>NC_091298.1:21747297-21764797 GCF_038502225.1 Cherax quadricarinatus
GAATTTCCCAACACTGTTACTCGATACGTATAGCACAAGAGTCGAACGCGATATTTAACCATATTAGAGCTTGTAATAACCCGGTAAACTGGCGGGAAGCAAGGGTCATCTTCCCTTGTTCCTTCTGGCTTAAAAGGAATATTGTAGAATTGACAATTATTAAGCATGATAGGCAGTCAGTATACAATATCGATGATGGGTTGTTCAAATTAGATGTGTTTTTAGTTGAGACAACAGTACACAGTGTAAAATTGGGCTCTTATACGAATGCATTAGATCAGACTGTCTTAAATGTAGTGCCACACTGAGGAATTAGGGCCTATTTTTTCTGCAGTTTCTGAAGGTTGAACCAGAGTTTACCTCAGAATTATGTGGGTTGAATAACCGTGGTCGTCTTCCTCGTTATTACAGATGCCTCCCTCTTTAAATAAGTTTACTTTAATGAGTCCCATTTCCTTTACATAAATTTTAGAAGTCCCCCTTTAGATGTTAACGTTTTCTCGTCCCCCCCCCCCCTTTAAATGGACATGCTGTCCCGTGGTGGCTACCCCATAATTGCCAGTGACTTCTATATCACTGACAATATTAATATATGTAGAGTTACTGACATTACAGCGGGTGTGGCCGAATTTTTTATTATTGCTACGTTAATTTCGTTTAGGTTATTACAATAACAATGCTTGTGAGATTTTTTTTATTGCTATAATATTCATCCTACTGACTGTCGGCGCTGGTGTGCCTGAGGGTACTTCCGGTATCATTCTCTCTATCTCTCTCACTCACTCACTTGCTTGAACATCCTCCTCTTTTCTGCAATTTTGCAAGCTCCTATTGATGTGTTGATTGCAACACGAAAGGCCTAGATCTATAATTCTACTCCCCCTTTGGAAAATATTTTAATTTTCCGAAGCTATAGTGCCTAATAGGTGTTTAATGTGTCGATATGGGTCAAAAATGTATTTGAAAATAGGATAGAACCAAGAGTTCCCTTTGCGCATGCACGGATGTGCGGGGGTGGAGGTCGACTCGGGGCATGAGAGAGGCGGCAGTGTTTTGAATGGGTTTAAGAGGCTGTGAAAGCATGGAACCAGGAAACTGGCGTTCACGGCGGCCTAAGGATTAATATAGGCCTCACTTCATAATAGGAAGTGTCGTGACTGTCCCTGGTGAAGAGTGAGGGAACGTGATTGGCGGCACCGCTGTAATTAAGTGGTAAAATTAGTGAATAATGGTAGGACCGGTGGTGACTGGCGCGCCCCCATGGACTGTGTCCCGGGGAAAAATACCAGTGATTTAATCATCACTCATCGGTCTCAAATCTTAATGGAGTGGCCTCCAATGTGTATAATAATTATGAGACATTAAACCGTCTTGTAAATCGTAATGTAATCAGTGATAATAACACTATGTTAAGGAATCGTTGAAGCGATATGAACTGCCATTCCCAGAGTGTGTGTGCACATGTTTACCTCGTTGTTCCTGTCCCGAGGATAGTGAAGGTTTTATGGAGTCACGACTTCTAAACCGGGACAAACCGACGGATACCTCGTCCTGCTGGAATAAGAACTGTGTCGGTGTAGCAGGACATCGAAATGAGATGGTAAATGGAGGAAATAAGGAGTATCAATCACCCACAGTTAAGTAACCCTTCTAGTTATAGCAGACTGATACTGGCCAGTTAGGTATGTTGTAATTGGATAGGTTATGAGTGATCCAGCTACATCAAGTGACCACCAGAGAATATCTGGTAAGTGGTGAGATTATGTACAAGTGTTTTTCCTTGATGGATATATCCATGTGTAACCTACCCCCCCCCTTCATTCAGTTACACTAATATAATCTATACAGTCCACAATTAATTAGTAGCACCGTACTTGTGGGTGCTATCCAATCCATACTGGTCTCGGATAGATATGGATAAGATTGTGAGGTTGAAGGAACCACCTGCCGTGACTAGGGGTGGTTAAGTTTTCTCACATGTCTACACGGGGTGACTACGGTAAACAATATGGTTGTCTCCCAATGAGTTTACTTGTATGCATGTAATGTTGAGGTACATAAAGGTAATCACCCTAGAAATTTTCCATACCCCCAGTGGTTGTTTTGCATATATATATATATATATATATATATATATATATATATATATATATATATATATATATATATATATATATATATATATATATATATATATATATATATATATATATATATATATATATATATATATATATATATATATATATATATATATATATATATATATATATATATATATATATATATATATATATATATATATATATATATATATATATATAATGTCGTGCCGAATATGTAAAACTGGTCAATTAGCAAGAACTCATTTAAAATTAAGCCCTTTCGAAAATTTTCTCTTATACGTTTAAAGATATATTTTTTTCATTAATGTTAATGTAAAAATTTTAAAATTTGCACCAAAAGAATCTTAGAAAACTTACCTAACCTTATTATAACAAGAACAATTTATTTTAGCCTAACCCAGCTAAATATATTTTAGATTTGTTTACAATAATTTAATACTAAACAAACACATTGAAATATATTTTTTTCGTTAGGTTCAGAATGATTTTGGCGAAATTATTGCATACACAAATTTTCACTTGTCCTATATGGCAAGATGAACGTTGCTATTTAAGCCAAGATCGCAAGTTCTGCCTATTCGGCACGACATATATATATATATATACATATATATATATATATATATATATATATATATATATATATATATATATATATATATATATATATATATATATATATATATAAATCTGGCACCTCTGCCAGAGAGAGGCTGTGGGCATCCTTCTCTGTGTTTTTGGTACAATATCGTCTAATCAAGAACACCTACCAGGCTGGTGTGTGAATATCTGCTGCTCGTGTTGGAAAGGGCCAGAAGACTCTGCGTTTCGTCTCTTCCTTCAGAATCAAGAAAAGTGTTGTGTATGTGAATTCAGTGAAGGAACATAACGGTCACCATGGGTAGGTGAGGTCAGTGAGGGAAGGCCTAATGGAGGAGGAGGAGGAGGTGGAGGCGGCGGAGGTTGAGGGGTAATACTGTGTCTCCCCCTTCCCCAAACAGGCGCGCATACACCGTGTGCTCGTGTTACAACAATGGAGTGTTTGTTCACCGTGTGTATAGTGTATATAGTGTGTAGTGCATAGTATGAGCATGGTATGCGCATAGCACGTGTAGCGTATAGCGGAGTGTCGTTTATAGTGGGGGCTGTGCACAAAGCATAGTGGTGTATAGTAACAGGTGCACAGAGAATAGTGGCGTATAGTAACAGGTGCACAGAGCATTGAGGTGTATAGTGACTTGTCCTGGGAGGGAGTGAGTGCCCTACTCCGCCTCATCACACATCTTCCACCCCTCCCTTTCCTCCACCGCCCACCACAAGGAGGGGAGACCCCTCTCCTCCCCCTACCACCACCATGAGCTATATGCGGTATGTGCCATGCGCCATTTTCTCTTCAGCCTGCGCTTACCACACAGTTTGAGGTATGGCAGATGATGAAGCCAGCCAGCCACAAAGCCAGGGAAACAGTGCACCCAACAATGAAAGAAGAGGCACATGTCAGGTGTGCGGAGAGTTTCGAGCACGCAACAGGAATGGTCGCATTCGTGCACACAATGGGTGTGCGGGATCACATATGCCCCCAGCAGAGAACAGCCCACAGCCTCCACAGGCAGATGACAATTCCAATGGCAACCTCCTCACTTGCAATAACCTTCTGTTGGCATTCAAATCCACTGCTAACAGTACCCTATCCCACATCCCTAAAGCGAGCGGCTCGCCCATATGCAGCAGGGAAATTCACAGACCTTCTTAAGCAGGTGAATGGAGGTTCCACCAACTTAGAAGCCCGAGGCACCATCCAAGCATGGCGCAACCTGCTCCTATTCGGCAATGTCTGTCTTGCAGTTCCTGAGAGACGAGGCAAACTGCTAACCACATCAGTTATCAAGGCAGTGCACAACTACCCAAGAACGGATAATTGTGTCCCTCTGCCCCATCATCGCAGGAATCACAAAGGTAGACCCAAGAAAAGTCCCACTGAAAACGAGAAAATTTGCGCACAGGTTAGCAAAAAAATTGAAGAAGGTAACACAGTGGGAGCAATCCGAATAATTACAAGTGACTACAAGTGACGACACTGTAGCCCCCAAAGATGAGACCACAGCCCAAACACTAAGAGACAAGCATCCAACCAGGGACACCATAACCATCAACAACAACCCTGAGGAAGACCCCATCACTGAACAATTAATTTTGCCTGAATCGAAAGTCTATAAGGCGATCGTGTCATTTCCTGCAGGATCTGCAGGAGGTTACACTGCAATTCGACCTCAGCACCTCAAACAACGTTAACAACTTTCGTCAACAACTGCCTGGCTGGGCGAATCCCAGAAGAAGTTAAACCTTTCTTTTTCAGAGTCTCACTGTGTGCGTTGAAGAAGAAGGATGGGGGAATCAGACCCATTGCGGTTGGCGTCTCGTGGCCAAAGCAGCAGTAAGAAACATTCGCCTAGAAGCTGCCAGTTTACTCCAGCCACACCAACTGGGCTTTGGGGTCCCTCAAGGCAGTGAAGCTGCAGCTCATGCAGCAAGGGCCTACATCAGGGACCTACCAGAAGACAAGGCTGTAGTCAAACTTGATTTTAGAAATGCCTTTAATATGGTAAAGAGAGATGCTGTCTTGCCAGCTGTTTGGGATCGCTTCCCCAGTCTTTTTCCCTTCATCTCAGCTGGCTACAGCAAACCCTCAATTCTTTTGTTTGGAGAACATGAAATTCAATCATCAGAAGGTGTTCAGCAGGGAGACCCACTAGCTCCGCTTCTCTTCTGCTTGGCAGTAAGAGAACTAACTTCCAGCCTACGCAGCGAGCTCAACATCTGGTACCTGGATGATGGCACTCTGGCAGGTACTAAAGAGTCCCTGGTGGGGGACCTACAACTGGTGAAAACACAGGGAGAAGACTTGGGACTCATCCTCAATCCCTCCAAGTGTGAAATCATCACAGCAAACCAGGAAATAATCAATGCTGTGCAAAGAATCCTCCCAGAAGTCTCTACTACCACTCCATCCAACAGTACCCTCCTGGGAGCACCGCTGGGTCACCAGGCCATCGACACAGTCCTCAAGGACAAATTGAATGACCTGATGAGAATGGAGGAGAGAATAAGCAATCTTGATGCCCATGATGCTCTGTATCTCCTCACAAGGTGCCTTACTATTCCAAGACTCACTTACTTCCTGAGGTGTGCACCCTCTTTTGACAACCCAACACTCGACGAATATGACGCACACCTGAGGTCAACCCTTAAGAAGGCACTGAACCTGTCACTAGAGGATCAGCAATGGGATCAGGCAACCCTCCCAGTGCGACTGGGAGGTATAGGGGTGAGCAAAACAACACATGTTGCTTTACCTGCTTTTCTGTCTTCGTGTTTGGCTTCCAGTGCATTAGTCAAGAAGATTGTTCCCGAACGCTTGAGAGACGTGGTAGGAGCTCAAGACCCCAGGTTTACTGAAGCAGCAATTCGGTGGGACACCCTTACAGATTCCTCCAGTAGACCAGCTCCTCCCAAAGAATACAAACAGTCCCACTGGGACAAACCGATCATGGAAAAAATCGCCAACACAATGCTCTCCAATGCCTTAGGAAAGGACAAAGCTCGTCTCCTGGCAGTGAAGGCACCACACTCAGGAGATTTCCTGTTAGCTGTTCCCAATTCCTCCTTGGGCACTCGACTAGACCCACAGGCCATTCGGATTGGTGTTGCTCTTCGCCTAGCCGCCCCCATCCTCACCGAACATAGGTGTATTTGCGGCAGGGCGACAGCTCATCAATTCGGACTTCATGGTCTCGTGTGTCACACAGCAGAAGGGAAGTATGCCAGGCATGAGGAGGTCAATGACATCATAAAGAGAAGCCTCGCCACAGCCCGTTGCCCAGCTCAATGGGAACCCCAAGTGCAGAGGTCTGATGGAAGTCAAAAGCGTCCTGATGGAGCCACTATGCTACCTTGGAAGGATGGAAAGCAGATTGCCTGGGACTACACATGTGCCGCCACATTGGCAGACACCTACTTACCATACTCCTTAGTGGAAGGGGGTGGAGCTGCCAGCCACAGAGAGACCCAGAAGATCTGCAAATATGAAGACCTTCCCCCTTGCTATAACTTCATCCCAATAGGGTCGGAGACCCTTGGAGCATGGGGCAAATGTGCTCTAAAGTTCCTAATAGAGCTGGGTGAAAAGCTCATCGTAGAAACCAAGGACCACAGAGCGAACAGCTTTCTCTTTCAGAGACTCAGTGTTGCAATTCAGAGAGGAAATGCCTGCAGCATTCTGGGCACACGGCCCACCGCCGGGGAGCTGGACGAAGTATTCGAGATGTAGCGCGAAGTCACCTGTGTTGTTTTACTTTCTATCGTATTTTTTGTGAATGTTTTGTCAATGTATTTTGTCTTTTAATAAAATATACATAAAATATAGGGGGTGGTAGGAGAAAATTATATATATATATATATATATATATATATATATATATATATATATATATATATATATATATATATATATATATATATATATATATATGTCGGGCTGAATATGTAAAACTGGTCAATTAGCAAGAACTCATTTAAAATTAAGTCCTTTGCAGAACTTTCTCTTATACGTTTAAAGATATATTTTTTTCATTAATGTTAATGTAAAAAATTTTAATTTTGCTCCAAAGGAATCTTAGAAAACTTACCTAACCTTGTCATGTAGGGGGGGGTAATGATTGAATAGGATATAAGTGGGGAATATGGGAGTAAGGGATTATGTAGCCAGGGGAGAGGCAGGCGAGGTGGTAGGAGTGAGATGACTAGCGGAGGTAGGTAGGTAATGACAGGTCAGTGGTGACCACCACGACACTCTCATTAACTCTATAATACTCACTAACATATGCCTTGCCCACTCTTCACTCATATATAAACATAATAACATAAGAAATAGGAATAGCAAATAACGGGGACAGTGAATATTACTATTCCACTCAAACACAGTTTATTATTAAGTCCTTGTACAATAATATATTTGGGAACAGAACATTATTGTGGTTTAGATAAATGGGGTGGTACACATAAGCAGTGAGACAGGGAAATACAATCAACTTGACGAAAATGAATATAACTTACAATATAGCACAGAGGACAGTTCACTACAGGAACTAAGCCACAGGTCCCAAGACCTATGCAGCACGAGTAATGCGCCAAGCCAGTACTCTGCCCAATGCCTCCAACAATCTCCTCCAGAGACTTCAGCAGCCTTCTCCCGAGCCCTGCACCCCAGCAGCAGCTCCGCTCGAAGTCTCTACTCAGGAGCTCTGCATCCCAGCAGCAGCTCCGCTCGAATCTCTCTGCTCAGCTGTTCCTTGGGCTTATATCGTGGTCCAAGCACCCTCCACAACCAAGTGTACGACCTGACGCCTGGATTTGACGCCGTCAAGAACAAAAGACCTCAGACGTGGGCGTGGCTACAGACATTTGCCAAGGCAAGGTGTGACCATATAATTGGTTAAATTAGGTCTCCCCAGAGACCTCACAAGCCCAGCTGAACTACATCACATCCCCCTTTCTCCCCCAATTTAAAATATCTGAGAACTAGGACAATTTGTCCTAGTTATTAGACTATTTTAATCCTAACCCCTTAAATCTATTACAATACAAAGACAAAATTATGCATAATACAATTATTCAACTACATCTATTTCCCTCAACCTCCTCAACTACCACAAGGCAGCATAATCAGTACACCTGGCAGTTGGCCAGCATAACAGTCGCTCTCTGGTGCAAAGCCTCCTTACCCGTCATTTCTCCTTAAACCTAAATATCGGGCTCCAGTGCCTTCCCTACTTCTACTAGAAATGCACTAGCCAATGCTAGTCACCCTCGCACGTTAACCATTGGGCCAAACCTCTCTAGGCTTCTATGGCGTGGAAAACTGCTCCAACGGGTTGCATTCTTTCAAGTAACTGCAACTGGACCACTTCACGACCACCAAGGTCGCATTTTCGGCACACTTCACATGCACACTACATCTGAAAATCGAGACAGGGCAGGCATCGCAGCGAAGACCCTCCATTATCCTATGCCACTACTAGGATTCACTGGCCTCATAAAACAAGGCGGCCATACTCACTGGACCGTTTTCAAGGTCACCTTATTTCACACAGGTAACACTAACACTTCTGGCAAGTCAAAGTAGGCTGGGGACATCTCACACTCTCAACTGTCTCTCATGGCTGGCAGGCCATCCCCGCATACTGGTCGTACAGGCTGACCAGCAAGGCAGGATACACCTCCATACCACCCTTGATAGCAGGCTGGTCCCAGCAGCTGGAGTCCATCTCCGCGGCTCACGTCCTTCCACATCTCCGAGGATGGCAGCTCCTTCATAGTAGATTCTCCTGTCCTGGCACACCAGCCAGAATCCCTCACACACCACTGCAGCATCACCGCCATCTCCTCTTGAGCTAGGCAGCATCGCAGCATCACAGCACGGCCACAGCATATCCATCATCACAGCACGGCCGTATCACAGCAGCACATAGCACGGCCGTATCACAGCAGCACACAGCACGGCCACAGCATCGCAGCACGGCTACAGCATCGCAGCACGGTCCCAGCATCACAGCACGGCCGCAGCGTCTCAACATCACAGCACGGCCGCAGCATCTCAACATCACAGCAGCACACAGCACGGCCACAGCATTGCAGCTTGGCTACAGCATCTCAGCACGGCCACAGCATAGCAGCACGGCTACAGCATCTCAGCAGCATCACAGCAGCCGACATCAGCAGTAGCAGGCTATGGTCAGTTGCTCGAGGTGAGGTGAGGTCACTTCAGGTCATCAACAGCAGGTGCGGTCACCCATCCCTGGCAACTGCGGGTAACTGGCGGTGGCGGTCCGTGGGTGATGGTCACAGAGGCTGGGTGACGCAGACAGACACCCACTACACTGGATGACAGACCAGGGCAGCAATACATCTACTGGGGCACATCAGCTGGGTGACTGGGCATATCAGCTGGGTGATTGGGCACATCAGGTGGACAGCAATCATAGGCAACTCTTCAATGGGTGACAGTTGTGGGTAAGTCTTCCAAGGCGGGCTGGGTGACTTCTCATTCCTCTGTAAATATTCAATTTCGGCCAGTAATTGCTTCCCCCAAAAGTCTCACCCAAATACTGATATTCTCCACCATTTATCTCTAACCAACAACCAACTCCACCAAATATAATATTACACACCACACAATTACTCAGACCCACCTTCAAAAAAAAACAAGGTCAGTTAAGGTCACTAGGATTATAATATCACACTGATATTTACTTTAACTTTACACACACAAGAAAAGAAAAAAGTGGTAGCAAATGGTAGCATAACAAGTGTAACCGAGCAGTCAAAAATAAGGCACATGGGACTGGTTCCTACTATAAAAATAAGAAGAACCACCACCGCTTAGACACCATGTCATGTAGGGGGGGTAATGATTAGGGGAATATGGGGGTAAGCAGGGGGAGGTAGTAGGTAGGTGACAGGCGTAGGCAGTGGGAGGGGTGAGTGCGGAGGTAGGTAGGTAATGACAGGTCAGTGGTGACCACCACGACACTCTCATTAACTCTCATTAACATATGCCTCGCCCACTCTTCACTCATATATAAACATAATAACATAAGAAATAGGAATAGCAAATAACGGGGACAGTGAATATTACTATTCCACTCAAACACAGTTTATTATTAAGTCCTTGTACAATAATATATTTGGGAACAGGAGAACATTATTGTGGTTTAGATAAATGGGGTGGTACACATAAGCAGTGAGAGAGGGAAATACAATCAACTTGACGAAAATGAATATAACTTACAATATAGCACAGAGGACAGTTCACTACAGGAACTAAGCCACAGGTCCCAAGACCTATACAGCACGAGTAATGTGCCAAGCCAGTACTCTGCCCAATGCCTCCAACAGTCTCCTCCAGAGACTTCAGCAGCCTTCTCCCGAGCCCTGCACCCCAGCAGCAGCTCCGCTCGAAGTCTCTGCTCAGGAGCTCTGCATCCCAGCAGCAGCTCCGCTCGAATCTCTCTGCTCAGCTGTTCCTTGGGCTTATATCGTGGTCCAAGCACCCTCCACAACCACGTGTACGACCTGACGCCTGGATTTGACGCCGTCAAGAACAAAAGACCTCAGACGTGGGCGTGGCTACAGACATTTGCCAAGGCAAGGTGTGACCATATAATTGGTTAAATTAGGTCTCCCCAGAGACCTCACAAGCCCAGCTGAACTACATCACAACCTTATTATAACAAGAACAATTTATTTTAGCATAACCCAACTAAATATATTTTAGATTTGTTTACAATAATTTAATACTAAACAAACACAGTGAAATATATTTTTTTCGTTAGGTTCAGAATGATTTTGGCGAAATTATTGCATACACAAATTTTTCACTTGTCCTATATGGCAAGATGAACGTTGCTATTTAAGCCAAGATCGCAAGTTCTGCCTTCGGCACGACATATATATATATATATATATATATATATATATATATATATATATATATATATATATATATATATATATATATATATATATATATATATATATATATATATATATATATATATATATATATATATATATATATATATATATATATATATATATATATATGTCGTGCCGAATAGGCTGAACTTGCCATCTTGGCTTAAATAGCAACGCTCATCTTGCCATATAGGACAAGCGAGTCTGTGGAGACAAAGTTCTTTGTCTCCACAGACTCCTAAGTGCACCGCTCACCCCTTTCCCCTCATCAATTCTATGATTTACTTCATCTTTCATAGACCCATCCGCTGACACGTCCACTCCCAAATATCTGAATACATTCACCTCCTCCATACTCTCTCCCTCCAATCTGATATCCAATCTTTCATCACCTAATCTTTTTGTTATCCTCATAACCTTACTCTTTCCTGTATTCACTTTTAATTTTCTTCTTTTGCATACCCTACCAAATTCATCCACCAACCTCTGCAACTTCTCATCAGAATCCCCCAAGAGCACAGTGTCATCAGCAAAGAGCAACTGTGACAACTCCCACTTTATGTGTGATTCTTTATCTTTTAACTCCACGCCTCTTGCCAAGACCCTCGCATTTACTTCTCTTACAACCCCATCTATAAATATATTAAACAACCACGGTGACATCACACATCCTTGTCTAACAAGTCGGCCGTCTCCCACCGAGGCAGGGTGACCCAAAAAATAAAGAAAATCCCCAAAAAGAAAATACTTTCATCATCATTCAATACTTTCGCCTCACACATAATCACTGTATAAAGATACACAACATATCCCTCCAAACTGCTAATACCTCAAACCCCTCCTTTAGAGTGCAGGCATTGTACTTCCCATTTTCAGGACTCAAGTCCGGCTATATAAAAATAATCGGTTTCCCTGAATCCCTTCACTAAATATTACCCTGCTCACACTCCAGCAGATCGTCAGGTCCCAAATACCATTCGTCTCCATTCACTCCTATCTAACACGCTCATGCACGCTTGCTGGAAGTCCAAGCCCCTCGCCCACAAAACCTCCTTTACCCCCTCCCTCCAACCTTTTCGAGGACGACCCCTACCCCGCCTTCCTTCCCCTACAGATTTATACGCTCTCCATATCATTCTACTTTGATCCATTCTCTCTAAATGACCAAACCACCTCAACAAACCCTCTTCAGCCCTCTGACTAATACTTTTATTAACTCCGCACCTTCTCCTAATTTCCACACTCCGAATTTTCTGCATAATATTTACACCACACATTGCCCTTAGACAGGACTGCCTCCAACCGCCTCCTCGCTGTTGCATTCACAACCCAAGCTTCACACCCATATAAGAGTGTTGGTACTACTATACTTTCATACATTCCCTTCTTTGCCTCCATAGATAACGTTTTTTGTCTCCACATATACCTCAACGCACCACTCACATTTTTTCCCTCATCAGTTCTATGATTAACCTCACCCTTCACAAATCCATCACCTTACTCTTTCTATGTTCACTTTCAACTTTCTACCTTTACACACACTCCCAAACTCATCCACTAACCTTTGCAGTTTTTCTTTAGAATCTCCCATGAGCACAGTATCATCAGCGAAAAGCATCTGTGTCAATTCCCATTTTGTATTTGATTCCCCATAATTTAATCCCACCCCTCTCCCGAACACCCTAGCATTTACTTCTTTTACAACCCCATCTATAAATATATTAAACAACCATGGTGACATTACACATCCCTGTCTAAGACCTACTTTTACTGGGAAGTAGTCTCCCTCTCTTCTACACACCCTAACCTGAGCCTCACTATCCTCATAAAAACCCTTTACATCATTTAGTAACTTACCACCTATTCCATATACTTGCAACATCTGCCACATTGCACCCCTATCCACTCTATCATATGTCTTTTCTAAATCCATAAATGCAATAAAAACTTCCCTACCTTTATCTAAATAATGCTCACACATATGCTTCAATATAAAACATGATCTACACATCTCCTACCCACTCTAAAACCTTGCTCATTCGCAATCCTGCATTCTGTCTTACCTCTAATTCTTTCAATTATAACCCTACCGTATACTCAGTAAACTTATTCCTCTATAATTTTTACAATCTCTTTTGTCCCCCTTCCCTTTATATAAAGGGACTATACATGCTCGCTGCCAATCCCTAGGTACCTTCCCCTCTTTCATACATTTATTAAACAAAAATACCAACCACTCCAACACTATATCCCCCCTGCTTTTAACATTTCTGTCATGATCCCATCAGTTCCAGCTGCTTTATCCCCTTTCATTCTACGCACCTCCCCCACACTCACATCCTGTTCTTCTTCACTCCTAAAAGATGGTATACCTCCCTGGCCAGTGCATGAAATTACCGCTTCCCTTTCTTCGTCGACATTTAAAAGTTCCTCAAAATATTCTCGCCATCTACCCAAAACCTCCATCTACTAACTCCCCTACTCTGTTTTTAACTGACAAATCCATACTTTCCCTAGGCTTTCTTAATTTGTTTAACTCACTCCAAATTTTTTTCTTATTTTCATTAAAATTTCTTGACAGTGCCTCTCCCACTCTATCATCTGCTCTCCTTTTGCACTCTCTCACCACTCTCTTCACCTTTCTTTTACTTTCCATATACTCTACTCTTCTTATAACACTTCTGCTTTGTAAAAACCTCTCATAAGCTAACTTTTTCTCTTTTATCACACCCTTTACTTCATTCCACCAATCACTCCTCTTTCCTCCTGCACCCACTCTCCTATAACCACAAACTTCTGCCTCACATTCTAATACTGCATTTTTAAAACTATTCCAACCCTCTTCAACCCCCCCCCCACTACTCATACTTGCACCAGCCCACCTTTCTGCCAATAGTTGCTCATATCTCACCCGAACTTCCTCCTCCCTTAGTTTATACACTTTCACCTCCCTCTTACTTGTTGTTGCCATTTTCCTCTTATCTCATCTACCTCTTACTCTAACTGTAGCTACAACTAGATAATGATCCGATATATCAGTTGCCCCACTATGAACGTGTACATCCTGGAGCCTACCCATCAACCTTTTATCCACCAATACATAATCTAACAAACTACTTTCATTACGTGCTATATCATACCTTGTATATTTATTTATCCTTTTCTTCATAAAATATGTATTACTTATTACCAAATCTCTTTCCACACATAGCTCAATTAAAGGCTCCCCATTTTTATTTACCCCTGGCACCCCAAATTTACCTACCTCCCTCTACAACATTTTTGCCCACTTTAGCATTAAAATCCCCAACCACCATTACTCTCACACTTGGTTCAAAACTCCCCACGCATTCACTCAACATTTCCCAAAATCTCTCTCTCTCCTCTACACATCTCTCTTCTCCAGGTGCATATACACTTACTATAACCCACTTTTCACATCCAACCTTTATTTTACTTCACATAATCCTTGAATTAATACATTTGTAGTCCCTCTTTTCCTGCCATAGCTTATCCTTCAACATTATTGCTACTCCTTCTTTAGCTCTAACTTTATTTGAAACCCCTGACCTAATCCCATTTATTCCTCTCCATTGAAACTCTCCCACCCCCTTCAGCTTTGTTTCACTTAATGCCAGGACATCCAGTTTCTTCTCATTCATAACATCCACAATCATCTCTTTCTTATCATTCGCACAACATCCACGCACATTCAGACTTCCCACTTTGACAATTTTCTTCTTCTTATTCTTTTGAGTAATTATTACAGGAAAAGGGATTACTAGCCCTTTGTTCCCGGCATTTTAGTTGACTTTTACAACACGCATGGCTTACGGAGGAAAGATTCTTACTCTACTTCCCCATGGATATAAAAGGAAAAGTAATAAGACCAAGAACTATTAAGATAAAATCAAAGAAAACTCAGATGAGTGTGTATAAATAAACGTGTACATGTATGTGTAGTGTGACCTAAGTGTAAGTAGAAGTAGCAAGACGTACCTGTACTCTTGCATATTTATGAGACAGACAAAAGACACCAGCAATCCTACCATCATGTAAAACAATTACAGGCTTTCGTTTCACACTCACTTGGCAGGACGGTAGTACCTCCCTGGGTGGTTGCTGTCTACCAACCTACTACACGAAAGGCCTAAAGCCTGTAATAATGCTTACAGTTCTAGCATAATCCTGCTCGATTAGAAACTCTACTAGTTAATTTCCATTAGTGCTCGTTATAGACCCTCCAATATTCCTATGTCTGGCATTATTGTCTCCAAGAATAAGGTTAGTTTCACTACTGATGTGATCTGGTAAACCATGTGGTTGAAACTGAACAACTGGAACATAAATATTAAACAATGCTAATGGAGAAGCTGCCAGCATCTGCTGCAACACCATGAGAGTGCACGTCAACATTCAGAATCCCTAGCTTAGTCTGGAGCTTATTCTCCCTTTCATTATGTGAATCCTAACTACCTGCCATTCCCCAGACTTAGTGCATCACCGACATTATAATGAAATTAATATAAAAATAATGATAAATGATTATTATAAAAACAATTCAAATAGAAATAATTATAATAATAAAAATAAAGATAATAATTATTCTCCTGTAATTATAATAAAAATAGAACACTAATAATATTTTTGTTATAATAATGAAAATACGTAGCGAGGTAGCGAGGTAGCGAGGTAGCGAGGTGGGCAGCAGTGAAGGTCTGGGTATGTTGTAGCAGTGAAGGTCTGGGTATGTTGTAGCAGTGAAGGTCTGGGTATGTTGTAGCAGTGAAGGTCTGGGTATGTTGTAGCAGTGAAGGTCTGGGTATGTTGTAGCAGTGAAGATCTGGGTATGTTGTAGCAGTGAAGGTCTGGGTATGTTGTAGCAGTGAAGGTCTGGGTATGTTGTAGCAGTGAAGGTCTGGGTATGTTGTAGCAGTGAAGCTCTGGGTATGTTGTAGCAGTGAAGGTCTGGGTATGTTGTAGCAGTGAAGCTCTGGGTATGTTGTAGCAGTGAAGCTCTGGGTATGTTGTAGCAGTGAAGCTCTGGGTATGCTGTAGCAGTGAAGCTCTGGGTATGCTGTAGCAGTGCCTTAGCAAATACTGAAATGCTCCTTCATAATGTATGTTGTATTTCCCGGCCAAGCTGCCATTAAGGCCAGTATTTATAGAGCTTAAGCTCTTATGAATGTTGCTGTCCCTCACAAGCTTAAAGCTTAATGGAAAGTATAGGCATATTTTTATCTCGACAGTAAATTTGTTGACAAGGGGTGAAAAGAGAGAGAGAAGAGAGAGAGAGAAGGAGAGAGAGAAAGAAGGAGAGAGAGAGAGGGAAGTGTAATCAAAACGATCTCTTATTTTATAAATAGTGTATATGAATCACGCCTTCAGCTGTGCCAGCCATCACCATCTCTTTCCCTCATCTTTGTCTCCACCTCTCCATCCCTCTTTCTCTTCCTCTTCGTCCTTTTCTTCCTCTTCCTCCTCATCCTCCTCTTCCCTCCACGTAGGGTGCAGGAGCTGGGGAATGGGACGTGATGACCCATAATGACCTGGCGTCCCGCTGACAGATGATTCCCTCACACCGTTATCACAGCTGACCCCCGTGACAGCGGTAATCACCTCCCATGGTCGTTAGACCCTCGTTCCCTCTCCCCTCTCTCCCAAAAATACACACACACGAAACACACACACACACACACACACACACACACACACACACACACACACACACACACACACACACACACACACACACACACACACACACACACACACACACACAATGGAGGACAGGAGGGTCAGGGGAGACATGATAACGACATTCAAAATACTGCGTGGAATAGATAAGGTGGACAGAGACAGATCTCCCAGAGATGGGACACAGAAACAAGGGGTCACAATTGGAAGCTGAAGACTCAGACGAGTCACAGGGATGTTAGGAAGTATTTCTTCAGCCATAGAGTTGTCAGGAAGTGGAAAAGTCTAGCAAGTGATGTAGTGGAGGCAGGAACCATACATAGCTTTAAGACAAGGTATGACAAAGCTCAGGGAGCAGAGAGACATAGAAGACCTAGTAGCGATCAGTGAAGAGACCGGACCAGGAGCTGAGTCTCGACCCCTGCAACCACAATTAGGTGAGTACACACACACACACACACACACACACACACACACACACACACACATACACACACACACACACACACTCAGGGGTCAGTCCTAGGACCTGTGCTGTTCTTGGTATATGTGAACGACATAACGGAAGGAATAGACTCAGAAGCGTCCTTGTTTGCAGATGATGTGAAGTTAATGAGAAGAATCAAATCAGATGAGGATCAGGCAGGACTACAAAGAGACCTGGACAGGCTACAAGCCTGGTCCAGCAACTGGCTCCTTGAATTTAACCCTGCCAAATGCAAAGTCATGAAGATTGGGGAAGGGCAAAGAAGACCGCAGACACAATATAGTTTAGATGGCCAAAAGACTGCAAACCTCACTCAAGGAAAAAGATCTAGGGGTGAGTATAACACTGAGCATATCTCCTGAGGCGCACATCAATCAGATAACTGCTGCAACATACGGGCGTCTGGCAAACCTACGGAAAGCATTCCGATACCTCAGTAAGGATTCGCTCAAGACTCTGTATACCATTTACGTCAGGCCCATACTGGAGTATGCAGCACCAGTTTGGAATCCACACCTAGTTAAGCACGTCAACAAATTAGAGAAAGTGCAAAGGTTAGCAACAAGACTAGTCCCAGAGCTAAGGGAATTGTCCTACGAAGAAAGGTTGAGGGAAATCGGCCTGACGACACTGGAGGACAGGAGGGTCAGAGGAGACA
>NC_091298.1:21769797-21787297 GCF_038502225.1 Cherax quadricarinatus
CAAATCCTGAGGAAAGACAGAGGGAACAGGGGGGGTGGAGGAGTGGCGTTGCTGATCAAAAATCGCTGGAATTTTGATGAGCTGGAGAGAGAAGATAGCGGAGAAGAAAGTGATTACATAGTGGGAACACTTCACTCTGGAGGTCCCAAGGTGGTAATAGCAGTGATGTATAACCCACCACAGAACAGCAGGAGGCCAAGGCAAGAGTACGACGAGAGCAATAGAGCGATGGTTGACACACTAGCTAGAGTGGCCAGAAGAGCTCATGCATGCAGGGCAAAGCTCCTGATCATGGGTGACTTTAACCACAAGGAGATAGATTGGGAGAACTTGGACCCACATGGGGGCCAAGATACTTGGAGGGCTAAGATGATGGAGGTGGTACTGGAGAACTTCATGTACCAACACGTAAGGGACACTACAAGAGAGAGAGGAGAGGATGAACCAGCAAGGCTGGACTTAGTATTCACCTTCAGTAGTGCAGATATCGAGGACATCACATATGAAAGACCCCTTGGGGCCAGTGACCATGTGGTTGTAAGCTTCGAATACACAGTAGAGCTACAAGTGGAGGGAGAAGCAGGAAGGCCAGGACGAATGAAGCCAAACTACAAGAAAGGGGACTACACAGGAATGAGGAACTACCTGAACGGGGTTCAGTGGGACAGAGAACTGGCAGGGAAACCAGTTAATGAGATGATGGAATATGTAGCAATAAAATGCAAGGAGGCTGAGGAGAGGTTTGTACCCAAGGGTAACAGGAGTAATGAAAAAGCCAGGATGAGCCCATGGTTTACACGAAGGTGCAGGGAGGCAAAAACCAAGTGTGCTAGGGAATGGAAGAAATATAGAAGGCAAAGGACCCAGGAGAATAAGGAGAACAGTCGTAGAGCCAGAAATGAATATGCACAGATAAGAAGGGAGGCCCAAAGACAATATGAAAATGACATAGCAGCGAAAGCCAAATCTGATCCGAAACTGTTGTACAGCCACATCAGGAGGAAAACAACAGTCAAGGACCAGGTAATCAGGCTAAGGAAGGAAGGAGGAGAGACAACAGGAAATGACCGGGAAGTATGTGAAGAACTCAACAAGAGATTCAAAGAAGTGTTCACAGAGGAGACAGAAGGGACTCCAGAAAGACGGAGAGGTGGGGCACACCACCAAGTGCTGGACACAGTGCACACAACCGAGGAAGAAGTGAAGAGGCTTCTGAGTGAGCTAGATACCTCAAAGGCAATGGGGCCAGATAACATCTCCCCATGGGTATTGAGAGAGGGAGCAGAGGCGCTATGTGTACCCCTAACAACAATATTCAATACATCTATCGAAACAGGGAGATTGCCTGAGGCATGGAAGACAGCAAATGTAGTCCCAATCTTTAAAAAAGGAGACAGACATGAAGCATTAAACTACAGACCAGTGTCACTGACATGTATAGTATGCAAAATCATGGAGAAGATTATCAGGAGAAGAGTGGTGGAACACCTAGAAAGGAATGATCTCATCAACAGCAGCCAGCATGGTTTCAGGGACGGGAAATCCTGTGTCACAAACCTACTGGAGTTCTATGACATGGTGACAGCAGTAAGACAAGAGAGAGAGGGGTGGGTGGATTGCATTTTCTTGGACTGCAAGAAGGCGTTTGACACAGTTCCACACAAGAGATTGGTGCAAAAACTGGAGGACCAAGCAGGGATAACAGGGAAGGCACTACAATGGATCAGGGAATACTTGTCAGGAAGACAGCAGCGAGTCATGGTACGTGGCGAGGTGTCAGAGTGGGCACCTGTGACCAGCGGGGTCCCGCAGGGGTCAGTCCTAGGACCAGTGCTGTTTCTGGTATTTGTGAACGACATGACGGAAGGAATAGACTCTGAGGTGTCCCTGTTTGCAGATGACGTGAAGTTGATGAGAAGAATACACTCGATCGAAGACCAGGCAGAACTACAAAGGGATCTGGACAGGCTGCAGAACTGGTCCAGCAATTGGCTCCTGGAGTTCAATCCCACCAAGTGCAAAGTCATGAAGATTGGGGAAGGGCAAAGAAGGCCGCAAACGGAGTACAGTCTAGGGGGTCAGAGACTACAAACCTCACTCAAGGAAAAAGATCTTGGGGTGAGTATAACACCAGGCACATCTCCTGAAGCGCACATCAACCAAATAACTGCTGCAGCATATGGGCGCCTAGCAAACCTCAGAACAGCATTCCGACATCTTAATAAGGAATCGTTCAGGACCCTGTACACCGTATACGTTAGGCCCATATTGGAGTATGCGGCACCAGTTTGGAACCCACACCTAGCCAAGCACGTAAAGAAACTAGAGAAAGTGCAAAGGTTTGCAACAAGACTAGTCCCAGAGCTAAGAGGTATGTCCTACGAGGAGAGGTTAAGGGAAATCAACCTGACGACACTGGAGGACAGGAGAGATAGGGGGGACATGATAACGACATACAAAATACTGAGAGGAATTGACAAGGTGGACAAAAACAGGATGTTCCAGAGATTGGACACAGTAACAAGGGGACACAGTTGGAAGCTAAAGACACAGATGAATCACAGGGATGTTAGGAAGTATTTCTTCAGCCACAGAGTAGTCAGTAAGTGGAATAGTTTGGGAAGCGATGTAGTGGAGGCAGGATCCATACATAGCTTTAAGCAGAGGTACGATAAAGCTCACGGCTCAGGGAGAGTGACCTAGTAGCGATCAGTGAAGAGGCGGGGCCAGGAGCTCGGACTCGACCCCCGCAACCTCAACTAGGTGAGTACAACTAGGTGAGTACACACACACACACACACACACACACACACACACACACACACACACACACACACTAACCCACACACACACACAAATCTTGAAGTATGTGTGGGAGTTTCCGAAAGACTAAGGTTGTTGAGGGTGTTTGGACACTGAGAGAGGATGGAGCAAAATAGGATGACTAGATTATATAAATCTAGGGTGAAGGGAAGGAGAGGCATGGGTCGTACCAGGTATGGTTGGAGAGAGAGGCAGGGGTCGTCCCAGGTAAGGTTGGAGGGAGAGGCAGGGGTCGTCCCAGGTAAGGTTGGAGGGAGAGGCAGGGGTTGTCCCAGGTAAGGTTGGAGGGAGAGGCAGGGGTTGTCCCAGGTAAGGTTGGAGGGAGAGGCAGGGGTTGTCCCAGGTAAGGTTTGAGGGAGAGGCAGGGGTCGTCCCAGGTAAGGTTGGAGGGAGAGGCAGGGGTCGTCCCAGGTAAGGTTGGAGGGAGAGGCAGGGGTTGTCCCAGGTAGGGTTGGAGGGAGAAGCAGGGATCGTCCCAGGTAAGGATGGAGGCAGAGGCAGGGGTCGTCCCAGGTAAGGTTGGAGGGAGAGGCAGGGGTCGTCCCAGGTTGGAGGGAGAGGCAGGGGTCGTACCAGGTATGGTTGGAGGGAGAGGCAGGGGTCGTCCCAGGTAAGGTTGGAGGGAGAGGCAGGGGTCGTCCCAGGTTGGAGGGAGAGGCAGGGGTCGTACCAGGTATGGTTGGAGGGAGAGGCAGGGGTCGTCCCAGGTAAGGTTGGAGGGAGAGGCAGGGGTCGTCCCAGGTTGGAGGGAGAGGCAGGGGTCGTACCAGGTATGGTTGGAGGGAGAGGCAGGGGTCGTACCAGGTATGGTTGGAGGGAGAGGCAGGGGTCGTCCCAGGTAAGGTTGGAGGGAGAGGCAGGGGTCGTCCCAGGTTGGAGGGAGAGGCAGGGGTCGTCCCTGGTAAGGTTGGAGGGAGAGGCAGGGGTCGTCCCTGGTAAGGTTGGAGGGAGAGGCAGGGGTCGTCCCTGGTAAGGTTGGAGTGAGGGAGGGTAAAGGAGATTTTGATTGCTAGGGGTCTGGATATTCAACAGGCTTGTGTGAGCACGTTTGATCAGATTAGATTTAGATTTAGATATATCCGGCGAAGCAGCTAGTTTATTGTGCACCTCATAACCATCCTGTGAATGATAATGAAAAGAATATGGATGCCCAAGAGGCCTAGGAACTAGGCCCCAAATGAGTTAACAGGAGTACATCCGGATTTATGTCTAATTTGTTGCAAGAAGTTTTTTTGTATTTGCTTAATATGTCTGGTATCTAATTTTTATGAAAAAGATACAATATTTTGACATGTCACACAGTTTTTATCTTTCTCTATATTCCTCAGTAAGTGGACAATTAAGCATTTAGTTTGATCATCATCGGCGTGTCTGCCAAATTGCAAGAAATACTTTTAACCAGGCCTAAGTTAGCCTGACTAATGCAACATCAGTAAGTGTGCTCACATTTTTAATATGCTTATCTACGTTCATGTTATAATAAATTATGGATCCACTCTGGCTTCTGACTGCGTCCCTTTGACATTCACATTTGTCATTGCTTCACTATTAATATTATTCCTAATGCTAGACACAGGCATATCAAAGCTATATTCTACATTGTCCTTCAGTGTGGTGTCTTTTGTTGATTTACGAACTTTATCACGAAGGTGTATTTCACTGTGTGATGGAATTCATAGCAATTGTTCATTAATGATATTTTCTCTGATTTTTTAGTGTCTGTACCTGGCTTCTCCAATGAACATGTTAGTTATTATGATTCAAATGACTTCAGTGATGATTTAAAGTTGGTAATATAAGATTGAAATGAGTGGATATAAGGGGTTGTTATGTCTTGACTAGCTGTAGGAGTGTGACCAACGTAACAGATGTTAAGAGATTCAGGGATACTGGTTAGCCAGACTTGAGTCCTGCAAGTGAGAAGTACAATGTCTGCAATCGAAAGCAGGTTGAGAATGTTGCAGCTCGGGGGATCATCTGAACTGTCATTGGCAGCTTCTGGCAAAAAAGTGATTGAATGAATGACGGCGATTATGTTTTTCTCTTTTGGGGGTCGCCCGACCTTGGTGGGAAACGACCAGTGTGTTAAAACACACACACACACACACACACACACACACACACACACACACACACACACACACACACACACGCACACACAAAAAACTGGAGGACCAAGCAGGGATAACAGGGAAGGCACTACAATGGATCAGGGAATACTTGACAGGAAGACAGCAGCGAGTCATGGTACGTGGCGAGGTGTCAGAGTGGGCACCTGTGACCAGCGGGGTCCCACAGGGGTGGGAAACGACCAGTGTGTTAAAACACACACACACACACACACACACACACACACACACACACACACACACACACACACACACACACACACACACACACACACACACACATACACACACACACACACACACACACACACACACACACACACACACACACACACACACGCACACACAAAAAACTGGAGGACCAAGCAGGGATAACAGGGAAGGCACTACAATGGATCAGGGAATACTTGACAGGAAGACAGCAGCGAGTCATGGTACGTGGCGAGGTGTCAGAGTGGGCACCTGTGACCAGCGGGGTCCCACAGGGGTCAGTCCTAGGACCAGTGCTGTTTCTGGTATTTGTGAACGACATGACGGAAGGAATAGACTGTGAGGTGTCCCTGTTTGCAGATGACGTGAAGTTGATGAGAAGAATTCACTCGATCGAAGACCAGGCAGAACTACAAAGGGATCTGGACAGGCTGCAGACCTGGTCCAGCAATTGGCTCCTGGAGTTCAATCCCACCAAGTGCAAAGTCATGAAGATTGGGGAAGGGCAAAGAAGACCGCAGACGGAGTACAGTCTAGGGGGCCAGAGACTACAAACCTCACTCAAATAAAAAGATCTTGGGGTGAGTATAACACCAGGCACATCTCCTGAAGCGCACATCAACCAAATAACTGCTGCAGCATATGGGCGCCTAGCAAACCTCAGAACAGCATTCCGACATCTTAATAAGGAATCATTCAGGACCCTGTACACCGTGTACGTTAGGGCCACATTGGAGTATGCGGCACCAGTTTGGAACCCACACCTAGCCAAGCACGTAAAGAAACTAGAGAAGGTGCAAAGGTTTGCAACAAGACTAGTCCCAGAGCTAAGAGGTATGTCCTACGAGGAGAGGTTAAGGGAAATCAACCTGACGACACTGGAGGACAGGAGAGATAGGGGGGACATGATAACGACATACAAAATACTGAGAGGAATTGACAAGGTGGACAAAGACAGGATGTTCCAGAGATTGGACACAGTAACAAGGGGACACAGTTGGAAGCTGAAGACACAGATGAATCACAGGGATGTTAGGAAGTATTTCTTCAGCCACAGAGTAGTCAGTAAGTGGAATAGTTTGGGAAGTGATGTAGTGGAGGCAGGATCCATACATAGTTTTAAGCAGAGGTATGATAAAGCTCACGGCTCAGGGAGAGTGACCTAGTAGCGATCAGTGAAGAGGCGGGGCCAGGAGCTCGGACTCGACCCCCGCAACCTCAACTAGGTGAGTACACACACACACACACACACACACACACACGACATACAAAATACTGAGAGGAATTGACAAGGTGGACAAAGACAGGATGTTCCAGAGACTGGACACAGTAACAAGGGGACACAGTTGGAAGTTGAAGACACAGATGAATCACAGGGATGTTAGGAAGTATTTCTTCAGTCACAGAGTAGTCAGGAAGTGGAATAGTTTGGGAAGCGATGTAGTGAGGCAGGATCCATACATAGCTTTAAGCAGAGGTATGATAAAGCTCAAGGTTCAGGGAGAGTTACCTAGTAGCGACCAGTGAAGAGGGGGGCCAGGAGCTTGGACTCGACCCCTGAAACCTCAACTAGGTGAGTACAACTAGGTGAGTACACACACACACACACACACACACACACTCACACTCACACACACATACACACACACACACACACACACACACGCACACACACACACACACACACACGCACATACACACACACACACACACACACACACACACACACACACACACACACACACACACACACACACACACACATACACACACACACACACACACACACACACACACACACACACACACACACACACACACACACACGCACACATACATCAGAAGTAATTACCGTTAGCTCCCATTTTTCCCTAATCTTCTACCTATCCTCTCCCTTTCCCCCATCTTTGCTTCCCATCATCACCCACCACCACCCACAACTTTCACTGCCTGAACTAACAGTAAGTAACCAGAGACAACAAAGGCCTACCTATTCTTACCTCTCCCCTAGTTCAACTCACCAGTCCACCCTCTCTCCCTCCCTCTCTCTCTCTCTCTCTCTCTCTCTCTCTCTCTCTCTCTCTCTCTCTCTCTCTCTCTCTCTCTCTCTCTCTCTCTCTCTCTCTCTCTCTCTCTCTCTCTCTCCTATTCATTCATTCTCTCACCCCACCATCCCATCCCACTCTCCTTCCATCTCTCACATCTTTGCCTACTTACCAGCACAAACGCATCACTTCCCTCCCTGCTCCTCCTTGTCCTTTTCAGTCTTCTCACTCCCATTCACATTCCTCCATCCTCTCTTTAACCTCTACACACTAGCCCTAATAACACCACCACTTCCTATCCAATACCCTCTCTCTCCCACTAACTCTCCCTTTAGAAGCCACTTCCAATACTAGAACACCAAGCATAAAGAGATTAAGAGATTATCCAAGTGTGGTATACAAAGGCAAATGACGTCACACACTTTAAGGATTAATTAAGAGACAGGGTAGCAAAGCAGTATCCAGACATTAAAAAGCAAGCTTTATGGAATGATAAACAGTGTATTATTGCCAGAGGGATACCACACTGTGAGAGGAGAAAAAGAGGACAGAAGAAAGTTGGATTGTATTGATGGTATGGAATCATCGCAGTTTTAAAGAGCTGAGAAATCTATACAATGAAAATTTCAAGGTGAGCAACAGAGCTACAATACAGATTATAAAGAGAGAGAGAGAGAGAGAGAGAGAGAGAGAGAGAGAGAGAGAGAGAGAGAGAGAGAGAGAGAGAGAGAGAGAGAGAGAGAGAGAGAGAGAGAGAGAGAGTAGGACCAAATTGAAGCTAATGGTTGTAGGGGATATATTTCAGTTCCAGGAAAACAGACCGAGAGAACTGGGATACACACGGATGGTCGGAAATAGAGTGCGAAACTGATTAAGATGGTAAGAGAAAATTTCATGGCATATATCAAAGGAGCCACAAGAGTATAAGGCAGGGGGCGAACCACCTCGACTTGACGTACTTTTCACGCTAAGTGAATCTGGCAAAAGTGAAGCGAGATAATATATGGGCTACCACAAGGGAGTAAATGTTCATATTCTTAACTCTGGGTACTCGGTAGAAGTAGAGGAACAGAAAGGAAAAAAAAGAGAGGCACAAGTGCTAAACCAGAACAGGAGACTGTGCAGAGATGATAGTTTTAAGTGAATCCAGTGGAACACAGAATTCAATAAAGAGACAATCCATGAGATGGAAGGCCTTGCTAGGAAGTACATGGCGGTAACAACAGAGTTCAGACCTGTCAGGAGGTGCGGAGAGGCAGAATATATTGAGATTCCATGGATTAATCAGAGCTGCAGAGAACCCATAGGACAGTTCAGAAGAACACGGGAAGAGTATCAGACACAAAGTAAGGATAAGGAGGCAATCGGAATAACGAGGAATGACTTTGTAAGGAAAAGAAGGGAATCAGCTCATCAGTTTTAAAATAGCAACAAAGAGAGAGAGGAAGTAGAGCTCAACAAAGACGCTAGACAAGTTTGTGACGAATTAATCAGAAGATTTAACGAGGTATTGCCTGAAGAGACTGGCATGATGCCAGACAACAGGAGAGAAAGCGCTTACCAACATAAATTAGATAAATATAACACACACATATCAAAAGAGGAATTAATGAAACTCAGGAAAGAGCTTCAGCTCTTTCCGAAGTGAGACAGCATATCAAAGGAAAGAAAACCACGTACGCAACAAAAGCAATGGACCTAACAACATTCTCTTAGATACTGGTAGCAGACAGCACAGCCTGACAGTATTGTGAATATATGGACCAATACACATAGGCATTTTAGTAATGACTGGAAAACACGACATTAAACTGCCACATTTCTCATTTATAATGACAAATTAACGTATAGCATTTTTATAGATGGTTATAATTAACATAGGATATTTTATTTTATTTATTGTACAGGTCAGCTTTAAATTGACATTTTCCAGCCAGGAACATTTGTGATATTGCTCAAAATGTATGTGGGAAATGTTATACGATAATACGTAATTTATGTAGCCATGCTAAGGAATATTAGCACTGACGAGTCAGTGGTGGCTTCACTACTGGTTATATATCACCAGTAAGTCAGTGGTTGCTTCACCACTGGTTATATATCACCAGTAAGTCAGTGGTTGCTTCACCACTGGTTATATCACCAGTAAGTCAGTGGTGGCTTCACCACTGGTTATATATCACAAGTAAGTCAGTGGTTGCTTCACCACTGGTTATATATCACCAGTAAGTCAGTGGTTGCTTCACCACTGGTTATATATCACCAGTAAGTCAGTGGTGGCTTCACCACTGGTTATATATCACCAGTAAGTCAGTGGTTGCTTCACCACTGGTTATATATAACCAGTAAGTCAGTGGTTGCTTCACCACTGGTTATATATCACCAGTAAGACAGTGGTTGCTTCACCACTGGTTATATATCACCAGTAAGTCAGTGGTGGCTTCACCACTGGTTATATATCACCAGTAAGTCAGTGGTGGCTTCACCACTGGTTATATATCACCAGTAAGTCAGTGGTGGCTTCACCACTGGTTATATATCACCAGTAAGTCAGTGGTTGCTTCACCACTGGTTATATATCACCAGTAAGTCAGTGGTTGCTTCACCACTGGTTATATATAACCAGTAAGACAGTGGTTGCTTCACCACTGGTTATATATCACCAGTAAGTCAGTGGTGGCTTCACCACTGGTTATATATCACCAGTAAGTCAGTGGTTGCTTCACCACTGGTTATATATCACCAGTAAGTCAGTGGTTGCTTCACCACTGGTTATATATCACCAGTAAGTCAGTGGTGGCTTCACCACTGGTTATATATCACCAGTAAGTCAGTGGTTGCTTCACCACTGGTTATATATCACCAGTAAGTCAGTGGTTGCTTCACCACTGGTTATATATCACCAGTAAGTCAGTGGTTGCTTCACCACTGGTTATATATCACCAGTAAGACAGTGGTTGCTTCACCACTGGTTATATATCACCAGTAAGTCAGTGGTTGCTTCACCACTGGTTATATATCACCAGTAAGTCAGTGGTTGCTTCACCACTGGTTATATATCACCAGTAAGACAGTGGTTGCTTCACTACTGGTTATATATCACCAGTAAGTCAGTGGTGGCTTCACCACTGGTTATATATCACCAGTAAGTCAGTGGTGACTTCACCACTGGTTATATATCACAAGTAAGTCAGTGCTTCCTTCACCACTGGTTATATCACAAGTAAGTCAGTGGTGGTTTCGCCACTGGTTATATATCACAAGTAAGTCAGTGGTGGCTTCACCACTGGTTATATGTCACAAGTAAGTTAGTGGTGGCTTCACCACTGGTTATATATCACAAGGAAGTCAGTGGTGGCTTCACCACTGGTTATATATCACCAGTAAGTCAGTGGTTGCTTCACCACTGGTTATATATCACAAGTTAGTCAGTGGTGGCTTCACCACTGGCTATATATCACAAGTCAGTGGTGGCTTCACCACTGGTTATATATCACAAGTAAGTCAGTGGTGGCTTCACCACTGGTTATATATCACCAGAAAGTCAGTGGAGGCTTCACCACTGATTATATATCACCAGTAAGTCAGTGGTGGCTTCACCACTGGTTATATATCACAAGTAAGTCAGTGGTTGCTTCACCACTGATTATATATCGAAAGTAAGTCAGTGGTGGCTTCACCACTGGTTATATATCACCAGTAAGTCAGTGGTGGCTTCACCACTGGTTATATATCACAAGTAAGTCAGTGGTGGCTTCACCACTGGTTATATATCACCAGTAAGACAGTGGTGGCTTCACCACTGGTTATATATCACAAGTAAGTCAGTGGTTGCTTCACCACTGGTTATATATCACAAGTAAGTCAGTTGTGGCTTCACCACTGGTTATGTATCACCAGTAAGTCAGTGGTGGCTTCACCACTGGTTATATATCACCAGTAAGTCAGTGGTGGCTTCACCACTGGTTATATATCACAAATAAGTCAGTGGTGGCTTCACCACTGGTTATATCACAAGTAAGTCAGTGGTGGCTTCACCACTGGTTATATATCACCAGTAAGTCAGTGGTGGCTTCACCACTGGTTATATATCACCAGTAAGTCAGTGGTGGCTTCACCACTGGTTATATATCACCAGTAAGTCAGTGGTGGCTTCACCACTGGTTATATATCACAAGTAAGTCAGTGGTGGCTTCACCACTGGTTATATATCACCAGTAAGTCAGTGGTGGCTTCACCACTGGTTATATATCAGAAGTAAGTCAGTGGAGGCTTCACCACTGGTTATATATCACCAGTAAGTCAGTGGTGGCTTCTCCACTGGTTATATATCACTATTAAGTCAGTGGTGGCTTCACCACTGGTTATATATCACCAGTAAGCCAGTGGTGGCTTCACCACTGGTTATATATCAGAAGTCAGTGGTGGCTTCACCACTGGTTATATATCACCAGTAAGTCAGTGGTGGCTTCACCACTGGTTGCATATCAGAAGTAAGTCAGTGGTGGCTTCACCACTGGTTATATATCACCAGTAAGTCAGTGGTGGCTTCACCACTGGTTATATCACAAGTAAGTCAGTGGTGGCTTCACCACTGGTTATATCACAAGTAAGTCAGTGGTGGCTTCACCACTTGTTATATATCACCAGTAAGTCAGTGGTGTCTTCACCACTGGATATATATAAGAAGTAAGTCAGTGGTGGCTTCACCACTGGTTATATATCACCAGTAAGTCAGTGGTGGCTTCACCACTGGTTATATATCAGAAGTAAGTCAGTGGTGGCTTCACCACTGGTTATATATCACCAGTAAGTCAGTGGTGGCTTCACCACTGGTTATATATCAGAAGTAAGTTAGTGGAGGCTTCACCACTGGTTATATATCACCAGTAAGTCAGTGGTGGCTTCACCACTGGTTATATATCACTAGTAAGTCAGTGGTGGCTTCACCACTGGTTATATATCACCAGTAAGCCAGTGGTGGCTTCACCACTGGTTATATATCAGAAGTCATTGGTGGCTTCACCACTGGTTATATATCACCAGTAAGTCAGTGGTGGCTTCACCACTGGTTACATATCAGAAGTAAGTCAGTGGTGGCTTCACCACTGGTTATATATCACCAGTAAGTCAGTGGTGGCTTCACCACTGGTTATATCACAAGTAAGTCAGTGGTGGCTTCACCACTGGTTATATATCACAAGTAAGTCAGTGGTGGCTTCACCACTGGTTATATATCACCAGTAAGTCAGTGGTGGCTTCACCACTGGTTATATAACAGAAGTAAGTCAGTGGTGGCTTCACCACTGGTTATATATCGCCAGTATGTCAGTGGTGGCTTCACCACTGGTTATATAACAGAAGTAAGTCAGTGGTGGCTTCACCACTGGTTATATCACAAGTAAGTCAGTTGTGGCTTCACCACTGATTATATATCACCAGTAAGTCAGTGGTGGTTTCACCACTGGTTATATCACAAGTAAGTCAGTGGTGGCTTCACCACTGGTTATATATCACCAGTAAGTCAGTGGTGGCTTCACCACTGATTATATATCACCAGTAAGTCAGTGGTGGCTTCACCACTTGTTATATATCACCAGTAAGTCAGTGGTGGCTTCATCACTGGTTATATACCACCAGTAAGTCAGTGGTGGCTTCACCACTGATTATATATCACCAGTAAGTCAGTGGTGGCTTCACCACTGGTTATGTCACAAGTAAGTCAGTGGTATCTTCACCACTGATTATATATCACAGGTAAGTCAGTCGTGGCTTCACCACTGATTATATATCACCAGTAAGTCAGTGGTGGCTTCACCACTGATTATATATCACCAGTAAGTCAGTGGTGGCTTCACCACTGATTATATATCACCAGTAAGTCAGTGGTGGCTTCACCACTGATTATATATCACCAGTAAGTCAGTGGTGGCTTCACCACTGATTATATATCACCAGTAAGTCAGTGGTGGCTTCACCACTGAATATATATCACCAGTAAGTCAGTGGTGGCTTCACAACTGATTATATATCACCAGTAAGTTAGTGGAGGCTTCACCACTGGTTATGTCACAAGTAAGTCAGTGGTGGCTTCACCACTGGTTATGTCACAAGTAAGTCAGTGGTGGCTTCACCACTGATTATATATCACAGGTAAGTCAGTGGTGGCTTCACCACTGATTATATATCACCAGTGAGTCAGTGGTGGCTTCACCACTGATTATATATCACCGGTAAGTCAGTGGTGGCTTCACCACTGATTATATATCACCAGTAAGTCAGTGGTGGCTTCACCACTGATTATATATCACCAGTAAGTCAGTGGTGGCTTCATCACTGATTATATATCACCGGTAAGTCAGTGATGGCTTCACCACTGATTATATATCACCAGTAAGTCAGTGGATGCTTCACCACTGATTATATATCACCAGTAAGTCAGTGGTGGCTTCACCACTGATTATATATCACCAGTAAGTCAGTGGAGGCTTCACCACTGATTATATATCACCAGTAAGTCAGTGGTGGCTTCACCACTGATTATATATCACCAGTAAGTCAGTGGTGGCTTCACCACTGATTATATATCACCAGTAAGTCAGTGGTGGCTTCACCACTGATTATATATCACCAGTAAGTCAGTGGAGGCTTCACCACTGGTTATGTCACAAGTAAGTCAGTGGTGGCTTCACCACTGATTATATATCACCAGTAAGTCAGTGGTGGCTTCACCACTGATTATATATCACCAGTAAGTCAGTGGAGGCTTCTCCACTGATTATATATCACCAGTAAGTCAGTGGAGGCTTCACCACTGGTTATATATCACCAGTAAGTCAGTGGAGGCTTCACCACTGATTATATATCACCAGTAAGTCAGTGGTTGCTTCACCACTGGTTATATATCACCAGTAAGTCAGTGGTGGCTTCACCACTGGTTATATATCACCAGTAAGTCAGTGGTGGCTTCACCACTGGTTATATATCACCAGTAAGTCAGTGGTGGCTTCACCACTGGTTATATATCACCAGTAAGTCAGTGGTGGCTTCACCACTGGTTATATATCACCAGTAAGTCAGTGGTGGCTTCACCACTGGTTATATATCACCAGTAAGTCAGTGGTGGCTTCACCACTGGTTATATATCACCAGTAAGTCAGTGGAGGCTTCACCACTGGTTATATATCACAAGTAAGTCAGTGGTGGCTTCACCACTGGTTATATATCACCAGTAAGTCAGTGGTGGCTTCACCACTGGTTATATATCACCAGTAAGTCAGTGGTGGCTTCACCACTGGTTATATATCACCAGTAAGTCAGTGGAGGCTTCACCACTGGTTATATATCACAAGTAAGTCAGTGGTGGCTTCACCACTGGTTATATATCACCAGTAAGTCAGTGGTGGCTTCACCACTGGTTATATATCACCAGTAAGTCAGTGGTCGCTTCACCACTGGTTATATATCACCAGTAAGTCAGTGGAGGCTTCACCACAAGGGTTTATAATTCAGTCCGGTGCTCAGCTGGTGTATGTTGCCCGAGGCAAATAATGTAGTTTTAAAATGTCGCAGGTCTACTGCAACAATGAATATATATATATATATATATATATATATATATATATATATATATATATATATATATATATATATATATATATATATATATATATATATATATATATATATATATATATATATATATATATATATATATATATATATATATGTATGTATGTATATATGCAAAACGTCTACGGGGGAGTAGAACGATAGCTCTAGGCCTTTCGTGTTGCAATCAACATATCATCAGGAACTTGTAAAATTTCAGAAACGAGGAGTATGTCCCAGCAAGTACCTTCCCAGAGGACCGTGTTCAGTGCAGTGAGTGAGGGAGGGAGAGAGAGGAAGGTACAGGAAGTGTCCCCAGGCACAACGGTGCCAATAGCCAGAAGGTTCAATATTATAGCATTAGAAAAATCCCACAAGCATTAATATTGTAATAGCCTAAAGGAAATTAACGTGGCAATAATAAAAAATTCGATCGTATTCCGCTATGACATCAATAACTTTACAAACATAAATATATTAACAGTGATATAGAAGTGTCTGGCAATTACAGGGTAGACTTCCGAGAGACAACGTGTCCATTTAAAACTCAAACTTGCAATCAACTACACACAGCTTAATCAATTCAATAATGGTATTTTTATCAAAAGGCAGAGAGAACTCATATAATTCTTCTTAGAATTGATATGGCCCTTGATACATTTTCACCAAGACTTAACGCTTTAGTCACGTCTATTAAATTCACCGTGGAGAAAGAGATGTACTGTAAACTTCCATTCTTAGATGTGCTGATACCCCGGGTTGATAAAGAGTTTAAGTTTACTGTATATAGGAAGACCACCAATGTGTGCTCATACATTCACTACTATTCCAACCATGAGACTACAGTTAAAAGGATTGTATTTCTTACTATGTTTTTGAGAATCTAAAGAGTGTGCAGTCCGGAGTTCCTAGATGACGAAATTAGGAAAATATTTGACATTGGCATGAAACTGCGATATCCTAAAGTGTTTGTGGAATCTGCTTTGCTGGCAGCTAAGAAAACTTATTATAGAACATAACCTAGGATAACACCTCAGACTAAGAATGTGCTGGTCCTCCCATATAACGAGAATTTATCTATCCTGCCGAATGCTCTTAGACGATTTAATATACAAGTAGCATTTAAAAATTCACGGACTGCTAGAAGCATCCTGATAAAGAATGCACCCAACAATATATTGATGGTGTCTACAGAGTTGGTTGCAATGGTTGTAGTCTCTCCTAGTTGGGACAAACGGGAAAACCATTGGAGGTGAGAATATCCCAGCACCGTTATTATGTCATCCGAGGACATACAACATAAGAACATAAGAAAGGAGGAACACTGCAGGAGGCCTGTTGGCCCATACTAGGCAGGTCCTTTACAATTCATCCCACTAACAAAACATTTGCCCAACCCAATTTTCAATGCCACCCAATAAATAAGCTCTGATGTGAAAGTCCCACTCAAATCCAACCCCTCCCACTCATGTACTTATCCAACCTAAATTTGAAACTACCCAAAGTCCCAGCCTCAATAACCCAACTAGGTAGACTGTTCCACTCATCTACTACCCTATTTCCAAACCAATACTTTCCTATTTCATTTCTAAATCTAAACTTATCTAATTTAAATCCATTACTGCGGGTTCTCTCTTGGAGAGACATCCTCAAGACCTTATTAATATCCCCTTTATTAATACCTATCTTCCACTTATACACTTCGATCAGGTCTCCCCTCATTCTTCGTCTAACAAGTGAATGTAACTTAAGAGTGTTCAATCTTTCTTCATAAGGAAGATTGCTAATGCTATGTATTAATTTAGTCTTCCTACGCTGAATGTTTTCTAACGAATTTATGTCCATTCTGTAATATGGAGACCAGAACTGAGCTGCATAATCTAGGTGAGGCCTTACTAATGATGTATAAAGCTGCAGTATGACCTCTGGACTTCTGTTGCTTACACTTCTTGATATAAATCCCAGTAATCTATTTGCCTTATTACGTACGCTTAGGCATTGCTGTCTTGGTTTATGGTTGCTGCTCACCATAACCCCCAAGTCCTTTTCGCAATCAGTATGGCTAAGTTCTACATCATTTAACTTATAAGTACTAGGGTTATGGGCACTCCTAAGCTTCAGAACCTTGCATTTATCTACATTGAACTGCATCTGCCACTTTTCTGACCAAGAACAGAGTTTGTTTAAATCCTCCTGAAGTTCCATAACATCTACGTTTGAATCAATTATCCTACCTATCTTTGTGAATTTGCTCATATCACTAGTAATTCCCTCATCAAGATCATTGATATATATTATAAACAACAACGGGCCCAAGACTGATCCCTGTGGAACGCCACTTGTTACAGATCCCCACTCGGATTTAACCCCATTTATGGACACTGCTTCCTGTCAGTGAGCCATGACTCGATCCACGAGAGCACTTTTCCCCCAATGCCATGAGCTGCCACTTTCTTTAACAGTCTATGGTGCGGAACTCTATCAAAAGCCTTACTAAAATCTAAGTAAATAATATCAAATTCTTTATCGTGGTCAACAGCCTCAAAAGCTTTACTGAAGAAAGTTAATAAATTAGTTAGACAAGACCGGCCTCTTGTGAATCCATGCTGAGTATCATTAATCAAGCTATGCTTATCGAGATGGCTTCTTATAATCTCAGCTATAATTGACTCTAGTAATTTG
>NC_091298.1:21792297-21807297 GCF_038502225.1 Cherax quadricarinatus
TGTGTGTGTGTGTGTGTGTGTGTGTGTGTGTGTACTCACCTAATTGTACTCACCTAATTGTGGTTGCAGGGGTCGATACACACACATCCTGTGTGTGTGTGTGTGTGTGTGTGTGTGTGTGTGTGTGTGTGTGTGTGTGTGTATGTGTGTGTGTGTGTGTGTGTGTGTGTGTGTGTGTGTGTGTGTGTGTATGTGTGTGTGTGTGTGTGTGTGTGTGTCTGTGTGTATATGTGTGTGTGTGTGTGTGTGTGTGTGTGTGTGTGTGTGTGTGTGTGTGTGTGTGTGTGTGTGTGTGTGTGTGTGTGTGTGTGTGTGTGTGTGTGTGTGTGTGTGTGTGTGTGTGTGTGTGTGTGTGTGTGTGTGTGTGTGTGTGTGAGTGTGTGTTTCTGTGGCCCCATCTTCCCTGTCTATTGTCTTGTCCTCGTATGAGACTCAGGAAAACCCCTGGTCCACCAGCTTAACTATTTGACCAATGAACGATCATTTCTCACCGAGTCTGAAAATAAATGATCAATGAATGGCTGCCTCTCACGCAAGGCTGGAAGAAAAACAACCAATGATCGCTCTCTCTTCTCACGAGGTTCCTGACAGTCGACCAGTGACTGTCAGTCACATAATCCAAGCTGCAACGCTGGGATCATAAATCTCAATGAAGTGTTAAAAGGCGTTCCGAGACATTGTCTCCTATAACTCGTTAGATGCGACACCTAACAGGAACACGGGTAATACCGTCTGTGTTTTCTAGATGACAACTATCCTCCCCTACACAACTATCCTATCACACACACACACAGATGTGTAACTTAATCCTACGGTTCATCTTTTAGGGTAAAAATCCACTGAAGAAGTCAGTGCATTCACTGGCTTTGGATTATTGAGTCAGAGTGCACACCTGGTCCAGCGCAAGAACTTTTTGAGATTGTACAGAACATTGTGGATGTTCACATGTCGAACTCTCTGTTCGATCCTGTTATGTCGCACAGTTTATCCTCGAGAATGGCGGCAGTAGAACTGGCTATAAAAGCTGCTCCGAGAGGAATGCAGTCAGAAGGGACAATAGTTAAGGTATGTAATGGAATGGACCTTACTGCATCGATGCCCTGCTGGCTGTCTGAGATGGTTTCACATCTGAAAGGATTAAGGGTGAGTCCCATAGCCTATCCTACAGCCTGTCCCATGACCAGTAGTTGAAGTTCTATCAATAAAGATCGAGAACCAAAACCTAGTCATTGTGGTTGTATACAAGCCACCAGATGCAACCTCACAACAGTTCAAGGAACAGCTACTGAAAATTGATTACTGTTTCGAAAACCTTCCAGCTCCATCCCCAAACATCTTACTGCTTGGTGATTTCAACCTAAGGCATACAAAATGGAAGAATGTAGCAAATAATGTTATAGCTGAAACAATCCCCGGAGGTAGCGCAGATGAAAGGTCACACACACATGAGCTACTAAGTCTCTGCGAAAAACACACCTTAAGCCAGCAGATAGTGGAGCCAACAAGACTAGGAAACACACTTGACCTTATCTTCACAAATAATGAGGACCTGATAAGAGACATAAGAATATCAAAAACAACTAATTCTGATCACAACCTAATCGAAGTCCAGACGTACATGCATAGGGGTACTGATCAGCAGAATGCATGTACCTGTGAAGGTGTCTTCACAAAATACAACTTCAACAACAAGAACATCAACTGGGACCAGGTAAACCATGTCCTAAACGAAACATGTTGGGAAGATGTCTTAAATGACATGGATCCAAACCAGTGCCTTGAAAGGATCAACTTCCTGGTAGCCGAAGCATGTTCTAGGCATATTCCCCTAAGAAAGAAGAAAAGCAGGAGTAAACTGGAGAGAAAAAGACGCTCCCTCTACAGAAGACGACGAAGAGTCACTGAGCTCCTCAGGAGTGCTAGAATATCTGACACACGAAAGGAGGCGCTGACCAGGGAAGTGGAAACTGTCGAACTTAAGCTAAATGACTCTTACAGGAACCAGGAGAGGCAGGAGGAGCTTAAAGCTATTAGTGAAATTGAAAGAAATTCAAAATATTTCTTTTCATATGCCAAAAACAAGGCAAATACCACATCTAGTATCGGGCCCTTACTCAGACAGGATGGGACTTACACAGATGACAACAAGGAAATGAGTGAAATATTGAAATGCCAGTGAACCACTAATCGGTCTGAGGATCGACGACCCAAATGATTTCTTCATGAATGAGCCTCAAAACTCCATAAATGTATGCCAGATTTCCTACATTACCCTAACTCCGATAGATTTCGAAAAAGCCATTGACAACATGCCTATGCACTCAGCCCCGGGCCCAGACTCGTGGAACTCTGTTTTCATTAAGAACTGCAAGAAACCCCTCTTGCGTGCCCTAAGTACACTATGGAGGAGGAGCTTGGACATGGGTGAAATTCCACAGTCACTTAAAACAACGGATATAGCCCCACTCCATAAAGGTGGCAGCAAAGCATTAGCTAAGAACTATAGACCAATAGCTCTGACGTCCCACATCATAAAAATCTTTGAAAGAGTGCTAAGAAGCAGGATTGCAAATCACCTGGATTCCCAAAATCTGCACAATCCAGGGCAACATGGGTTCAGGGCAGGTCGCTCCTGCCTCTCACAACTACTGGATCACTATGACATGGCCTTGGATGCACTGGAAGAAAATCAGAATGCAGATGTAATATACACAGACTTTGCAAAAGCATTTGACAAATGCGATCATGGCGTAATAGCCCATAAAATACGTGCTAAAGGAATAACTGGGAAAGTGGGGAGATGGATCTTCAACTTCCTAACAAATCGAACACAAAGAGTAGTGGTCAACAGAGTTAAATCGGAGGCTGCCATAGTGAAGAGCTCTGTTCCACAAGGCACAGTACTCGCCCCCATCTTATTCCTTATCCTCATATCAGACATAAACAGAGATATACATCACAGCACCGTATCATCCTTTGCGGATGATACTAGGATCTGCATGAGGCTGTCATCTGCTGAGGACGCGGTTAACCTCCAAGAAGATATAAACAAAGTTTTCCAGTGGGCAACGGTAAACAATATGATGTTCAATGAGGACAAATTCCAACTACTCCGTTATGGAAAACTGGAGGAGATAATAACTAGAACAGAGTATACTACTGACTCCGGCCATACAATAGAGGGGAAAAATAATGTAAGGGACCTGGGAGTAGTAATGTCTGAGGATCGCACTTTCAAGGATCACAACAGTGCCACGATCGCACGTGCAAAGAAAATGATAGGATGGATAATGAGAACTTTCAAAACGAGAGATGCCAAGCCCATGATGATCCTTTTCAAATCACTTGTTCTCTCTAGGCTAGAATACTGCTGTACATTAACATCTCCATTCAAAGCAGGTGAAATCGCAGATCTAGAGAGTGTACAGAGATCCTTTACTGCACGTATAAGTTCTGTCAAGCACCTTAACTACTGGGAACGCTTGGAAGCACTTGCTTGTACTCGTTGGAACGCAGGGGGGAGAGATATATCATAATCTACACTTGGAAAATCTTGGAAGGAATGGTCTCAAATCTGCACACAGAAATCACTCCCTACGAAAGTAAAAGACTGGGCAGGCGATGCAAAATGCCCCCAATAAAAAGTAAGGGCGCCATTGGTACACTAAGGGAAAACACCATAAGTGTCCGGGGCCCAAAACTGTTTAACAGCCTCCCATCAAGCATTAGGGGAATTGCCAATAAACCCCTGGCTGCCTTCAAGAGAGAGCTGGACAGATACCTAAAGTCAGTGCCGGATCAGCCGGGCTGTGGCTCGTACGTTGGACTGCGTGCGGCCAGCAGTAACAGCCTAGTTGATCAGGCCCTGATCCTTCGGGAGACCTGGTCATGGACCGGGCCGCGGGGGCGTTGATCCCCGGAATAACCTCCAGGTAACCTCCAGGTAACCTGTCCTATAGCCTGTCCCAAAGCCTGTCCCATGGCCTGCCTCAGTGCTGAATGGTTTGGAGATCCTCTGATAAGAATTTTTAGTGCATGGTGGAGTGTCATCATCAAGGCATCAGAGGTTCAGCTCGTTGGTCAGGCTGATGGTGATAATTGAGAACAGAGGTGAAGAGGACAAACAAGCGGAATCTAAATGCTGTACTCTCGACAACAGTATAGAAAAAACACGCAGCAGAACATGATTTTATGAAATCATTACTTGGTAAAGCACTACACAGTAAACCTCTCATAGCTTTCTCGTGTTTTCTTTCACAAAAAAGCCGAGTTGAGACTTTACTCTTTCAGACTGAAACGAAAGGGAGACGATTGAGAAAAATGTGTTTAAGTAGCTGTCAGCAACACGTCTCGCTTCAGCCGTATCTGAATGCTACAATAGCATCGGATAGGATACTGACATATAACCTTGGGGGGAGATCCCATCCCTGCCTCTGCACTGATATTTTGGCAACGAGCCGGCGGAGGCTGTTACGGCAATGAGCCAGATGCTCAATCTCTGTCTTTCCGAGCAGCAATGAAGCTCCAGTGAGGAGGAAGGGGGAAGTGATTAATTTCGTTAGGAATAAGACTGATCGTACAGGTGTTAACAAATCATAGGATCTCTGATGGGAGGATAGCTGCGGACATTCCGAGAACTGGATTAAAAAAAAATATCCTTTAACGCTAAGATCTCCAGTGTAAACCCTGACAGCAAGAGAGGAACTACATAATCGCCTTGTGAACATGAACTTCGTGTAAAAACGGAGTCTGGTCTGGGGAGAAAGGGCTTAACAAGGCTGGTGATTCTGGGTTCCACGGGGCTGTATTGTATTGTATATGAAATAAAAGAAGAGAATGGCTCCTAGAGTTAGGAAATGGGAACTGTGAAGAGTGAAAACAAGAGGAAGAGAGGAGACATCAAAATCACTTGAAGCATTACAAAAGGATGGAGATAAATGGATGAGATCGTTGTCTGAGGACCAACAGTGGGGAGAACAAGAAGCAACGTTGGTAAAATAAGAAAAAAAACAAGAAGCAACGATCAAAAATAAGAAAAGGCAATAAGCGATGATCGTAAAGTAAGAACAGACCAAAGAAGCAACGATCGTAAAATAAGGAAATAACAAGAATCAACGATCACATATTAAGAAAAGAGCAAGAGACAATGATAGAAAGTAAGATAAGCAAGAAAAAGAACAAAAGAGAATAATGACAAAGTAAGAAAAGACAATATCCAATGGACGTTGGGAAATATTTTTCAGAGTAGTAGACTGATAACGTGTGAGGCGAGATGTTGAAGTGAGTGCTTCTCTCTCTCTCTTACACACACACACACACACACACACACACTGGGCTGGGGTATTTCTGCCTGCTAATGACTTTTTATTGTAGCGGCTGGCGGCCATCCCCAACGCTAATGATCCCCAACGTCCCCCCTCCACCATGCTGGCTCTAACTCTGTCACCCATCCTCCCCTTCCCCCTCTCTCCACCATCACCACCACCACTACTCTTCAAACTACTAAATTATAACTACTAAATACTGTCAGTAATAACTTACACACACACACACACACACACACACATGCATATATATATATATATATATATATATATATATATATATATATATATATATATATATATATATATATATATATATATATATATATATATATATATATATATATATATATATGGGATAGTAACCTTCTCCTGTAGAAACTACTAAAAACGTGAAAGATGCTTGAATGTGCGTGGAAGTAGTGCGGATAATAAGAAAGAGATGATCGCTGATGTTATGGATGAGAAGAAGTTGGATGTCCTGGCTGTAAGCGAAACAAAGCTGAAGGGGGAAGGTGAATTTCAGTGGGGAGAAATAAATGGGATTAAGTTAGGAGTATCTGAGAGAGTTAGAGCTAAGGAAGGGGTAGCAATAATGTTGAAGGATGAGTTATGGAAGGAAAAGAGGGAATTTATATGTATAAATTCAAGGATTATGTGAATTAAAATAAGGGTTGTATGCAAAAAGGAGTCATAATAAGTGTTTATGCACCTGGAGAAGAGAGGAATGTAGAGGAGAGAGAGATGTTAAGCGAGCGTTTAGGAACTTTTGAACCAAGTGAGAGAGTAATTGTGGTAGGGGACCTGAATGCTAAAGTAGGAGAAACATTTAAAGAGGGTGTGGTAGGTAAGTTTAGGGTGCCAGGTGTAAATGATAAAGGGGTACTTTGATTGAACTTTGTATAGAAAGGGGTTTGGTTATAGATAATACATATTTAATAAAAAAAGAGGACAAATAAGTATACTAGATATAATGTAGGGCATAATGACAGTAGTTTGTTGGACTATGTATTGGTAGATAAAAGACTGTTGGGTAGACTTTAAGATGTACATGTTTATAGAGGGGCCAGAGATATATCAGATCACTTTTAAGTTGTCCCTGCAGTGAGAGTAAAAGGTAGATGGGTTACAAGGAAAATGGAAGCAGAAAGTAAGAGAGAAGTGAAGGTTTATAAACTAAAGGAGGAGACAGTTAGGGTAAGATTTATTATTTTATGATCACACTGGCCAATTCCCACCAAGGCAGGGTGGCCCGAAAAAGAAAAACTTTCACCATCATTCACTCCATCACTGTCTTGCCAGAAGGGTGCTTTACACTACAGTTTTTAAACTGCAACATTAACACCCCTCCTTCAGAGTGCAGGCACTGTACTTCCCATCTCCAGGACTCAAGTCCGGCCTGCCGGTTTCCCTGAATCCCTTCATAAATGTTACTTTGCTCACACTCCAACAGCACGTCAAGTATTAAAAACCATTTGTCTCCATTCACTCCTATCAAACACGCTCATGCATGCCTCCTGGAAGTCCAAGCCCCTCGCACACAAAACCTCCTTTACCCCCTCCCTCCAACCTTTCCTAGGCCGACCCCTACCCCGCCTTCCTTCCACTACAGACTGATACACTCTTGAAGTCATTCTGTTTCGCTCCATTCTCTCTACATGTCCGAACCACCTCAACAACCCTTCCTCAGCCCTCTGGACAACAGTTTTGGTAATCCCGCACCTCCTCCTAACTTCCAAACTACGAATTCTCTGCATTATATTCACACCACACATTGCCCTCAGACATGACATCTCCACTGCCTCCAGCCTTCTCCTCGCTGCAACATTCATCACCCACGCTTCACACCCATATAAGAGCGTTGGTAAAACTATACTCTCATACATTCCCCTCTTTGCCTCCAAGGACAAAGTTCTTTGTCTCCACAGACTCCTAAGTGCACCACTCACTCTTTTTCCCTCATCAATTCTATGATTCACCTCATCTTTCATAGACCCATCCGCTGACACGTCCACTCCCAAATATCTGAATACGTTCACCTCCTCCATACTCTCTCCCTCCAATCTGATATTCAATCTTTCATCACCTAATCTTTTTGTTATCCTCATAACCTTACTCTTTCCTGTATTCACCTTTAATTTTCTTCTTTTGCACACCCTACCAAATTCATCCACCAATCTCTGCAACTTCTCTTCAGAATCTCCCAAGAGCACAGTGTCATCAGCAAAGAGCAGCTGTGACAACTCCCACTTTGTGTGTGATTCTTTATCTTTTAACTCCACGCCTCTTGCCAAGACCCTCGCATTTACTTCTCTTACAACCCCATCTATAAATATATTAAACAACCACGGTGACATCACACATCCTTGTCGAAGGCCTACTTTTACAGGGAAAAAATTTCCCTCTTTCCTACATACTCTAACTTGAGCCTCACTATCCTCGTAAAAACTCTTCACTGCTTTCAGTAACCTACCTCCTACACCATACACTTGCAACATCTGCCACATTGCCCCCCTATCCACCCTGTCATACGCCTTTTCCAAATCCATAAATGCCACAAAGACCTCTTTAGCCTTATCTAAATACTGTTCACTTATATGTTTCACTGTAAACACCTGGTCCACACACCCCCTACCTTTCCTAAAGCCTCCTTGTTCATCTGCTATCCTATTCTCCGTCTTACTCTTAATTCTTTCAATTATAACTCTACCATACACTTTACCAGGTACACTCAACAGACTTATCCCCCTATAATTTTTGCACTCTCTTTTATCCCCTTTGCCTTTATACAAAGGAACTATGCATGCTCTCTGCCAATCCCTAGGTACCTTACCCTCTTCCATACATTTATTAAATAATTGCACCAACCACTCCAAAACTATATCCCCACCTGCTTTTAACATTTCTATCTTTATCCCATCAATCCCGGCTGCCTTACCCCCTTTCATTTTGCCTACTGCCTCACGAACTTCCCCCACACTCACAACTGGCTCTTCCTCACTCCTACAAGATGTTATTCCTCCTTGCCCTATACACGAAATCACAGCTTCCCTATCTTCATCAACATTTAACAATTCTTCAAAATATTCCCTCCATCTTCCCAATACCTCTAACTCTCCATTTAATAACTCTCCTCTCCTATTTTTAACTGACAAATCCATTTGTTCTCTAGGCTTTCTTAACTTGTTAATCTCACTCCAAAACTTTTTCTTATTTTCAACAAAATTTGTTGATAACATCTCACCCACTCTCTCATTTGCTCTCTTTTTACATTGCTTCACCACTCTCTTAACCTCTCTCTTTTTCTCCATATACTCTTCCCTCCTTGCATCACTTCTACTTTGTAAAAACTTCTCATATGCTAACTTTTTCTCCCTTACTACTCTCTTTACATCATCATTCCACCAATCGCTCCTCTTCCCTCCTGCACCCACTTTCCTGTAACCACAAACTTCTGCTGAACACTCTAACACTACATTTTTAATCCTACCCCATACCTCTTCGACCCCATTGCCTATGCTCACATTTGCCCATCTATCCTCCAATAGCTGTTTATATCTTACCCTAACTGCCTCCTCTTTTAGTTTATAAACCTTCACCTCTCTCTTCCCTGATGCTTCTATTCTCCTTGTATCCCATCTACCTTTTACTCTCAGTGTAGCTACAACTAGAAAGTGATCTGATATATCTGTGGCCCCTCTATAAACATGTACATCCTGAAGTCTACTCAGCAGTCTTTTATCTACCAATACATAATCCAACAAACTACTGTCATTTCGCCCTACATCATATCTTGTATACTTATTTATCCTCTTTTTCTTAAAATATGTATTACCTATAACTAAACCCCTTTCTACACAAAGTTCAATCAAAGGGCTCCCATTATCATTTACACCTGGCACCCCAAACTTACCTACCACACCCTCTCTTAAAGTTTCTCCTACTTTAGCATTCAGGTCCCCTACCACAATTACTCTCTCACTTGGTTCAAAGGCTCCTATACATTCACTTAACATCTCCCAAAATCTCTCTCTCTCCTCTGCATTCCTCTCTTCTCCAGGTGCATACACGCTTATTATGACCCACTTCTCGCATCCAACCTTTACTTTAATCCACATAATTCTTGAATTTACACATTCATATTCTCTTTTCTCCTTCCATAACTGATCATTTAACATTACTGCTACCCCTTCCTTTGCTCTAACTCTCTCAGATACTCCAGATTTAATCCCATTTATTTCCCCCCACTGAAACTCTCCTACCCCCTTCAGCTTTGTTTCGCTTAGAGCCAGGACATCCAACTTCTTTTCATTCATAACATCAGCAATCATCTGTTTCTTGTCATCCGCACTACATCCACGCACATTTAAGCAACCCAGTTTTATAAAGTTTTTCTTCTTCTCTTTTTTAGTAAATGTATACAGGAGAAGGGGTTACTAGCCCATTGCTCCCGGCATTTTAGTCGCCTCATACGACACGCATGGCTTACGGAGGAAAGATTCTTTTCCACTTCCCCATGGACAATAGAAGAAATAAAAAGGACAAGAGCTATTTAGAAAAAGGGAGAAAAACCTAGATGTATGTATATATATATATGCATGTGCGTGTCTGTGAAGTGTGACCAAAGTGTAAGTAAGAGTAGCAAAATATCCCTGTTATCTAGCGTGTTTATGAGACAGAAAAAGAAACCAGCAATCCTACCATCATGCAAAACAGTTACAGGTTTTTGTTTCACAGTCATCTGGCAGGACGGTAGTACTTCCCTGGGTGGTTGCTGTCTACCAACCTACTACCAACTATTGGAGGACAACTATTGGAGGACAGATGGGCTAGTGAGAGCATAGGCAATGGGGTCGAAGATGTATGGGGTAAGTTTAAGAATGTAGTGTTAGAGTGTTCTGCAGAAGTTTGTAGTTATAGGAAACTGGGTGCGGGAGGGAAGAAGAGCGATTGGTGGAATGATGACGTAAAGAGAGCAGTAAGAGAGAAAAAATTAGCACATGAAAGGTTTTTACAAAGTAGAAGTGATGCAAGGAGAGAGGAGTATATGGAGAAGAAAAGAGAGGTTAAGAGGGTGGTGAAGCAATGTAAAAAGAGAGCAAATGAGAGAGTGGGTGAGATGTTATCAACAAATTTTGTTGAAAATAAGAAAAAGTTTTGGGGTGAGGTTAATAAGCTGAGGAAGCCTCAGGAACAAATGGATTTAATTGTTAAAAATAGGGGAGAAGAGTTTTTAAATGGAGAGTAAGGGAATATTTTGAGGAACTGTTAAATGTTGATGAAGATAGGGAATCTGTGATTTCTTGTAGGAGTGAGCAGGTGCGAGTTGTAAGGTAGTGGGTAGAATGAAAGGGAGTAAGGCAGCTGGAATTGATGGGATAAAGATAGAAATGTTAAAAGAAGTTGGGGATATAGTTTTGGAGTGGTAGGTGCTTTTATTTAATTAATATGTGAAAGAGGGTAAGGTACCTGGGGATTGGCAGAGAGCATGCATAGTTCATTTGTATAAAGGCAAAGGGGAAAAAAGAGAATGCAAAAATTGTAGGGGAATAAGTCTGTTGAGTATACCTGGTAAAGTGTATGGCAGAGTTATTATTGAAAGAATTAAGAGTAACACTGAGAGTAGGATAGCAGGTGAGCAAGGAGGCTTTAAGAAGGGCAGAGGGTGTGTTGACCAAATGTCTACAGTGAAAGATATAGGTGAACAGTATTTAGATAAGGGTAAAGAGGTTTTTGTGGCATTTATGGATTTTGAAAAAGCGTATGACAGGGTGGATAGGGGGGCAATGTGGCAGATGTTGCAAATGTATGGAATAGGAGGTAGGTTTTGAAAGCAGTGAAGAGTTTTTACAAGGATAGTGAGGCTCAGGTTAGAGTATGTAGGAGAGAGGGAGATTATTTCCCGGTAAAAGTAAGCCTTAGATAAGGATGTGTGATGTCACCATGATTGTTCAATATATTTATAGATGGGGTTATAAGAGAAACAAATGCTCGAATGTTGGCGAGAGGTGTAGGGTTAAAAGATAAAGAATTTAACACAAAGTGAGAGTTGTCGCAGATGCTCTTTGCTGATGACACTGTGCTTTTGGGAGCTTCTGAAGAGAAGTTGCAGAGGTTGGTGGATGAGTTTGCTAGGTTATGTAAAAGAAGAAAGTTAAAAGTGAATATAGGAAAGAGTAAGGTGATGAGAATAAAAAAATTAGATAACGAAAGATTGGATATCAGGTCGGAGGGAGAGAGCATGGAGATGAATGTATTCAGATATTTAGGAGTGGACGTGTCAGCAGATGGGTCAACGAAAGATGAGGTGAATCATAGAATTGATGAGGGGAAAAAATGAGTGGCGCACTTAGGAGTCTGTGGAGACAAAGAACTTTTTCCATGGAAGCACACAGGGGAATGTATGAGAGTATAGTTATAACAAGGTTCTTATATGGGTGTGCAGCATGGGTGGTGAATGTTGCAACAAGGAGAAGGCTACAGGCAGTGGAGATGTCGTGTCTGAGGGCAATGTGTGGTGTGAATATAATGCAGAGAATTCGTAGTTTGGAAGTTAGGAGGAGGAGTGGGATTACCAAAACTATTATCGATAGGGCTGAGGAAGGGTTGTTGAGGTGGTTCGGACATGTAGAGAGGATGAAACAAAATGGAATGACATCGAGAGTGTATAAATCTGTAGTGGAGGGAAGGCTGGGTAGAGGTCGGCCTAGGAAAGGTTGGAGGGAGGGGTAAAAGACGTTTTGAGTGTGAGGGGCTTGGACTTCCAGCACGCATGCGAGGGCGTGTTAGGAGCGAATGGAGACTAATGATTTTTAGTACTTGACGTGCTGTTGGAGTGTGAGCAAGGTAATATTTATGAAGGGATTCAGGGAAACCGGCAGGCTGGACTTGAGTCCTGGAGATGGGAAGTACAGTGTCTGCACTCTGAATTAGGGGTGTTAATGTTGCAGGTTTTATAACTGTAGTGTAAGTGCGCCTCTGGCAAGACAGTGATGAAGTGAATGATAGTGATAGTTTTTCTTTTTCGGGTCACCCTGCCTTGGTGGGAAACGGCCAATGTGCTATGTATATATATATATATATATATATATATATATATATATATATATATATATATATATATATATATATATATATATATATATATATATATATATATATATATATATATATATATTATATTCTATTCTATGTGTACATTTATTAATAAACAGAATACATTTGCAGAAAAACACAGACATGAATACAATGGTACAGTGTATTAAAGATCGTGAATTTCCTCCAGCTACTACGAAGCCAGAAGCGAGCCAAGTATGCAGCAAGCATTTTCCCTCTGGATGGCCATGCTGAGGTGCTGGCACATGAAAGTGGCTGCCCTTGGGTCCCTGGTGGTGTCGATGAGTCTGGAATCCAATTCTTTAAGGAAACGTGTGACATTTTTCCTAATGATCCCAAGGTCTCTGATCCCACTGGGACAAATTGATACTGTTGACTTATGTCCCTGTACTTGCTGATCTTGTACTCGTCCCTGTGGTCAGCAGCTCCTCCCTGTCGCCCCACACTGTGATGGATATAGGTGTCAGCCAGTGTGGACACACAGGTATAGTCCCATGCTAAGAGCTTGCCATTCTTCCAAGGATAGATGGTGATCCCATCGGGGCGGTTTGCTGGGTTGTGGGTATTGTTGGCTGCTAGTGATTGGGGCTCCCTCTCGGTTGGGCATCCAGCTGTAGCAAGGATTCTCTTTATGATGTCATTGACCTCATTGTGTCTTGCACGCCAGCCCTTGGTTTTGGAACAGTTAAGACCATGTAGACCGTATTGGTCTGCTTGCAGTTCGCCGCAAATACACATATATTCTGTGTGAATTGGGGCAACAAGGTGCAGGGCCACTGCAATACGGAGGGTCTTAGGGTCGAGTCGCGTTCCCATTGCTGATATGGGAACTGTTTGGAGGAAGTCTCTGGAGTGAGGTGCGCTCACAGCCTGGAGACGGGCAGTCTCCCTGTCTGATGTGGCAGCCCTGAGCATGTTGGCAAGGATATATATATATATATATATATATATATATATATATATATATATATATATATATATATATATATATATATATATATATATATATATATATATATATATATATATATATGCATGTACTCACCTATTTGTGGTTGCAGGGATCGAGACATATTTCCTGGTCCCGCCATCACTGATCGCTACTAGGTCCTCTCTCTCCCTGTTCCATGAGCTAAGTATGAATATGTGTATGTGTGTATGTGTTTGTGTGTGTATGTATGCATATGTGTGTGTGTGTGTACCAAAAGTATTATTCAGAGGTCTGAGGAAGGGTTGTTAGAGTGGTTTGAGAGAATGGAGTAAAATATGATGGCTGGGAGGTGGTATAAATCTGGAGTGGAGGGAGAGAGGGATAGTGATCGTCTTAGGAAAGACTTAAGGGAAGGGATGAATGAGGTTTTTGAGTCCCAGGGGATTGAACATACAGCAGGCTTGTATAAGCGTGTTTGATATGAGTGAGTGGAGCCAAGTGGTTTTTTTTATGATTTGACGTATTATTAGAATGTAAGCAAAGAAAGATTTATGAAGGGATTTAGGGAAATCGGTTAGCTGGACGTGGATACTGGAGGTAGGAAGTACAATGCCTGCAATCTGAAGGACTGGTGGAGATGTTGCAGTTCGGAGGATCATCTGAACCGTAGTGTATGCACTCTTCTGGCAAGAAGTAATTAAATTAATGACAGTGATTTTTTTCCTCTTTGTGGAGTCACTTTACCTCGGTGGAAGACGAGCCTTGTGTTAAAATAAAAGTACTTGCATGTACTTTTTGCCAAGACTTCTAGTCTTATAGACTAAGTACTCCACTGTCTGTCTCTCTTCATTTCACATCCCTGTCTGTCTTTCTCCACTCCCCACAATAGTGAGACTCAGTACTCTCTTACTCTGCCCGAAATTTTCTTTCTCTAGTCTGACCTCTGGTTATATATTTACTTTCAGTTCAACTGTTACTGTATTGTGGAACTGTGAACACAAGTGTCCCACTGACAGTCTACTATATTTTCACAGTTTCGTCAAAATTTTCTAACTCATGAACACTATGTGTTTGACTGCCCACTTAGTTAGGAATATAGAGACAGTATAATAATCCTTCTGGGATCCTCTTCTACTGAAGAGGATCCCAGAAGGGAGTCTAACTATGCAGATCAACTAATCTTCTATGTTACTGTCTCCATGTGGGTTATTACTCAGCAGTGACAAGTGTTTATTACACTTTAGTTATTTATTTGCGTAAATGTTAAATCCTTCTAATTCCCTTCTTGTTTTATGTTCACGTATTTCATTTTCATGTATTGATTTGCTCAGCAGATTTTATTACTGTTCCAACTTATTTTCTTGCATTTTTACTCAGTTTATTTCTGTTTTAATGTTAATAATTGTGGAAGATTTTCTTGCAGTATCTCATAGTTGATGCTACAAGAACCCTGATGGAAATGAGCCGCTTTTGTTTGACTTTTTTAAGTTATCTTAGGTACTTTCCACATATGTTATTATGTAAGACTACTGTAATCATCCAGAGATTGTTCACTTGTACCTGAATAAACTTACTGTAAGACGTTAACCAGAGATGGCTCCTCTGTCAGTGTGAAACCTTGGTTAAAGC
>NC_091298.1:21812297-21834797 GCF_038502225.1 Cherax quadricarinatus
TTTAAAAGATTGTTCAGTCTATAAAAGATTGTTCAGTCTATAAAAGATTGTTCAGTCTATAAAAGATTGTTCAGTCTTTAAAAGATTGTTCAGTCTATAAAAGATTGTTCAGTCTATAAAAGATTGTTCAGTCTTTAAAAGATTGTTCAGTCTATAAAAGATTGTTCAGTCTTTAAAAGATTGTTCAGTCTTTAAAAGATTGTTCAGTCTATAAAAGATTGTTCAGTCTTTAAAAGACTGTTCAATCTTGTAAAGACTGTTCAACACTGGAGTGAAGATCTTCTCTCCTCACAGGAACACATTAACTTCTGAAGATGGGAGACGTGTTGATGTTAGTCAACTTCTGTTAGATAATTAACTATACCTGTTAGAATAATAATATATATATATACGTTTCACTTTTAGTATCAGCAAGTAGAACAGCGTTTATTTTATCTATTTTTCAGTGAATTCCTTCAAAGTTGAAAAAAAAAACTATGTGACGGAAATGTGTCAGTTAATTCAACTTAATACTGGAGAGAGAATGTTATTCAACTTCTGAATTAAAATTTTTAATTTTCACTTACCATTTACAACAATAATATTCGTTTCCTTTTAGTTTTCAAAATGATTTTTCAAGCTTTTTATAAAAATATATCAGCAATAGGAGATTTTTGGACGTTTTAGTTCCACGGGAAATATACCTGGATATTGTACAGACGTTTATGCAATTAATTTTCTATTGTCTTTATGAGAGCTGCAAATATATAGATGAATTCAGAAATGTTGCTGTCCCTTTTTTTTAATAGTTAGCCTCACAGAGGCTCCTGTAATGGGTGATTAATATTGACTCTCTCATCTCAGAGAAACTGATTCAGTATTTAACCTTCATGGGATATTTAACCTTCCTGGGATATTTAACCTTCCTGGGATATTTAACCTTCTTGGGGTATTTAACCTTCCTGGGATATTTAACCTTCCTGGGATATTTAACCTTCCTAGGTATTTAACCTTAATGGAATATTTAGCCTTCCTGGAGTATTTAACCTTACTGGGATATTTAACCATCCTGGGACATTTAACGTTCTTGGGATATTTAACCTTCCTGGGGTCTTCAACCTTCCTGGGGTATTAAACCTTGCAGGGGTATTTAACCTTCCTGGGATATTTAACCTTCCTGGGATATTCAACCTTCCTGGGGTTTTCAACCATCCTGGGGTATTAAACCTTGCAGGGGTATTTAACCTTCCTGGGGTATTTAACCTTCCTGGGGTTTTCAACCTTCCTGGGCTATTTAACCTTCCTGGGATATTTAACCTTCCTGGGATATTTAACCTTCTTGGGGTATTTAACCTTCCTGGGATATTTAACCTTCCTGGGGTTTTCAACCGTCCTGGGGCCTTTAACCTTCCTGGGATATTTAACCTTCCTGGGATATTTAACCTTCCTGGGATATTCAACCTTCCTGGGGTTTTCAACCTTCCTGGGCTATTTAACCTTCCTGGGGTATTTAATCTTCCTAAGATATATCACCTCCTGGGATATTTAACCTTCCTGGGATATTTAACCTTCCTGGGATATTTAACCTTCCTGGGGTCTTCAACCTTCCTGGGGTATTTAACCTTCCTGGGGTATTTAACCTTCCTGGGGTATTTAACCTTCCTGGGATATTTAACCTTCCTGGGGTCTTCAACCATCCTGGGATATTTAACCTTGCTGGGGTATTTAACCTTCCTGGGGTATTTAATCTTCCTGGGATATTTAACGTTCCTGGGATATTTAACCTTCCTGGGATATTTAACCTTCCTGGGATATTTAACCTTCCTTGGATATTTAACCTTCCTGGAATGTTTAACCTTCCTGGGATATTTAACCTTCCTGGGACATTTAACCTTCCTGGGATATTTAACCTTCGTGGGATATTTAACCTTCCTGGGGTATTTAACCTTCCTGGGATATTTAACCTTCCTGGGATATTTAACCTTCCTTGGATATTTAACCTTCCTGGAATGTTTAACCTTCCTGGGAAATTTAACCTTCCTGGGACATTTAACCTTCCTGGGATATTTAACCTTCGTGGGATATTTAACCTTCCTGGGGTATTTAACCTTCCTGGGATATTTAACCTTCCTGGGATATTTAACCTTCCTTGGATATTTAACCTTCCTGGAATGTTTAACCTTCCTGGGATATTTAACCTTCCTGGGACATTTAACCTTCCTGGGATATTTAACCTTCGTGGGATATTTAACCTTCCTGGGGTATTTAACCTTCCTGGGATATTTAACCTTCCTGAGATATTTAACCTTCCTGGGGTCTTCAACCTTCATGGGATATTTAACCTTCCTGGGGTATTTAACCTTCCTGGGATATTTAACCTTCCTGGGGATATTTAACCTTCCTGGGGACTTCAACCTTCCTGGGGTACTTAACCTTCCTGGGATATTTTACCTTCCAGGGATATTTAAAATTCATGAGGTCTTCAACCTTCCTGGGGTATTTAACCTTCCTGGGGTATTTAACCTTCCTGGGGTATTTAACCTTCCTGGGGTATTTAACCTTCCTGGGGTATTTAACCTTCCTGGGATATTTAACCTTCCTGGGATATTTAACCTTCCTGGGATATTTAACCTTCCTGGGGTATTTAACCTTCCTGGGATATTTAACCTTCCTGGGATATTTAACCTTCCTGGGGTATTTAACCTTCCTGGGATATTTAACCTTCCAGGGATATTTAACCTTCCTGCGGTATTTAACCTTCCTGGTATATTTAACCTTCCTGGGATATTTAACCTTCCTGGGATATTTAAACTTCCTGGGATATTTAACCTTCCTGGGTTATTTAACCTTCCTGGGATATTTAACCTTCCTGGGGTATTTAACCTTCCTGGGATATTTAACCTTTATGGGTATTTAACCTTCCTGGGATATTTAACCTTCCTGGGGTATTTAACTTTCCTTAGATATTTAACCTTCCTGTGGTCTTCAACCTTCCTGGGGTATTTAACCTTCCTGGGATATTTAACCTTCCTTGGATATTTAACCTTCCTGGGATATTTAACCTTCCTGTGGTCTTCAACCTTCCTTGGGTATTTAACCTTCCTGGGATATTTAACCTTCCTGAGATATTTAACCTTCCTGGGGTCTTCAACCTTCCTGGGATATTTAACCTTCCTGGGGTATTTAACCTTCCTGGGACATTTAACCTTCCTGGGATATTTAACCTTCCTGGGGTCTTCAACCATCCTGGGGTACTTAAAACTTCCTGGAATATTTTACCTTCCTGGGATATTTAACCTTCCTGGGATATTTAAAATTCCTGGGGTCTTCAACCTTCCTGAGGTATTTAACATTCCTGGGGTATTTAACCTTCCTGGGGTATTTAACCTTAATGTGGTCTTCAACCTTCCTGGGATATTTAACCTTCCTGGGATATTTAACCTTCCTGGGATATTTAACCTTCCAGGCGTATTTAACCTTAGTGGGATATTTAACCTTCCTGGGATATTTAACCTTCCTGGAATATTTAACCTTCCTGGGTATTTAACCTTCCTGGGATATTTAACCTTCCAGGGATATTTAACCTTCCTGGGATATTTAACCCTCCTGGTATATTTAACCTTCCTGGGATATTTAACCTTCCTGGGATATTTAACCTTCCTGGTATATTTAACCTTCCTGGGATATTTAACCTTCCTGGGATATTTAACCTTGCAGGGGTATTTAGCCTTCCTTGGATATTTAACCTTCCTGGGACATTTAACCTTTATGGGATATTTACCTTTCCTGGGATATTTAACCTTCCTGGGGTATTTAATCTTCCTTGGATACTTAACCTTCCTGTGGTCTTCAGCCTTCCTGGGGTATTTAACCTTCCTGGGATATTTAACCTTCATGGGATATTTAACCTTCCTGGGATATTTAACCTTCCTGGGGTCTTCAACCTTTCTGGGATATTTAACCTTCCTGGGGTATTTAACCTTCCTGGTATATTTAACCTTCCTGGGGTCTTCAACCTACCTGGGGTACTTAACCTTCCTGGGATATTTAACCTTCCTGGGATATTTAACCTTCCTGGGATATTTAACCTTCCTGGGGTCTTCAACCTTCCTGGGATATTTAACCTTCCTGGGGTATTTAACCTTCCTGGGACATTTAACCTTCCTGGGATATTTAACCTTCCTGGGGTCTTCAACCATCCTGGGGTACTTAAAACTTCCTGGAATATTTTACCTTCCTGGGATATTTAACCTTCCTGGGATATTTAACCTTCATGGGATATTTAACCTTCCTGGGATATTTAACCTTCCTGGGGTCTTCAACCTTTCTGGGATATTTAACCTTCCTGGGGTATTTAACCTTCCTGGTATATTTAACCTTCCTGGGGTCTTCAACCTACCTGGGGTACTTAACCTTCCTGGGATATTTAACCTTCCTGGGATATTTAACCTTCCTGGGATATTTAACCTTCCTGGAGTCTTCAACCTACCTGGGATATTTAACCTTCCAGGGGTATTTAACCTTCCTGGGGCATTTAACCTTCCTGGGGTCTACAACTTCCTGGGATATTTAACCTTCCTGGGATATTTAACCTTCCTGGGATATTTAACCTTTCTTGGATATTTAACCTCCCTGGAGTATTTAACCTTCTTGGGGTATTTAACCTTCCTGGGATATTTCCCCTTCCTGGGATATTTAACCTTCTTGGGGTATTTAACCTTAGTGGGATATTTAACCTTCCTGGGATATTTAACCTTCCAGGGATATTTAACCTTCCTGGGGAATTTAACCTTCCTGGGATATTTAACCTTCCTGGGAAATTTAGCCTTCCTGGGACATTAAACCTTCCTGGGATATTTAACCTTCCTGGGATATTTAACCTTCCTGGGATATTTAACCTTCCTGGGATATTTAACCTTCCTGGGATATTTAACCTTTCTTGGATATTCAACCTTCCAGAGGATATTTAACCTTCCTGGGGAACTTAACCTTCCTGGGATATTTAACCTTCCTGGGATATTTAACCTTCCTGGGGTATTTAACCTTAGTGGGATATTTAACCTTTCTGGGATATTTAACCTTCCAGGGATATTTACCCTTCCTGGTGTATTTAACCTTCCTGGGATATTTAACCTTCCTGGGAAATTTAGCCTTCCTGGGACATTTAACCTTCCTGGGATATTTAACCTTCCTGGGATATTTAACCTACCTGGGATATTTAACCTTTCTGGGATATTTAACCTTCCAGAGGATATTTAACCTTCCTGGGGAACTTAACCTTCCTGGGATATTTAACCTTCCGGGGATATTTAACCTTCCTGTGATATTTAACCTTCCTGGGATATTTAAGCTTTCTGGGGTATTTAACCTTTCTGGGATATTTAACCTACATGGGGTATTCAACCTTCCTGGGATATTTAACCTTCCTGGGGTATTTAACCTTCCTGGGATATTTAACTTTCCTGTGATATTTAACCTTCCTGGGATATTTAAACTTCCTGGGACATTTAACCTTTCTTAGATATTTAACCTTTCTGGGATATTTAACCTTTCTGGGGTATTTAACCTTCCTTGGATATTTAACCTTCCTGGGGTATTTAACCTTCCTGGGATATTTAACCTTTCTGGGGTATTTAACCTTAATGGGATATTTAACCTTCCTGGGATATTTAACCTTCCTGGGGTATTTAACCTTCCTGGGATATTTAACCTTCCTGGGACATTTAACCTTCCTGGGATATTTAACATTGCTGGGATATTTAACCTTCCTGGGATATTTAACCTTCCTGGGATATTTAACCTTCCTGGGATATTTAACCTTCCTGGGATATTTAACCTTTCTTGGATATTCAACCTTCCAGAGGATATTTAACCTTCCTGGGGAACTTAACCTTCCTGGGATATTTAACCTTCCTGGGATATTTAACCTTCCTGGGGTATTTAACCTTAGTGGGTTATTTAATCTTTCTGGGATATTTAACCTTCCAGGGATATTTAACCTTCCTGGGGTATTTAACCTTCCTGGGATATTTAACCTTCCTGGGAAATTTAGCCTTCCTGGGACATTTAACCTTCCTGGGATATTTAACCTTCCTGGGATATTTAACCTACCTGGGATATTTAACCTTTCTGGGATATTTAACCTTCCAGAGGATATTTAACCTTCCTGGGGAACTTAACCTTCCTGGGATATTTAACCTTCCGGGGATATTTAACCTTCCTGTGATATTTAACCTTCCTGGGATATTTAAGCTTTCTGGGGTATTTAACCTTTCTGGGATATTTAACCTACATGGGGTATTCAACCTTCCTGGGATATTTAACCTTCCTGGGGTATTTAACCTTCCTGGGATATTTAACTTTCCTGTGATATTTAACCTTCCTGGGATATTTAAACTTCCTGGGACATTTAACCTTTCTTAGATATTTAACCTTTCTGGGATATTTAACCTTTCTGGGGTATTTAACCTTCCTTGGATATTTAACCTTCCTGGGGTATTTAACCTTCCTGGGATATTTAACCTTTCTGGGGTATTTAACCTTAATGGGATATTTAACCTTCCTGGGATATTTAACCTTCCTGGGGTATTTAACCTTCCTGGGATATTTAACCTTCCTGGGACATTTAACCTTCCTGGGATATTTAACATTGCTGGGATATTTAACCTTCCTGGGATATTTAACCTTCCTGGGATATTTAACCTTCATGAGGTCTTCAACCTTCTTGGGGTATTTAACCTTCCTGGGATATTTAACCTTCCTGGGATATTTAACCTTCCTGGGGTCTTCAACCTTCCTGGGATATTTAACCTTCCTGGGGTATTTAACCTTACTGGGATATTTAACCTTCCTGGGATATTTAACCTTCCTGGGGTCTTCAGCCTTCCTGGGATATTTAACCTTCCAGGGGTATTTAACCTTCCTGGGGTATTTAACCTTCCTGGTGTCTTCAACCTTTCTGGGATATTTAACCTTCCTGGGGTCTTCAACCTTCCTGGGATATTTAACCTTCCAGGGGTATTTAACCTTCCTGGGATATTTAACCTTCCTGGTGTCTTCAACCTTTCTGGGATATTTAACCTTCATGTGATATTTAACCTTCCTGGGATATTTAACCTTCCTGGGGTATTTAACCTTCCTGGGATATTTACCTTCCTGGGATATTTAACCTTCCTGGGATATTTAACCTTCCTGGGGTATTTAACCTTCCAGGGATATTTAACCTTCCTGAGATATTTAACCTTCCTGCGATATTTAACCTTCCTGGGATATTTAACCATCCTGGGATTTTTAACCTTCCTGGGATATTTAACCTTCCTGGGAGATTTAACCTTCCTGGGATATTTAACCTTCCTGGAATATTTATCCTTCCTGGGGTATTTAACCTTCCTGGTACATTTAACCTTCTTGGTACATTTAACCTTCCAGAGACATTTAACCTTCCTGGGATATTTAACCTTCCTGGGGTATTTAACCTTCCTTGTATATTTAACCTTCCTGTGGTCTTCAACCTTCCTGGGGTATTTAACCTTCCTGGGATATTTAACCTTCCTGGGATATTTAACCTTCCTGGGATATTTAACCTTCCAGGGATATTTAACCTTCCTGGGGTATTTAACCTTCCTGGGATATTTAACCTTCCTGGGAAATTTAGCCTTCCTGGGACATTTAACCTTCCTGGGATATTTAACCTTCCTGGGATATTTAACCTTCCTGGGATATTTAACCTTCCTGTGATATTTAACCTTCGTAGGATATTTAACCTTTCTGGGATATTTAACCTTCCTGGGATATTTAACCTTCCTGGGGAATTTAACCTTCCTGGGATATTTAACCTACATGGGGTATTTAACCTTCCTGGGATATTTAACCTTCCTGGGGTATTTAACCTTCCTGGGATATTTAACTTCCCTGGGATATTTAACCTTCCTGGGATATTTAAACTTCCTGGGACATTTAACCTTTCTGGGATATTTAACCTTCCTGGGATATTTAATCTTCCTGGGATATTTAACCTTTCTGGGATATTTAACCTTCCTGGGATATTCAACCTTCCTGGGGCATTTAACCTTCCTTGGGTATTTAACCTTCCTGAGGGTATTTAACCTTCCTGGGATATTTAACCTTTCTGGGGTATTTAACCTTAGTGGGATATTTAACCTTCCTGGGATATTTAACCTTCCTGGGGTATTTAAACTTCCTGGGATATTTAACATTCCTGGGACATTTAACCTTCCTGGGATATATAACCTTACTGGGATATTTAACCTTCCTGTTATATTTAACCTTCCTGGGATATTTAAGCTTTCTGGGGTATTTAACCTTTCTGGGATATTTAACCTACATGGGGTATTTAACCTTCCTGGGATATTTAACCTTCCTGGGGTATTTAACCTTCCTGGGATATTTAACTTCCCTGGGATATTTAACCTTCCTGGGATATTTAAACTTCCTGGGACATTTAACCTTTCTGGGATATTTAACCTTCCTGGGATATTTAACCTTCCTGGGATATTTACCCTTTCAGGGATATTTAACCTTCCTGGGATATTCAACCTTCCTGGGGCATTTAACCTTCCTTGGGCATTTAACCTTCCTGAGGGTATTTAACCTTCCTGGGATATTTAACTTTTCTGGGGTATTTAACCTTAGTGGGATATTTAACCTTCCTGGGATATTTAACCTTCCTGGGGTATTTAAACTTCCTGGGATATTTAACATTCCTGGGACATTTAACCTTCCTGGGACATTTAACCTTCCTGGGATATTTAAACTTCCTGGGGTATTTAACCTTCCTGGGACATTTAACCTTCCTGGGATATTTAAACTTCCTGGGGTATTTAACCTTCCTGGGATATTTAACCTTCCTGGGGTCTTCAACCTTACTGGGATATTTAACCTTCCTGGGGTATTTAACCTTCCTGGGATATTTAACCTTCTAGTGATATTTTACCTTCCTGGGATATTTAACCTTCCTGGGGTCTTCAACCTTACTGGGATATTTAACCTTCCTGGGGTATTTAACCTTCCTGGGATATTTAACCTTCCTGGGATATTTAACCTTCCTGGGGTCTTCAACCTTCCTGGGGTATTTAACCTTCCTGGGATATTTAACCTTCTTGTGATATTTTACCTTCCTGGGATATTTAACCTTCCTGGGGTCTTCAACCTTACTAGGATATTTAACCTTCCTGGGGTATTTAACCTTCCTGGGATATTTAACCTTCCTGGGATATTTAACCTTCCTGGGGTCTTCAACCTTCCTGGGGTACTTAACCTTCCTGGGATATTTTACCTTCCTGGGATATTTAACCTTCCTGGGATATTTAATCTTCCTGGGGTCTTCATCTTTCCTGGGTTATTTAACCTTCCTGGGATATTTAATCTTCCTGGGGTCTTCATCCTTCCTGGGATATTTAACCTTCCTGGGATATTTAACCTTCCTGGGATATTTAACCTTCCTGGGATATTTAACCTTCCTGGGATATTTAACCTTTCGGGGGTATTTAACCTTCCTGGGATATTTAACCTTCTAGTGATATTTTACCTTCCTGGGATATTTAACCTTTCTGGGATATTTAATCTTCCTGGGGTCTTCATCCTTCCTGGGATATTTAACCTTCCTGGGATATTTAATCTTCCTGGGGTCTTCATCCTTCCTGGGATATTTAACCTTCCTGCGGTATTTAACCTTCCTGGGGTATTTAACCTTCCTGGGGTCTTCAACCTTCCTGGGATATTTAACCTTCCTGGGATATTTAACCTTCCTGGGATATTTAACCTTCCTGGGATATTTAACCTTCCTGGGATATTTAACCTTCCTGGGATATTTAACCTTTCTGGGATATTTAACCTTCCTGAGATATTAACCTTCCTGGGATATTTAACCTTCCAGGGATATTTAACCTTCCTGGGATAGTTAACCTTCCTGGGATATTTAACCTTTCTTTGGTATTTAACCTTCCTGGGATATTTAACCTTTTTAGGATATTTAACCTTTCTGGGGTATTTAACCTTCCTGGGATATTTAATCTTCCTGGGATATTTAACCTTCCTGGGATATTTAACCTTCCTGGGATATTTAACCTTCCTGGGATATTTAACCTTTCTGGGGTATTTAACCTTCCTGGGATATTTAATCTTCCTGGGATATTTAACCTTCCTGGGATATTTAACCTTCCTGGGATATTTAACCTTCCTGGTATATTTAACCTTCCTGGGATATTTAACCTTCCTGGGATATTTAACCTTCATGGGATATTTAACCTTCCTGGGATATTTAACCTTCCTGGTATATTTAACCTTCTTGGGATATTTAACCTTCCTGGGATATTTAACCTTCCTGGTATATTTAACCTTCCTGGGATATTTAACCTTCCTGGTATATTTAACCTTCCTGGGATATTTAACCTTCCTGGGATATTTAACCTTCCTGGGATATTTAACCTTCCTGGTATATTTAACCTTCCTGGGATATTTAACCTTCCTGGTATATTTAACCTTTCTGGGATATTTAACCTTCCTGGGATATTTAACCTTCCTGGTATATTTAACCTTCCTGGGATATTTAACCTTCCTGGGATATTTAATGCATATTGAGGAATTAACATTTAACTTGTATATGCAACATTTTTCTCTAAATAAAATAAAAATGGGAAAAGCGTCGTATAGGTAAAATTTTTGGATATGATCCCGTACTTACTCGTGTATATTATATGCACAGAAATACATTCCTCCGGTGTATATACGCAGAGATACTCACCTTTCTTGTATACGCAGAGATACACACCTCTCGTGTATATGCACAGAAATACACACCTCTCGTGTATACGCGGAGATACGCACCTCTCGTGTATACGCAGAGATACTCACCTTTCTTGTATACGCAGAGATACTCACCTCTCGTGTATACGCAGAGATACTCACCTCTCGTGTATACGCAGAGATACTCACCTCTCGTGTATACGCGGAGATACTCACCTCTCGTGTATACGCAGAGATACACACCTCTCGTGTATATGCACAGAAATACACACCTCTCGTGTATACGCGGAGATACGCACCTCTCGTGTATACGCAGAGATACTCACCTCTCGTGTATACGCAGAGATACACACCTCTCGTGTATATGCACAGAAATACATACCTCTCGTGTATATACAGAGAGATACACATCTCTCGTGTTTATACACAGATACACACCTCGTATATATAGACAGAAGTACACACCATTCGTATATATACACAGAGGTGCACACCTCTCTGTGTGGGCGCACAGATACTCACCGCTGTGTATATACTTAGATATGTACCTCTCCTATATATACAGAGATATTCATCTCTGTATATGCAGCTGGAGGGAAACAGCAAGAGAACGTTTTGCACATCGTGTCGGGATTTTATAATGTTTCTCACCACTGGGGCGAAACGCTCTCAACATGATAAAAAAAAATACGTCCCTTTGACCTTAGTTTTTTGTTAATGTAGGAAATATTTCCTTTTTTAAAAATTCTCAAGTGGCTTTTATGTAAATAATTTATTTAGTAAACAGTGGTTTTATTTGAGAAAAATAACGTTCTTTATTTTTTTGTGGATAATATCTTTCATTATTTAACAAACTGGTTTTTTTGCCTCACTGTTTCCTCAGTTTTTGTAGAAAATTCGTTTTCGTCGATTTTCCTGGAAAGTTTCGTCTATTTTTGGACCATTTTTGTCTGGAAAGTCGCAACATTTCATTTTTCTGGAGCAACAAACAATAACAACAACAACAAAACAAAAATAGCAAAAAGAAAATACTTAAAAAACGTCAACAAAATGCAACAAGAACAACAGAAACCTAAACAACAACAAAAATAGTAAAAATAATAACAAAATCAATTTTAATAATGACGAGAACTATAATAATATAATTAATATATACGATAATTAATATAGTAAATAATAATAATAATAATAATAATAATAATAATAATAATATTATTATTATTATTATTATTATTGTTATTATTATTATTATTATTATTATTATTATTATTATTATTATTATTATTATTATTAAGAAGAAGAAGAAGAATGAGAAATGTCGCAGCGACGATCATTTAACATGTTGCCTCACGTATATCTGTTATTTATCTTACATTTGCTACATCTGTTGTAACTGTTGTGTCTGTTAATGGGCTCGGTCTCAGACAGGCTTATGTTTTACAACTGATTGGCAGGAGTGTGTTGCCTTCCTGGATGGTTGCTGTCTACCAGCTTATGATAGGATGGTATTACCTTCCTGGATGGTTGCTGTCTACCAGCTTATGATAGGAGGGTATTACCTTCCTGGATAGTTGTTGTCTACCAGCTTATGATAGGATGGTATTACCTTCCTGGATGGTTGCTGTCTACCAGCTTATGATAGGAGGGTATTACCTTCCTGGATGGTTGTTGTCTACCAGCTTATGATAGGAGGGTATTACCTCCCTGGATGGTTGCTGTCTACCAGCTTATGATAGGATGGTATTACCTTCCTGGATGGTTGCTGTCTACCAGCTTATGATAGGAGGGTATTACCTTCCTGGATAGTTGTTGTCTACCAGCTTATGATAGGATGGTATTACCTTCCTGGATGGTTGCTGTCTACCAGCTTATGATAGGAGGGTATTACCTTCCTGGATGGTTGCTGTCTACCAGCTTATGATAGGAGGGTATTATCTCCCTGGATGGTTGCTGTCTACCAGCTTATGATAGAAGGGCATTACCTTCCTGGATGGTTGCTGTCTACCAGCTTACGATAGGAGGGTATTATCTCCCTGGATTGTTGTTGTCTACCAGCTTATGATAGGAGGGTATTACCTTCCTGGATGGTTGTTGTCTACCAGCTTATGATAGGAGGATATTACCTTCCTGGATGGTTGCTGTCTACCAGCTTATGATAGGAGGGTATTACCTTCCTGGATGGTTGCTGTCTACCAGCTTATGATAGGATGGTATTACCTTCCTGGATGGTTGCTGTCTACCAGCTTATGATAGGAGGGTATTACCTTCCTGGATAGTTGTTGTCTACCAGCTTATGATAGGATGGTATTACCTTCCTGGATGGTTGCTGTCTACCAGCTTATGATAGGAGGGTATTACCTTCCTGGATAGTTGTTGTCTACCAGCTTATGATAGGATGGTATTACCTTCCTGGATGGTTGCTGTCTACCAGCTTATGATAGGAGTGTGTTGCCTTCCTGGATGGTTGCTGTCTACCAGCTTATGATAGGATGGTATTACCTTCCTGGATGGTTGCTGTCTACCAGCTTATGATAGGAGGGTATTACCTTCCTGGATAGTTGTTGTCTACCAGCTTATGATAGGATGGTATTACCTTCCTGGATGGTTGCTGTCTACCAGCTTATGATAGGAGGGTATTACCTTCCTGGATGGTTGTTGTCTACCAGCTTATGATAGGAGGGTATTACCTCCCTGGATGGTTGCTGTCTACCAGCTTATGATAGGATGGTATTACCTTCCTGGATGGTTGCTGTCTACCAGCTTATGATAGGAGGGTATTACCTTCCTGGATAGTTGTTGTCTACCAGCTTATGATAGGATGGTATTACCTTCCTGGATGGTTGCTGTCTACCAGCTTATGATAGGAGGGTATTACCTTCCTGGATGGTTGCTGTCTACCAGCTTATGATAGGAGGGTATTATCTCCCTGGATGGTTGCTGTCTACCAGCTTATGATAGAAGGGCATTACCTTCCTGGATGGTTGCTGTCTACCAGCTTACGATAGGAGGGTATTATCTCCCTGGATTGTTGTTGTCTACCAGCTTATGATAGGAGGGTATTACCTTCCTGGATGGTTGTTGTCTACCAGCTTATGATAGGAGGATATTACCTTCCTGGATGGTTGCTGTCTACCAGCTTATGATAGGAGGGTATTACCTACTTGGATGGTTGCTGTCTACCAGCTTATGATAGGAGGGCATTACCTTCCTGGATGGTTGCTGTCTGCCAGCTTATGATAGGAGGGTATTACCTTCCTGGATGATTGCTGTCTACCAGCTTATGATAGGAGGGTATTATCTCCCTGGATGGTTGCTGTCTACCAGCTTATGATAGGAGGGTATTACCTTCCTGGATGGTTGCTGTCTACCAGCTTATGATAGGAGGGTATTGCCTTCCTGGATGGTTGCTGTCTACCAGCTTATGATAGGAGGGTATTACCTTCCTGGATGGTTGCTGTCTACCAGCTTATGATAGGAGGGTATTACCTCCCTGGATGGTTGCTGTCTACCAGCTTATGATAGGAGGGTATTACCTTCCTGGATAGTTGTTGTCTACCAGCTTATGATAGGATGGTATTACCTTCCTGGATGGTTGCTGTCTACCAGCTTATGATAGGAGGGTATTACCTCCCTGGATGGTTGCTGTCTACCAGCTTATGATAGGAGGGTATTACCTTCCTGGATGGTTGCTGTCTACCAGCTTATGATAGGAGGGTATTACCTTCCTGGATGGTTGCTGTCTACGAGCTTATGATAGGAGGGTATTACTTTCCTGGATGGTTGCTGTCTACCAGCTTATGATAGGAGGGTATTACCTTCCTGGATGGTTGTTGTCTACCAGCTTATGATAGGAGGGTATTACCTTCCTGGATGGTTGTTGTCTACCAGCTTATGATAGGAGGGTATTACCTTCCTGGATGGTTGCTGTCTACCAGCTTATGATAGGAGGGTATTACCTTCCTGGATGGTTGCTGTCTACCAGCTTATGATAGGAGGGTATTACCTCCCTGGATGGTTGCTGTCTACCAGCTTATGATAGGAGGGTATTACCTTCCTGGATGGTTGCTGTCTACCAGCTTATGATAGGAGGGTATTACCTTCCTGGATGGTTGCTGTCTACCAGCTTATGATAGGAGGGTATTACCTTCCTGGATGGTTGTTGTCTACCAGCTTATGATAGGAGGGTATTACCTTCCTGGATGGTTGCTGTTCGAATGTCTTGCCATCGATTTCCTGGACTAGTTACTAGATTAGTTTCTGCATGTTGATGGTTCTGGAATCAGTTTCTGCTAGTGACACATTTGTTTCATTTCTCTGGCAAGTGCAGCTACGTGTACCTCTCTGAGCAACAAAGATCAGTCTGCCTTGAAGATCATTCGTTTTTCTTTTACTTTGTCTCCGTCAGCTTTCTCTTGATTTGGGAGAAGTTTTAAAGTTCGGCCTCATCACTTTTCATAGAATTATGCTCTATGCATCTTTTTCTACAGACTTTTTTTGCTTATGTCTCTAATATGCTGCCTCACTCTTGCCCTGAACTTTCTGAAGGTTACTGGAGAGATCACGATCCCATCATTATTTGGCTTTGCCTCAGTGGCTCTATCCATTTGTTTTTTTTCCAGACATCATTCTCATCCCTCTTCATCCTTGGCAGATGCAGATCTGTATAATGTCTTATCATTTCCCGCAGCTGCCTTTTATGAACTTACTGTAGATATCGTGTAGTACCTAATAACAGCTGCTGCTGCTTCTAAGCTGTTGGCGATCTTTTTTTTAATTTCTGGTCTAATGGAATCTTGCGAATGGGATTTTTCTCGCTAATCTGCATTTAGAGTTCCCTCTGCATGAAGTGTGCATGTGCATCTGAATGATTGATGGCCAGGCGTCGGACATTTGTGCATGGCAATATTGTAGATAACGTGAATAGTTAACTTTGTCAGAGCATCGAATGTTAAATATGAACGAAAAAATTTACAGATATTTAGATAGAGTATAATAAATGATCCGTAATTAAGCTGAGTAATGAGGAAGGAAAGTTTACTAGGGATTTCAAGGTCTGCCAGGACCTCAACAATAGTTTGGCTTGTAGAATTAAGAACATCACAAGAGGGATAGTTATTTATGTGATGGGGATGAGGGGCTGGAAAGCTTTTAAAACAGTGACTGGTTACCATCCACACAACAAGAGATAAATCTGAGAAGTTAAAGATTCTTTGACCCTGGCTAAAGTGCCACCATGAGTTTTAAGAAAACGAGAATAAGCTTGTTGATCGCTTGGGAAAACCGCCCAGTAAATGAAGACAGGACAACTACCAGAAAGTAGGAATATTGATACTGGGGTACCAGTATTAAAACAAAAGGGCAGGAAGGTACCATGAATCACGCTAAAATCCTTGACAAGTATGCTATTTAATGTAACAAAGAAGACAACCAAGAAAAGGAAGGAGTGCCTGAAGAAGACTGATCTTACTAACGATGCCCAGTATGAATGTTAAGATGGCAAAACCTGTCTCACGAACCTGTTGGAGATCTTTAACAGGATAAAGGAGATAAAATCGGAAAAAAAGAGGTTCAGTTGATTACTTAGTTTGAGAGAAAAGATTAATTTTATACCACGCGAGAGATAAAAAAAAACCCTGAAGGAGCAGGGAATGATAATGATAATGCACTACAAAGTATCCAAATCTGCTTTTGTTAAATTAGATAGAGGCTGATACCTAGAGAGGTGTCAGAAACGACGAGCTTCACAAGTGGGGTCCCACAAAAATTAGAACTAAGACTGGTACTCTTCCTCATATTCATGAACGATATGCATCTTTATGGACGATGTAAAATTATAGAAATAAATAACAAAAAAGGCACAATACCGTGACTGGAACGATACACAAATAACCCGCACATAAAAGAGAGAAGCTTACGACGACGTTTCGGTCCGACTTGGACCAATGACAAAGTCACACTAACCAGAGGTGGAGCAGGACGGCTATATATAGACAGGAAGAGGTGGTGGTAGTAGTAGTAGTAGTAGTAGTAGTAGTAGTAGTAGTAGTAGTAGTAGTAGTAGTAGTAGTAGTAGTAGTAGTAGTAGTAGTAGTAGTAGTAGTAGTAGTTGTAGTACAAGAATTGTATATAATACCGACAAGATGAAATTAAGACACATGCACAACACCCGGGCATCCCCATCGTAGACGTTTCGCCATCCAGCCAGGCACTGGATGGCGAAACGTCCACAACAAAGACAACCAGACGCCGCACATGTGTCTTAATTTCATCAGTAGTTGTAGTAGAAGTAGAAGAAGAAGAGGTAGTAGTAGTGGTAGTGGTAGAAGTGGGAAATAAGGAAGACGAGCCAGTCAAAAACAAAGGAAGGGGAGCACTGCAAGAGAGCTAGGTGCCCACAGAGGGAGAGCAAGCGCACAGAGGTGCGTGAAAGGGGAAGTGGTGAAATAAATGAAGAAGGAACAGAAACACGAGACAGGAGAGAGAAAGACAACCCAGAGAAGAAAAGGAAAGAGGAAAGGGGAAGAGGAAGAAGAAGAAAAAGAAAAAGAAAAAATGAGGATTCAGGTTAAGTCACGGGTGTTCTGAAGTTTGGAGCATTTTACAATGTAGTGGGAGAGGAAGGCATCTACAGAGACGAAGCCAGGGCTAAGGTTCATACAAGGAAAGTTGTGTATTAGAGAGGATTCAACTAGACGGCGACTGTTCGAGTTGGAAGTAGGGAAGACAGTTTTAGCAGAAGACCAGTCAATAGGATGGCTATGATCTCTGACGTGACAGAAGAGAGCATTGTTAGTGTCGGCAAGCCTAACACTATTGTGCTCCCTAAGTCTGTCAGAAAGAGATCGACCAGTTTCTCCGAAGTATTGAAGAGGACAGGAGGAGCAAGAAATAGAGTAGACACTAGGAACATCTGTAGAGGGAGGAGAGGTATGAACGAGATTAGTGCGAAGAGTGTTAGTCTGGCGGAAGGTAAGCTTGATGTCTAAGGGACGGAGAGAATTGTTGAGATTAGAAAGACCGGAAATGTAGGGAAGGCAGAGGATAGAAGAGTTCCCATGAGTAGAGAGTTTGGGAGAGAAGAAATTGCGTTTAGCAAGTGAGAGGGCAGAGTCTATGAAATGGGAAGGGTAGCCAAGACGGGAGAACGAATTATGAAGAATGGAAATTTCTGCTGGAAGGAACTGAGGATCACAGATGCGGAGGGCACGGAGAAAGAGGGAGATAAGAACACATTTCTTGACAGGGGAAGCATGATAGGAAAAGTAGTGAATGTACATGCCACTGTGCATAGGTTTACGGTAAACGGAAAAGGAAAAACCTGTATCTGAGTGGTGGACATGGACATCAAGGAAAGGAAGCAAGGAATTAGATTCCCATTCAGCTTTAAACTTAATGGAAGGGGCAAGATTATTAAGAGCTTCAATGGTCCAAGTCGGACCGAAACGTCGTCGTAAGCTTCTCTCTTTTATGTGCGGGTTATTTGTGTATAGAAATAAAGACCGCAGATGATAGTACCATACTAAAGAAGACTTTGAGTGCAGGGACTGACAAGCAGGTGGTTGCTGGAATTCAGCTTCAGTAACTGCAAAGTTATGGAAATCGGGCTAGGAGAGAGAGAGAGAGAGAGAGAGAGAGAGAGAGAGAGAGAGAGAGAGAGAGAGAGAGAGAGAGAGAGAGAGAGAAGACCCAACCTGCAGAACAGTTTAGTGAGGACAAATGTTGCAAACATCACATGTGGAAAATGAACTGGAAGAGAGCATAACATTGAGCATATTACAGTACCAGAGATGTACATCAACTAAATAATTTTGCCAGCGCAAGCTAGACCGGTAAATCTTAGAAGATCTATCGAGAATCCTATATACGGCATTCGTCAGGCATGTCTTAGAGTATGCATAACCAGCATGGAACCCATAGCTCATGAAGCGTGTCTAGAAGCTCGAGACAACCTCCGAGACTAGTGTCCTGGCGATAAGAGAATTAACCAATAAGGAGAAAATAAAAAAAAAAAAACTGTTCTGAAGATTTTCAACTCAGGAAGACCAAGTGAGGCAATATAACGACGTACTAGAAAGATGATTAAAAAACTCGAGCTATAGAGATGTCAGCAAACACATCTTGAAGACATAGTAAGAGTCTGGTCACACAATGGTGGAGTTATTTACAATATGTGAGACACAAAATATGAGTTATGGTATTTTATTGTGGCGACGCGTCTAGGAACTTTATTAATTAATGAAATATTAACATTGTTATGAGAGGGCCCGAGAGACTGGGAAGGAGAGTAACCAGTCGTGTCAGAGGAGGGACCAGGAGTTGTGTCTTGACCTCTGCTACAACAACCAAGTAAGCCCACTCACTGAAATATAGAGGCACTTGCAGCCTCCTGGGAACCTGCAATCAATACCTGCTTGACAAGACCACAGTGCCACTAACAATCTCACTAAACTGTTGGCATTTGTGTGCCACACCTGTTTGCCTCACCCGTGCCACACCTGTGCCACACCTGTGTATCACAATCGTGCCACACCTGTGCCACGCCTGTGCCACACCTATGCCACACCTGTGCCACAAGCGTGCCACACCAGTGCCACATCTGTGCCACACGTGTGAAACACCTGTGCAACACCTGTGCCACACCTATGCCACACCAGTGCCACACCTGTGAAACACATGTGACACACCTGCACCACATCTGCAGAAAATAGTATCAGATTATTTTCTATAAATTCATCATATGGGTAAAAAAAACTTGTCTGTACCTATGTTGCTTTAATATTTTCTTCACAGTTTACCTTCAGGGAAGATGCCCTGATGCTGGTGAAGGGCTCTTGATCTAAGAAATTACAGCTGCCTTTGCCTTCCTTGGATCAAACTTGATTACCCCTTGCTTCCCGGCATCTTATGACCCCTATGGGCTTAGTATCTCCCCGTAACTATACACTCAATGGCTACTTTATTAGGTACACACTTCTAGTATCAGAACAACCTGAATTCTTCGTGATATGGAATCAACAAGGTGTTGGAAAAATTCCTTAGAGATCCTGGCCTATGTTGAAATGATAACATCACGCACTTATTGCTGATGTGTTGGGTGCACATTCCTGCTCTGAATCTCCCTTCCAGCGCATCCCAAATTCTGGCCCTACTGTCTGCTGACCCCACTACACTGCAGAAGTCGCGATCCATCAGATCTGGCGACGTTTGTCCAATCTTCAGCTGTCCAGCTTTGGTGATCCTGTGCCCAATGTAGCTTCACTTTCTTGTTCTTAACTGACAGAAGTGAGATCCGATGTGGTCTTTTGCTGCTGTAAGTTATCCACCTCAAGATTCGACAAGACACATTTATGCTAGTGAAGTATCGAATATCTGCATCCGCAGAACATCCGCACAATTTCTTACAGCCGCCACCGCATCCGCATTTTACTGTAAACAGATATCTGCATATGCATCCGCAACCGAATCCACGGAACATCCGCACAATTTTTTCTTCTAAATTTTCACATCCGATACATCTCTAATTTATGCATACCACTTTTGTAATGCGTGGTTACTTCAGTTACTATCGCCTTCCTGTTAGGTTGAACCAGTCTGGTTATTCTCCTCTGACTTCTCTCATTAATAAGGCATTTTTGTCAACAGAACTGCCGCTCACTGCATATTTTGTGTTTTTTCACACTTTTTGTAAATTCTAGAGACTCTGATGCGTGAAAATCCCAGGAGATCAGCAGTTTCTGATGCTCAAACCATCTCGTCTGTCACCAACAATCATTCTATGGTCAAAGTCACTTAGATCATATTTCTTTCCCATTCTGATGCTCAATTTGAACAACAACTGAACTTCTTGACCAAGTTCTCATGACTTTAGGGCACTGATTACATACTTGCATCAAAGAGCAAGTGTACAGATGTACACAATAATATTGTCAATGAGTGTAATTCTTTAAAGTCTGGGTTATATTTTACCATCTCGGCTGCTTGCTACCAAGGTAGGGTAATTCAGTGAAGGAAATGCATTCACCGTTACTCATTCAGTAGCTGCCAAGAAGTACACAAGCATCACAATTCAAATGACCTTATGGTTGGCAACATCCCTGCCTGTTCTTTAAGGTACAAACATTGTACTCGCCACCTGCAGAGCTTCAGTCTGGCTAATTGGTTTCTGTGGCTCTCGTCATATATTTAATCTTGTACAGCAGAAGTACTTTAATTTACCGGCTCTCACATGTCTGCTGGAGGCTGAACCTCGACCCCTCCTAACTTCCTTCACAATTTCCTTCACACCCTCCTTCACACCCTTTTTCACACCCTCCTTTATACCCTCCTTCATACCCTCCTTCCCACCCTCCTTCACACCCTCCTTTATACCCTCCTTCACACCCTCCTTCACACTCTCCTTTATACCCTCCTTCACACCCTCCTTCACACCCTCCTTTATACCCTCCTTCACACCCTCCATCATACCCTCCTTCACACTCTCCTTCACACCCTCCTTCATGCCCTCCTTCACACCCTCCTTCATACCCTCCTTCACACCCTCCTTCACACCATCCTTCATACCCTCCTTCACACCCTCCTTCACACCCTCCTTCATACTCTCCTTCACACTCTCCTTCACACCCTCCTTCACACCCTCCTTCACACCCTCCTTCATACCCTCCTTCACACCCTCCTTCACACCCTCCTTTACACCCTCCTTCACACCCTCCTTCACACCCTCCTTCACACCCTCCTTTATACCCTCCTTCACACCCCACTTCATACCCTCCTTTATACCCTCCTTCACACCCTCCTTCATACCCTCCTTCACACCCTTCTTCACACCCTCCTTCACACCCTCCTTCACACTCTCCTTCATACCCTCCTTCACACCCTCCTTCACACCCTCCTTCATACCCTCCTTCACACCCTCCTTCATACCCTCCTTCACACTCTCCTTCATACCCTCCCTCACACCTTCCTTCACACTCTCCTTCATACCCTCCTTCACACCCTCCTTCACACCCTCCTTCATACCCTCCTTCACACCCTCCTTTACACCCTCCTTCACACCCTCCTTCACACCCTCCTTCATACCCTCCTTCACACCCTCCTTCACACCCTCCTTCATACCCTCCTTCACACCCTCCTTCATACCCTCCTTCACACCCTCCTTTACACCCTCCTTCACACCCTCCTTCACACCCTCCTTCATACCCTCCTTCACACCCTCCTTCATACCCTCCTTCACACCCTCCTTCACACCCTCCTTCATACCCTCCTTCACACCTTCTTTCACACCCTCCTTCATACCCTCCTTCACACCCTCCTTCACACCCTCCTTCACACCCTCCTTTACACCCTCCTTCACACCCTCCTTCACACCCTCCTTCACACCCTCCTTCATTTCCACAACTCTGGCAACACACAAGAACACTTAAGAGACTAAGCAGCGTCTTGTGACCAATAATAGTATACACACGAGAAATTATAAGTCACTAGGCAGTTTCTTAAATTTAAAAGTATTCTCCACTTTTACAATTGCAACATCTAACACGGTATTAAAATTTATGTTTGACATTAAAAATGCATTTCATGCTTGGAGGAGTAACTCAAGGAGAAAAATTCACTTAAAACTTCATATTTGGTATATAAGTACGAGAATCGTGCACATAACTGTTCTTCATTTAAGTAAACGGGAGAATACGACTTAGCATTTTGATTTAAATGAATTCCAATGGAAAGGAGTCACACTGTTTGCCTTTGTTTGGTTACCCT
>NC_091298.1:21844797-21859797 GCF_038502225.1 Cherax quadricarinatus
GCTGCCTTTATAAGTATCCCTGATGAAGAGAACTGGTATATTTGTTCATTATAAGTTTCTCGTCTCAATTGTCATCTCACAGCAACTGATCTCTCTCTCTATCTTTTTCTCTTTCTCTCTCTCACTCTCTCACACCTTCATTTCTCACTGGTTCTTCCTCCACCTCCTCTTCTCTCATCTCTGCCACTGGCAAATTATATTTCCTCACTGCCTCCCTACTCTGTTTTTCACTCCATTTTCTCAACATATCTCATTATCCTGCGTGCGTGTTCTTCTCTTCCCTTCCATCCTCCCATTTACTGCTCTCTCCCCTACTTCTCTCCTTCTTAGGAGAAAAGACTCGCGTTGTAGAACTTACTTGAACATATATACACCAATATGTGTATATCTTTCATTGTATATATACTGTGTATATACACTGTATGTACACTGAAAGTCCATTTCTCATCCCTGTTTTAGGTATTAAAGCATTCCTGACTGGTGATGAACAGGCGACATGCGGTCTTAGTGAAAGTAGTGTAGTAGATAGGCTTTAAACCCATTGGTCCACCAACCAACACGCTTTTTTTGAGACAGCTTTTTCTCTCGCGCAGTTAAAGCTTGATCTAATAGAGCGAAACGTTGTCCCTGTAAAACGCTATCCTTGTAAAACGTGGTCCCAGTAAAACGTTGTCCTCGTTAAACGTTGTCGCAGCCTGCCGTTCGGATACAATCCATTCCTTCTCATTACGATCTTCAGGATAATAAAGAAATTCTGGCACACTGAAACGTAAATAAAAGTGTTTTAAAAGTGGGAAGAAACGGCATGAAACACCGTAGCAGGAGATGCAACATAAATGAGTACGTTTAACATTTCTTTTTCATGCTGGAGCCTGAAGTGTAAAGCGAAAAAATCAACAGAAATGTTTTAAAGAGGCAGATGGGTGAGCCTAATGTAAATGAGATTTTGGTATATATAGTGTAGGAGCTGGTTGTACCCTCTAACCATGACTAAAAGTATACTGTAAGTAGCTGTAGTGGTAGTCTATCTCTATCTCGCTCACTTTCTCTCTCTCACTCTCCGCATGGAGGACGGAGAGACGCGACTTCCCCAGTGTATTAGCTGTGCTGTATCACCACTTAGGTCCTGTCTGCTAAGCCATTAGTCCTGTCATCCTCTCTCTCTCTCTCTCTCTCTCTCTCTCTCTCTCTCTCTCTCTCTCTCTCTCTCTCTCTCTCTCTCTCTCTCTCTCTCCACAGTTAATGTTATTTACTACATTAAGACGAAGAGTTAACAATGAACCTTGAACAAGTTAAGGCGGTGCAAGTAAAGGTAGTGTGATGCCACCCAAGTTAATAAAGACTAGTAGTGACAGTAGTAGTGGTAGTGTTGGTGGTTGTGGTCTTTGTGGTAGTGGTGGCGATGTAGTGCTGGTGGTTGTGGTTTTGGTGGCTGTGGTGATGGCGGTTGTGGTAATGGTGTTGGTAGTTGTGGTGGTGATAATGTTCGTGGTTGTGGTGATGGTGGTTGTAATGGTGATGGTGGTAGTTTCGGTGGTTGTGGTGATGGTGTTGGTGGTTGTTGTGGAGATAGTATTGGTGGTTGTGGCGGTGATGGTGGTTGTGGTGGTGGCGGTGGTGGTAGTGTTGGTGGTTGTGGTGATGGTGTTGGTGGTTGTGGTGGTGACAGTGTTGGTGGTTGTGGTGATGTTGGTTGTGGTGATGGTGGTGGTTGTGGTGATGGTGGTTGTGGTGATGGTGGTTGTGGTGGTTGTGGTGATGGTGGTTGTGGTGGTGGTGGTGGTGGTGGCGGTTGTGATGGTGGTGGTGGTAGTGTTGGTGGTTGTGGTGATGGTGGTGGTAGTGTTGGTGGTTGTGGTGATGGTGGTGGTTGTGGTGATGGTGGTTGTGGTGATGGTGGTTGTGGTGGTTGTGGTGATGGTGGTTGTGGTGGTGGTGGTGGTGGTGGCGGTTGTGGTGGTGGTGGTGGTGGTGGTGGTGGTGGTGGTGGTGCTGGTCGCGTTGGTGGTTGTGGTGATGGTAGCAGTGGCCACCAGCATCCTGCTATGTGCTAGGAAGCCTCTCAGGACATCCAGTAGTTCGCATTTTTCCTGCATCACACATCCTGACCTAGAACCAGTGGTATTACAACCCAGGAGTCCCAAAGGCCTGTTATCCTGGGTGTAAAGGGAGCAAAATAAACACAGAAGAAAAACTTTTGACTTGTATTATCCTTCACCAATTTAGGACAGAAGTATGTACACTATATACACTATGTACAACAATAGGTATTAGTGCACTCCACGGTAAGCAAGGCAGAATAGAAGCCACTAGAGAGCAGACCGTGCTTCAACCAGCTCTAGAATGGGAATGACAAGGGCAGACAGGTGAGTGGTACCCACATCACCTCTGCGATTGCCAAAACCATCTTCTCATTGGCTGGAACCTGGATACTGGTTGAACGACGGGGCCCCATCATCAACCCTTAGTACCTGGTTCTCTGGTTGGGGGAGATAGCCTGTAAATGAGGGTGTGTACATGCGCTGAATAAAGGTTACGTACTCTTTGCATGCCACAAATGGTAAGTAGAATCACATCCACTGGTCAACAACGCCCAGTGGACGCTTGTAGAGTAACTCCCGTAGACGAGGTAGTTTGTAGTCCTTGTCGTCCATTCACTTCTTTGTCGCCTGTGAATTCCATGCCTTGTTTTCAGAATGGTATCGTATGCTTTCTTTTTCCTTCTTTTATATACTGATAATGGGAGTGGAGGGTGGGGAGAGAGTCTTCTGCTTCACTATCTTTGTCTCATCCATCTAAATAATACGGAATGATTAGTAGTCTACATTGATGTGGTTCGTCCCTCAGTGTGGATGTTAAAGTCCTCTGCTGTCTGTCTGTCTGTCTGTCAGTCTGTCTGTCTGTCTGTCTGTCTGTCTGTCTGTCTGTCTGTCTCTCTCTCTCTCTCTCTCTCTCTCTCTCTCTCTCTCTCTCTCTCTCTCTCTGTAGGCTCGTGTGATTACCATAACAGTGTCATGTTGACGTCAGTGTTTGAAGTCCCGGGAGTCCCACTCACGTTGTGGAAGCCATTCACCTCTCTAGGGAGATGGGAAGCTCTGGAGGTCTTATCCAGAGAATCATAAGTAGTCCTAAGCCCATCTCTCTAGTTACATGTAATTCTAAGCTCAACACCACCACAGGCATCACCACTAACACCACCAACACCAACACCACCACTACCACCACCACCACCACCACTACCAACACAACCACCATCACCACCACAACAACAACAATACCAACACTAAAATATTCACTGTTTTGTGTATGTTTTTCGACATGTTAATTACCTCATCTCGGGTTCTTTGGTGGAATTTTGTATAATTCGTTGATATAAACATTATATGTTTTTTGACCTGACTACATAAAAATAATTTTCATTTGGGAAACAAATCTATTTTTTTTGTTACAAAATAAAATGAAAAATGTTTTAAATGTGTCATGATAGTTAATTGCTTGACGGGTTTGTTATAAGACTTAATATTGATAATGATAAAAATAATCCAAATTAATGATAGAGGCATCAAAAGCAGCAGCACTAGGAGTGGTAGCACTAGCAGGAGCAGCACTAGCACGAGCAGCACTAGCACGAGCAGCACTAGCACGAGCAGCACTAGCACGAGCAGCACTAGCACGAGCAGCACTAGCACGAGCAGCACTAGCAGGAGCAACACTAGTAGGAGCAGCACTAGCAGGAGCAGCACTAGCAGGAGCAGCACTAGCAGGAGCAGCACTAGAACGAGCAGCACTAGCACGAGCAGCACTAGCAGGAGCAGCACTAGCAGGAAAAGCACTAGCAGGAGCAACACTAGCAGGAGCAGCACTAGCAGGAGCAGCACTAGCAGGAGCAACACTAGCAGGAGCAGCACTATAAGTGGTAGCACTAGCAGGAGCAGCACTAGAAGTGGTAGCACTAGCAGGAGCAGCACTAGAAGTGGTAGCACTAGCAGGAGCAGCACTAGCACGAGCAGCACTAGCAGGAGCAACACTAGCAGGAGCAGCACTAGGAGTGGTAGCACTAGCAGGAGCAGCACTAGCAGGAGCAGCACTAGCAAGAGCAACATTAGCAGGAGCAACACTAGCAGGAGCAACACTAGCAGGAGCAGCACTAGGAGTGGTAGCACTAGCAGGAGCAACACTAGCAGGAGCAGCACTAGCAGGAGCAGCACTAGCAAGAGCAACACTAGCAGGAGCAACACTAGCAGGACCAACACTAGCAGGAGCAGCACTAGCAGGAGCAACACTAGCAGGAGCAACACTAGCAGGAGCAACACTAGCAGGAGCAGCACTAGCAGGAGCAACACTAGCAGGAGCAGCACTAGCAGGAGCAACACTAGCAGGAGCAACACTAGCAGGAGCAGCACTAGCAAGAGCAACACTAGCAGGAGCAGCACTAGCAGGATCAGCACTAGCAAGAGCAGCACTAGCAGGAACAACACTAGCAGGAGCAGCACTAGCAGGAGCAGCACTAGCAGGAGCAACACTAGCAGGAGCAACACTAGCAGGAGCAGCACTAGCAGGAGCAACACTAGCAGGAGCAGCACTAGCAGGAGCAGCACTAGCAGGAGCAGCACTAGCAGGAGCAGCACTAGCAGGAGCAGCACTAGCAGGAGCAGCACTAGCAGGAGCAGCACTAGCAGGAGCAACACTAGCAGGAACAGCACTAGCAGGAGCAACACTAGCAGGAGCAGCACTAGCAGAGCAACACTAGCAGGAGCAACACCAGCACGAGCAACACTAGCAGGAGCAGCACTAGCAGGAGCAACACTAGCAGGGGTAACACTAGCAGGAGCAGCACTAGCAGTGGTAGCACTAGCAGGAGCAACACTAGCAGGAGCAACACTAGCACGAGCAACACTAGCATGAGCAACACTATCAGGAGCAACACTAGCACGAGCAACACTAGCAGGAGCAACACTAGCAGGAGCAACACTAGCAGGAGCAACAATAGCAGGAGCAACACTAGCAGGAGCAACACTAGTTGGAGCAACACTAGCAGGAGCAATACTAGCAGGAGCAACACTAGCAGGAGCAACACTAGCAGCAGCAGCACTAGCAGTGGTAGCACTAGCAGGAGCAACACTAGCAGGAGCAACACTAGCAGGAGCAACACTAGCAGGAGCAACACTAGCAGGAGCAACACTAGCAGGAGCAACACTAGCAGGAGCAACACTAGCAGGAGCAACACTAGCAGGAGCAGCACTAGCAGTGGTAGCACTATCAGGAGCAGCACTAGCAGGAGCAGCACTAGCAGGAGCAGCACTAGCAGGAGCAGCACTAGCAGGAGCAACACTAGCAGCAGCAGCACCAGCAGGAGCAACACTAGCACGAGCAGCACTAGGAGTGGTAGCACTAGCAGGAGCAACACTAGCAGGAGCAACACTAGCAGGAGCAACACTAGCAGGAGCAGCACTATCAGGAGCAGCACTAGCACGAGCAGCACTAGCAGTAGTAGCAGTAGCAGCACTAGCAGGAGCAACACTAGCAGGAGCAGCACTAGCACGAACAGCACTAGGAGTAGTAGCAGTAGCAGCACTAGCAGGAGCAACACTAGCACGAGCAGCACTAGGAGTGGTAGCACTAGCAGCACTAGCAGGAGCAACACTAGCAGGAGCAACACTAGCACGAGCAGCACTAGGAGTAGTAGCAGTAGCAGCACTAGCAGGAGTAACACTAGCACGAGCAGCACTAGAAGTAGTAGCAGTAGCAGCAGCAGCACTAACAGCACCAGCACTAGCAGGAGCAGCACTAGCACGAGCAGCACTAGGAGTAGTAGCAGTAGCAGCAGCAGCACTAACAGCACCAGCACTAGCAGGAGCAGCACTAGCACGAGCAGCACTAGGAGTAGTAGCACTAGCAGGAGCAACACTAGCAGTAGCAGCACTAGCAGGAGCAACACTAGCAGGAGCAGCACTAGCACGAGCAGCACTAGGAGTAGTAGCAGTAGCAGCACTAGCAGGAGCAACACTAGCAGGAGCAGCACTAGCACGAGCAGCACTAGGAGTAGTAGCAGTAGCAGCACTAGCAGGAGCAATACTATCAGGAGCAGCACTAGCACGAGCAGCACTAGGAGTAGTAGCAGTAACAGCACTAGCAGAAGCAGCATTAGCAGAAGCAGCACTAGCAGAAGCAGCACTATCAGCAGCAGCACTAACAGCAGCAGCACTAGCAGGAGCAGCACTAGCTGCACCAGCACTAGCAGAAGCAGCACTAGCAGAAGCAGCATTAGCAGAAGCAGCACTATCAGCAGCAGCACTGGCAGCAGCAGCAGCACTAACAGCAACAGCACTAGCAGGAGCAGCACTAGCAGAAGCAGCACTAACAGCAGCACTAACAGCAGCAGCACTAGCAGCAACAATAGCAGCAACAGCAGCAGGAGCAACACCAACAGCAGAAGCAACACTAGCAGCAGCAGCAGCAGCAGCAGCAGCAGCAGCAGCAGCAGCAGCAGCAGCAGCAGCAGCAGCAGTGACACTAGCAGCAATGCCCACAATAACAACAACAACAACAACAACAACAACAGCAATCACGCTATAAACAGTAACAGCAAGACCAACAGCAACAGAAACACCAGCAGCAACAGCAGCAGCAACAACAACAATAACAGTAACAGCAATAGCAATAGCAACAACAGCAGCAGTAATAACAGTTGCAACAACAAAATTAAAAGCAACAGCTACAACAACAATAACCACATAAGCAACAGCTACAACAACAATAACCACATAAGCAACAGCTTTAGCAACATCAACAACTGCAGCAGCAACATAAGCTACAAAAAGCATCAACAACAACAGCAACAAAAACTGCAACAATAATATAATAATGAAATAAATAATAATAATATTTTCTGAAAATTAACCTTTACTTCTGTTAAAAAAAGTTTTCATCTGCCAGTGATGTGAGGATAATTGAACACGGCTGAACATGACTGAACATGACTCTTCGTGACTGAGTGTAACTCTACATGACTCTACATTACTGAACATGATGGCTCTACATGGTTGAATGTGGTGCACACTGAGTATGTCACTTACTCGGAGTACATCACACAGTCACACCTCCTGCATTCCATCCATCATCAGCCAGAAGTCTGGTAGCTTGTTGTTGTTATAGGTGTCAGGGTCCCCTCATCCGTATATCAGTGGATAACTGGCACCAGTCAGAGGGGTCGAACTCCAGGCTAGTTGATCGTATGTTTACACCCAGGTATGGGGTCAGTCTCTCACTAGCTTCTGGCTGATTAACACATACTGAGTATGTGAGTTATTGTTAGTGAGCAGACTCATTCTTGCTCTCTCTCTCTCTCTCTCTCTCTCTCTCTCTCTCTCTCTCTCTCTCTCTCTCTCTCTCTCTCTCTCTCTCTCTCGCTGTTTTATTACCCATAAAATGAAATCTGCTAAATTTGTTGAACATACTGTAAATAAGTGTATATAGGCTGAAATTACTGGAACAGGCAATAAATTATTAATTTGATGGTGGAACAATCTTCAAGTCCTTGGGGCTTTGCACTGCATCCTCCTAAAGAAACCAGATGGTGCAGTCGGGCTCTGAACAGACTACCAAAAATGTAAAAAGTAACCATGCCTGATGCCTACCTATACTTCCGCACATGGACAGCATCACAAACTTTGTTGGTAAACCAAAGTTTATCTCCAAGATCTCCTTAAGGGATGTTATCAAGTACCCTTATGTGACAGGGCCAAAGGAGTTTTGGCATTCATATTCCTGGGAGACTGTTACTAATATTCGGTCACTCCTTTTGGCATGTGCAGCATACCTACCACATTTCAATAGTTTACTGTTTTTGTCATAAAGGAGTTACAAGGCTTGCATGCTAATTTAGGTGATTTGGTAGTCATATCAGACGCCTGGGATAAACACATCTCTCAGCTTGTTGAATTATTTAACAGATTTCGAAAACGCAAATTAACAGTTAATCTCAGTAAGTCGACCATTGGTAGGGCCTCAAATTCCTTTCTGGGCCACATAGCAGGACAAGAAAAGTAGCACCAAAAGCAGCCAACATGCTAGTCATCCTGAATTACCACGTTACCTCAAGAAAAGAAATATCTCCCAAGATTCCTAGTGATGGTAGATTTCAATAGAAAGTTTTGCAAAAGCTTCTCTGATTTCTGTGGCCTTACCTTACTAGTAGGCAAACCCTTACTGTCAGGATACCTTAAAAGTCAAAAGGCTGCTCTGCACAGCTCCTATGTTATTATCCCCAGATTATTCATGTCCTTTACAGGTTGATGCCTTCTGTGAAGTAGAAATTGACACAACTCTTCTTCAAGCATGTGAGGAGCTTTCCATTCAGTGGCGTGCTTCTCCGCCAGGTTTAGGCTACGTCAATGGGCCTACTCGACCACTGGAAAATAAACCCTGCCTCTGCTTATAGTGCGGGAGCATTTTGACGTCTACATGTCATCCTCTCCACATGTGGTTCAAGTGAACAGAAATTATAACCCATTGACGTAGCTGAATTCCATATGGAATAAGAATACTCTTGTAATGTACCAGACCTTAAGATTCCAGCCTTATAACATCACTTTCTACCACATAGTGGGGATGGACAATATAATGGTAGACTCACTCTCCTGAGGTTGTTATCCAATTAGAATATATTTATTATTGTTTGAAAATAACTGTTCTATTATAAACTATTGGTTAGATTTGGGTGATAGGCAGCCTTAAGCACAATTTTGTCATTATTATAGTAAGCTTTTCTTTAGTGTGAGGACACATTGTTACCGTCTCCAAGTGTCTCAGTCATATGTTAGCCTTTCTTTCTGCTATCTCTCCCTGTGGTAATGACTTGGCTTTAATCTATTTCTCCCCCCCCCCCCAAATAATAAATATACCTTTCAACCCAATTTTTCGAGGGCTGTCACATGGGTAGGATGGTAAGAGAGGAAAAGCGGTCCCATTAGCTAATTTTCTTATATTTCTGCCATTGTGGCACACTACCCATCTGAGGGAAGATGTACCACAAGCTGTAACATTGCTCTGGGGTGGCGGTGTGCATCACACGGCAACACATCCTGCATTCCGTCCACAATTAGCCTAAAGCCTGGTAGCTTATTGCCGCTATAGGTGTCATGGCCCCTCCACTCTCCTATATCAGTGAATAATTGCTAGTTGTAAAAGTCAACCAATCAGAGTGAGAGTTTAAAATTAAGGTTAGTTACTAGTTTATCAACACCAAGGTCAGTCTCTCACTAGCTTCAGGATGATTAACTCATATTCAGTTATGTCTCGGTATGAGTATGTGAGGTAATACCAGTGAGTGTACTCGTCGTTCGTCTCTTATTGTGTTACCCATAGTATGATATATACGAGTGCTCAAAAGAACCTCTGGTGTATGTTCTATTCTTAATTATATTGCAGTGATTCGCTGACTTTCCTTCGTAGCAGTGCATCTTTCCTGTTTTCGTATTGCAGAACATGATTCAACATGGCTGAACATAACTCTACATGGCTGAACAGGACTCTACATGGCTGAACATGATCCTACGTGGCAATCCATGATCCTACATGAATGATCATGCCTGTACATGAATAATCATAACTGAATACTGCTCGACATGGTTGAACATGACTCTATGTGTCTGAACGTTACTATATGGCTGAACATGATTCTACATGACTGAATATGATTCCACGTAACTGAATATGACTGTACATGCCTCTATGAAACTGGTCAAAATTCGTTATGATTGAACATAACTATACATGACTAAATATGACTGAACAAGTCTCTCTATGATTTAAAATGACTGAACAGGCATCTACACGACTAAACATAACTCTGAATGACTGTAAAAGCCTCTTCATGGTGCCAGGGCAAATGGGGCACAAGAATCCTTGCAGACTATTGCTGGACATTGGCAAGAGATGATTCTTCAGGCCACTATAAGCGTCAAGAAAAGAGGCAGAAAGTAGATAGGGACTAGAGTTTAAAACATACTAACACATATTGTACGTTATAATAAAATAATCATATATTACATGTCTCGTATCTTTAAACCTATAGCCAATAAACATTTTTTCAAGGTGATATTTGGATTCAGGACATGTAAATACATAAGAATTGACTAAATTAAAAAGCATACAACTTTTCAAAAATTGTTGATCAGTGAATTATCTGTGTATTATTCAAGTAGTGTTTCGCTCTGTGTAGAGCTATATCAAATTATGCCGCGCTCTATGTAGAGCTTTAATAAATCAGTTTTCACTCAGTGTAGAGCTTTATCAAATCGTGTTTATCTGTGCGTAGCTTTATCAAATCCATTTTTTGTTGCAATTCCACGAGGGGAAAAAATAAAGATGGAGGCCAAATTCATAACATCTACGAAGGAAACAGAATTTCTGGTCATTGTCGAATGTAACCAAAAAAAAAAAAAAGGAAAAAAATATCGTGATTAGGGCTTATCTAAATTATTATTGATCACCATCTAAATTATTGGACGAGATGAGGTGAATAAATTATTGAATTTCTATGAATAGCAAACAGCCTATCAATTTATGGTTAATTTCGGGTCTTGGAGAGTAGGGGAACAACCGCGCGCACGCACGCACGCACGCACCCACTCGCGTACGAAGGATTTATGTGGGACTTTGGATTTGAGTGGGACTTAGGAGTATTTGAGTGGGACTTAGGAATATTTAAGAGGGACTTACGAGGATCTGAGTGGGATCTAAGAGTATTTGAGTGGGACTTAGGAGGAATTGAACGGAACTTTGGATCTGAGTGGGACTTAGGATTTGAGTGATTTAGAAGAATCTGAGTGGGACTTAGGAGGATTTGAATTAAATTTAGGAGGATTTGAGTGGGAATAACATCTTGTAGGAGTGAGGAAGAGCCAGTTGTGAGTGTGGGGGAAGTTCGTGAGGCAGTAGGTAAAATGAAAGGGGGTAAGGCAGCCGGGATTGATGGGATAAAGATAGAAATGTTAAAAGCAGGTGGGGATATAGTTTTGGAGTGGTTGGTGCAATTATTTAATAAATGTATGGAAGAGGGTAAGGTACCTAGGGATTGGCAGAGAGCATGCATAGTTCCTTTGTATAAAGGCAAAGGGGACAAAAGAGAGTGCAAAAATTATAGGGGGATAAGTCTGTTGAGTGTACCTGGTAAAGTGTATGGTAGAGTTATAATTGAAAGAATTAAGAGTAAGACGGAGAATAGGATAGCAGATGAACAAGGAGGCTTTAGGAAAGGTAGGGGGTGTGTGGACCAGGTGTTTACAGTGAAACATATAAGTGAACAGTATTTAGATAAGGCTAAAGAGGTCTTTGTGGCATTTATGGATTTGGAAAAGGCGTATGACAGGGTGGATAGGGGGGCAATGTGGCAGATGTTGCAAGTGTATGGTGTAGGAGGTAGGTTACTGAAAGCAGTGAAGAGTTTTTACGAGGATAGTGAGGCTCAAGTTAGAGTATGTAGGAAAGAGGGAAATTTTTTCCCAGTAAAAGTAGGCCTTAGACAAGGATGTGTGATGTCACCGTGGTTGTTTAATATATTTATAGATGGGGTTGTAAGAGAAGTAAATGCGAGGGTCTTGGCAAGAGGCGTGGAGTTAAAAGATAAAGAATCACACACAAAGTGGGAGTTGTCACAGCTGCTCTTTGCTGATGACACTGTGCTCTTGGGAGATTCTGAAGAGAAGTTGCAGAGATTGGTGGATGAATTTGGTAGGGTGTGCAAAAGAAGAAAATTAAAGGTGAATACAGGAAAGAGTAAGGTTATGAGGATAACAAAAAGATTAGGTGATGAAAGATTGAATATCAGATTGGAGGGAGAGAGTATGGAGGAGGTGAACGTATTCAGATATTTGGGAGTGGACGTGTCAGCGGATGGGTCTATGAAAGATGAGGTGAATCATAGAATTGATGAGGGAAAAAGAGTGAGTGGTGCACTTAGGAGTCTGTGGAGACAAAGAACTTTGTCCTTGGAGGCAAAGAGGGGAATGTATGAGAGTATAGTTTTACCAACGCTCTTATATGGGTGTGAAGCGTGGGTGATGAATGTTGCAGCGAGGAGAAGGCTGGAGGCAGTGGAGATGTCGTGTCTGAGGGCAATGTGTGGTGTGAATATAATGCAGAGAATTCGTAGTTTGGAAGTTAGGAGGAGGTGCGGGATTACCAAAACTGTTGTCCAGAGGGCTGAGGAAGGGTTGTTGAGGTGGTTCGGACATGTAGAGAGAATGGAGCGAAACAGAATGACTTCAAGAGTGTATCAGTCTGTAGTGGAAGGAAGGCGGGGTAGGGGTCGGCCTAGGAAGGGTTGGAGGGAGGGGGTAAAGGAGGTTTTGTGTGCGAGGGGCTTGGACTTCCAGCAGGCATGCGTGAGCGTGTTTGATAGGAGTGAATGGAGACAAATGGTTTTTAATACTTGACGTGCTGTTGGAGTGTGAGCAAAGTAACATTTATGAAGGGATTCAGGGAAACCGGCAGGCCGGACTTGAGTCCTGGAGATGGGAAGTACAGTGCCTGCACTCTGAAGGAGGGGTGTTAATGTTGCAGTTTAAAAACTGTAGTGTAAAGCACCCTTCTGGCAAGACAGTGATGGAGTGAATGATGGTGAAAGTTTTTCTTTTTCGGGCCACCCTGCCTTGGTGGGAATCGGCCAGTGTGATAATATAATAATACTGAGTGGGATTTGCACATGGGTTAATAGGGTTATCAAAGCTTATTCTTTGGGCAGCATTGGAAATGGGTTGGGCAAATATTTTTATTAAGTGGGTTTGGGTTTGAGGACCTGTCTAATATGGACCAGTAGGCCTGCTGCAGTGTTCCTCCATTCTCATGTTCTTATGAATAAATGTGACAAGTGGTAAGTTGAGAGGCGGGAGTCAGGAGCTGAAATTCGACCCCTGCAACCACAAACAGGTGAGTACAAAACAGGTAAGTACGCACACACACACACACACACACACACACACACACACACACACACACACACACAGGGGCCAGGAGCTTGGACTCGACCCCTGCAACCTCAACTAGGTGAGTACACACACACACACACACACACACACACACACGCACACACACCACACACAAACCACACACACACCACACACACACACCACACACACACACCACACACACACACACCACACACACACACACCACACACACAAACGTGTGCACACACACACACAGGGGCCAGGAGCTTGGACTCGACCCCTGCAACCTCAACTAGGTGAGTACACACACACACACACACACACACACACACACACACACACACACACACACAACTGGTATGTGCCAGGAGGCAGAAGAAAAACATAAGAAAGGAAAAGCACTACAGGAGACCTACTGGATCATACTTGGCAGGTCGTTCTCAATCCCAAACCCACTAACAAAAATATTCGTCCAACCCATTATCAATATTACCCAACGATAAGCTTTGATAAGAACTTTGATATGAACTCATACCCAGGAGCTGTAGCCTCTCACGAGCAGAAAGAACCCGGGGTTCAGTCAGTGGTGCAGTAAGGTGCTAGAACACGGGGGGAAAGTGTCGTGGGCAAAGAACAGTTGGGTATCTTTATTGTTGATTGAAACGTTTCGCCTACACAATAGGCTTCTTCAGTTAAATACAGACTCTGTACAGTAGTAGTAAAGTTAAGATGATGTAATTAGTCCATCCCGGAGAATGTTGAGGGATTGACCACCTTAAATTAGAGATGTACCGGATGTGAAAATTTAGATATTCACGGATGCGGATGTGTATGAGGATGTCTTACTTATTTTGCGGATGCGGATTTAAGAAATTGTGCGGATGTTCCGCGGATGTGGGCGCGGATGCGGATGTGGATGCGGATGCGTATATCCGATACATCACTACCTCAGATACTATTTCTCCAATTTTGATGGACTGATTACATCATATTCATTTCACTACTACACCTGATGCTTCTGTATTTGACTGAAGAAACCAACTGTTTCAACTTGTCGGCATTCTATATTATTTTCAACATATGTAGGCAAATAACAGAAAAAGAATGAAGTGAGCAGAAGATCTAGAAACAATACGCGTGAGTGAGAAGAGAGGCTGAGAATGACATAGAATCGAAAACTAAATCCTTTCCAAAGTGCTATGAAGCTCCATCAGGAGGAAGGAAACGATAAGAGACAAGTGATCAGGATGAAGGTGAGCGGAGGAGACCTAACAAGGAATGACCAGCAAGTTTGGGAAGGACTCATCAAGAAATTTGAGGAGGAATTCGCAGAGAAAATAGTGATAATATCAGAGGGTCACCAGCGAGTGCTGGACACTAAGCATAAGTTAGGAGAAGCGAGGAAGCTCTTGTGTTAGATAGATACCTCGAAGGCCATGAGAAAAGATAATATATCTCAGTACACAAATAACCAGGATATAGGAGAGAGAAAAACTTATGCCGACGTTTCGGCCCGTCTTGGACCATTCACAAGCCACACTGTCTCTACTTGTCGTGAGAGAGGGAGCAGCAGCACTGTGTGAGCCACTACCAACAGTCTTCAACAAGTCACCTGATACAGAGACACTCTCTAAGCTAAGATTGACACAATACTTAAATTTTGCAAATTCCGATACTCAATTTTAGGTTGATAACGATAGTTTTTCAATATACTTTTATTTAAAAAAAACTGATAACTATGTTCAAAATACAAGGAAATATTAATTGCTCAATGGGTATTAAATTACCCAAGGAGGTTTACTGTCAAATGATTTAATTTTCCTCAGCTGCCAATGTCATTACTCATTACTAATTACAGACACCCAGGTGAGACTTAAAAATGAAAAAGAGAGTTTCTGAACCCATCTACATATTTAGTAAACTGAAGACGTAATCAGAAATCAATTAGGAAAATAGGTCTGAATAATTTCCAAATTGCTCGGTGACTCTTCAATACCCTTCCGTCATACATACGGGGAATTGCCAACCAACTCCTGGCTTGCTTCAGGAA
>NC_091298.1:21864797-21877297 GCF_038502225.1 Cherax quadricarinatus
TAAATGACCCTCTCTATGGAAAGAGGCAAATGTAGTCCCTGTTCACAAAAAAAAGAGCAGAGCAAAAATCAGCAACTACAGACCAGTGTCACTCCTGTCAATCACTGGTAAGATGCTTGAGACAATAATCTCAAGACAAATGACAGTTTTTTGACTGCCACTCACTACTTTGTGATCGTCAATATGGCTTCAGGAAAGGTTATCTCTGCTGCTGATCTGTTGTTAAACCTCTCCACTAAGTGGCACCAGTCACTGGATGAATCCAAAGTCAGCTGTGTGGTAGCACTGGACATTGCTGGCGCTTTCGACCAGGTGTGGCACCAGGGCATCTTAGCAAAACTTCAAGCACTGGGAATTGCAGGCTCTACGCTATGTCTCCTCAGTGATTACCTTCATGGTAGATCTCTAAGTGTAGTTCTCAATGGAACGGAATCAGCAAGACATCCTATTGGGGCAAGTGTTCCACAAGGAAGCGTAGTGGGACCATTGTTATGGAATGTCTACTTTAACGACCTTCTTCATCTCATCCCAGAATCACATGCATATGCAGATGACTGTGCACTGACATTCACTTATCCAAGAGAAGAAATGCCAGCTGCTCTAAGCTACATCAATCACCAGCTGAGAGCTATATCAGCTTGGGGAAATAGATGGCAAGTAACATTTGCACCTGAGAAAACGCAAATGATGATCGTCTCTAGGCACCATGATGGTAATGCTGGTGCAGTAGTAAGGATGAATGGGAGGGTGTTGGCATCTGGAGAAGAAGTTGATATCCTTGGGGTGAAATTTGACTCTAAACTAACCATGAAGAACCATGCTGTAAATCTTGCAAACAAGGCAGCCAGGAAGCTTATAGCACTTCGCCGTAACTCGCATCTGCTTGACAGTAGGGGTTGCAAGATTCTGTACGAGGCACAAGTACGCTCATACCTTGAGTATGCTCCACTTTCTTGGTTTGCCTGCCCCCCCCCCTCTCATCTGCGACTGCTTGACAGAGTAGAGAACAGAGCAAGACGTCTTATCTCTCGCCTGGACCCATCCTGGATAGATCTGTCATTTCAGCAGAGCCTTCAACATAGGAGGGATGTGGGTGGCCTTACTGTTATGTACAAGGCCAATATTGTCAAAATACCACACTTGGATCCACTTCGAGGACAGCGTGAAACAAGCTTTTATGCCACAAGACGGGCAGAAAGCAGCAACTTCACTCTGGCTGTATCCTTCTCCAGAACATCACTCCATCTGAGATCATATATACCCAGGATGACTCGAGTATGGAACACATTCGTACAGCATAATGATGTCAACGAGATAAAGTCAGTTGATCAAATGAAAATGCTGGCCCACAGATGGCTCCAACTTCATCCTGTTCCCTACTTGTATATCTCATAACAATAAAAGTGCTTTCAAATGAGCTGATATAGGTAACAGCTCTTAGCTTGCCAATAAAGTTAGGAATCCTTAACCTGTAAATAGCTTGTCAATAAAGCTAGGGATCCTTAACCACCTTGTCAAACCCTGTGTAAAGAGAGAGAGAGAGAGAGAGAGAGAGAGAGAGAGAGAGAGAGAGAGAGAGAGAGAGAGAGAGAGAGAGAGGGAGACTACACGCAGCCTGCAGAAGGAGGAACAGCTCTCCGTCACACAGCTTACGTCACTTCCCATCTCTGAGTCACCACTGCGTCATCCATCACACGTCTCGTCGTAACAATTCAAGAGATTAATTCCCTCGCTAACGACAGCGTGATCAGTAGAACGATTTGATGAAGCGGCGGTGGTGATTGATCGAACCACCGCAGCGGTGCGGCCGTGGTTCCGCGGCTGCGGTGATGTGGCTGCAGAGGTACTGGGGCGCTGGTCATGGTGTGACTGCGGTGGTGATACTGCAGTGGTGTTACTGCGGTAGTGTGGCTGCGGTGGTGTTACTGCAGTGGTGTTCTGCGGTGGTGTTACTGCAGTGGTGTTACTGGGGTGATGTTACTGCTGTTGTGTTACTGCGGTGATGTTACTGCGGTTGTGTTACTGTGGTTGTCTTACTGTGATGGTGTGGATGCAGTGGTGTGGCTATGGCAGTGTGGCTGTGGTAGTGTGCCTGTGGTATCGTTGCTGTAGTGGTGTGGCTGTGGTGGTGTGACTGTGGAGTGGCTGCGGTGGTGTGGCTGCGGTGGTGTGGCCGCGGTGGTGTGACCGTGGTAGTGTGGCTGTGGTAGTGTGGCTGTAGTAGTGTGGCTGTGGCGGTGTGGCTGCGGTGTGGCTGCGGTGGTGTGGCTGTGGTGGTGTGGCCGTAGAAGTGTGGCTGTAGTGGTGTGACTGTGGTGGTGTGGCTGTTGTGTGGCCGCAGTGGTGTGGCTCTGGAGATGTGGCTGCTGTGGTGTGGCTATGGTGGTGTTGCTGTGGTAATATGGCTGCGGTGGTGTTACTGCAGTGGTGTTCTGCGGTGGAGTTACTGCAGTGGTGTTACTGCAGTGGTGTTACTGCAGCGGTGTTCTGCGGTGGTGTTACTGGGGTTGTCTTACAGTGATGGTGTGGCGGCAGTGGTGTGGCTATGGTAGTGTGGCTGTGGTAGTGTGCCTGTGGTATCGTTGCTGTAGTGGTGTGGCTGTGGTGGTGTGACTATGGAGTGGCTGCGGTAGTGTGGCTGTGGTAGTGTGGCTGTAGTAGTGTGGCTGTGGCGGTGTGGCTGTGGTGTGGCTGCGGTGGTGTGGCTGCGGTGGTGGGGCCGTAGAAGAGTGGCTGCAGTGGTGTGGCTCTGGAGATGTGGCTGCAGTGGTGTGGCTGCGGTGGTGTGGCTATGGTGGTGTTGCTGTGGTAATATGGCTGCGGTGGTGTGGCTGCTGTGGTGTGGCTGTGGTAGTGTGGCTGTGGTAATATGGCTGTGGTGTGGCTGAAGGGGTGTGGTTGTGGTGTGACAGTGGTGGTGTGGCTGTGATGGTGTGGCTGTGGTGTGACTGCAGTGGTGTGGCTGTGGTGTGGCTGCAGTGGTGTGGCTTTAGTGGTGAAGCTGCGGTGGTGTGACTGTGGTGGTGTGGCCGTGGTGTGACTACAGTGTTACGACTGCAGTGGTGTGGTTACTGTGGTGTGGCTGTAGTAGTGTGGCTGCAGTGGTGCGGCTGCAGTGGAGTGGCTGCGTTGGTGTGGCTGTGGTAGAGTGGCTGCAGTGGTGTGGCTGCAGTGGTGTAGCTGTGGTGGTGTGGCCGTGGAGGTGAGGCTGTGGTGCGACTGTGGTTTGGTTGCAGTGGTGTGGATGCAGTGGTGTAGCTGCTGTGGTGTGGCTGTGGTGGTGTGGCTGTGGTGGTGTGGCTGCGGTGGTGTTGCTGTAGTGGTGTGGATGTGGTGGTGTGGCTGCGGTGTTGTGGCTGCGGTGGTGTGGTTGCGGTGGTGTGACTGTGGTAGTGTGGTTGTAGTGGTGTGGCTGTGGTGGTGTGGCTGTGGTAGTGTGGCTGCGGTGGTGTGGCTGTGGTGGTGTGGCTGTGGTGGTGTGGCTGCAGTGGTGTGGCTGTGGTGGTGTGGTTGTGGTGGTAAGGGAGTACTCACATCAGTACTCACCTCTTCTACCCTCAGTACTCACCTTTACTCACTTCAGTACTAAACCTCTGTACTCACGACAGTACTCAGTAGTCTGGGCTCACTGTTAGAGAGCAAAGGATCATTACAGCCCAATATTCAGCCGGTAATCACTGACCCACTTAACTGATCACTCAGTTACCACTCACTGAGTGAATATTTCTCCCTTTCACCGAGTGTCTGAACAAAGCCATGATTATCATTGTCTGATTTTCAAACTGACGATTATCTGATTGGCTAGTTAATTCTCGGGACCTTATAGGAGGAATTTTAAAGTCTGATATATCTCTCTTTAATGAGTTGTGTATTAATGTATGTATTAATGTGTGTATTAATGTGTGTATTAATTTATGTATTAATGTGTATTAATTTATGAATTAATGTGTATTAATTATTATATGTATTAATGTGTATTAATTATTATGTGTATTAATGTGTATTAATTAATGTGCATATTAATACGTATTAATTAAAATATGCATTAATATGTGTTAATTAACGTGTATTATTTAATGTGTATTAATTCATGTGTATTAATTCATGTGTGTATTTACTGTGTGTAATAATGTGTGTATTAATTCATGTATGTATTTACTGTGTGTATTAATGCGTGTATTACTGTGTGTATTAATGTGCGTATTAATTAAAGTGAGTATTACTGTGCGTATTAATTAAAACGTGTATTACTGTGTATTAATTCATACGTATAAATAAATGTGTATAAATATGAGTATTAATGTGCATAGTAATTTTTGTTCGTATTAATTATTGTTTATTGATTATTGTGTAAATTAATTATTGTGTATTAATTATTGTGTGTATTAGTAATGTGTGTATTAATTATTCGGTGTATTAATTATTGTGTGTATTAATTACTGAATGTATTAATTATAGTGTGTATTAATTATTGTGTATTAATTATTGTGTGTATTAATTATTGTGTGTATTAATAATTGTGTGCATTAATTATTGTGTGTATTAATTAATGTGTATATTAATTTTTGTGTGTATTAATTACTAAGTACATTAATTATTGTATATATTAATTATTGTGTGTATTAATTATTGTGTGTATTAATTATTGTGTGTATTAATTATAGTATGTATTAATTATTGTGTGTATTAATTAATGTGTGCATTAATTATTGTGTGTATTAATTATTGTGTGTATTAATCATTGTGTGTATTAATTATTGTGTGTATTAATAAATGTGTGTATTATTTATTGTGTGTATTAATTATTGTGTGTATTAATTAATGTGTGTATTAATTAACATGTGTATTAATTATTGTGTGTATTAATTATTGTGTGTATTAATTAATGTGTGTATTTTTTAATATGTGTATTAATTAATATGTGTATTAATTTGAGAGATAGTGAGAGGAAGATAAATAGGGAATGAGAGATAGGAATGTTAGGAAATATATGGATCCGAGAAACAGTGGTTGATCCAGTCTTCTTCACCTGGTTGTCTCCTCACCCGGTTGTCTTCTCACCTGGTTGTCTCCTAACCTGGTTGTCTTCTCACCTTTTTGTCTCCTCACCTGGTTGTCTCCTCACCTGGTTGTCTCCTCACCTGGTTGTCTCCTCACCTGGTTGTCTCCTCACCTGGTTGTCTCGCCACCTGGTTGTCTCATCACCTGGTTGTCTCGTCACCTGGTGTTACAAAAACGCGATTCTAAAAGCTTAGAGATCTCCAGTGAATACTAGAAAGGACTGCCCTTCTAGCATCCAGCCTGTTACTGGGTTTTCGTAACAATTAGTCAGTATCCTTGTCCAATTATCCATTAGAATTCAGTATGATTCAAAAGTGCTTCAGGATTACAACTGGTAGGCTACTAGCTAGAGAAATTAAAATTTAATAAATTTATTAAGTCTAGAGGTATATTATCAAATTAAATTAAATTAAATTAATCACAGTAATCAAAATAATATCACTTCTCTCGAGTACAATATTATTGTGCTGAAAGCACATATCACATTTATAATTCTTAAGTACCGTCTGGTACATTAACATTTAATAAGATATTACAAATATGTACAAGTTTGTGTATGTGTGTAAGTGCTCTAAGTAGTTTGCTATGTCTCACGACTCGACTAGACTTAAACAAGTGACTAACAAAGTCCTCAAATAAACTAACTTCTTGACCGACTGGCAACCAGAACAGTCTGCTTGAACAAAAAAGAATGCTAAGCCCAATAGCAATACAACAAACAACTGCGACACAATCAGGACAAGGAGATAATATAACGACTCTAAGTAGGGACCCTCAACAGATCCTCCACAAAAGTCACAAAACTCCCATACTACTGAATCTAAGTTCAGCATAAGAAAATACCCGACTGTGACAGTACACAGATACCAGTACAAGTTAGGTCAGAAGCTACAGTTCAGGACCTGAGTTGTTCAGAGTGTCTATGCGACACACAACCTCAGTACAACGTCGAAAATCACTAAGTCTATACAATGTTCTGTGAACAGAGTTCTACAGAACTAACAAGAATAATGAGACAGACAATCTGTCCAACCACCAAGCGAGTCTACAGCAGACTGAATACTTCAGGCGAGGTGAGGACACCCCCCCCTCGATCACGTGATAGCTCCGTGGACAACTGCAGCTCAGAAGCCGGCAGTCTAACGAGCAAAGAGCGATAATTACAGTAGTTAGACAATCAAGACTTGAACTGAGCACATAATATGTTACATCCTACCTAACAACCTAAGTCAAATAACAATATAAAGCAATACATTTACGATTTCGCTATTATCGCAAATATAAGCAATATAAAATTATATGAAAAGGTAATAATTATATATATACATAATCATTATATACATTATATATATTGCAACCCATTCAGGGGTTGCAACACCTGGTTGTCTCCTCACCTGGTTGTCTCGTCACCAAGTTGTCTCCTCACCTAGTTGTCTCCTCACCCGGTTGTCTCCACACCCGGTTGTCTCCTCACCCGGTTGTCTCCACACCCAGTTGTCTCCTCACCTGGTTGTCTCCTCACCCGGTTGTCTCCTCACCCGGTTGTCTCCTCACCTGGTTGTCTCCTCACCTGGTTGTCTCCTCACATACTTATCTCCTCACCTGGTTGTTTCCTTACCAGGTTGTCTCCTCACATGCTTGTCTCCTCACCTGGTTGTCTCCTCACCTGGTTGACTCGTCACCTGGTTGTCTCGTCACCTGGTTGTCTCGTCACCTGGTTGTCTCGGCACCTGGTTGTCTCCTCACCTGGTTGACTCCTCGCCTGATTGTCTCTTCAGTTGGTTGTCTCCTCAGCTGGGTGTCTCCTCAGCTGGTTGTCTCCTCACCTGGTTGACTCCTCCGCTGATTGTCTCCTCACCTGGTTGTCCCCTCACCTAGTTGTCTCCTCACCTGGTTGTATCCTCACCTAGTTGCCTCCTCACCTAGTTGTCTCCTCACCTGGTTGTCTCCTCACCTGGATGTCTCCTCACCAGGTTGTCTCCTCACCTGGTTGCCTCCTCACCTAGTTGTCTCCTCTACCGGTTGTCTCCTCACCTGGTTGTATCCTCACCTAGTAGTCTCCTCACCTAGTTGTCTCCTCACTTGGTTGTCTCCCTACCTAGTTGTCTTTTCCCCTGGTTGTCTCCTCACCTGGATGTCTCCTCACCAGGTTGTCTCCTCACCTAGTTGTGTCCTCACCTAGTTGTCTCCTCACCTGGTTGTCTCCTCACCTAGTTGTCTAGTCACCTGGTTGTATCGTCACCTGGTTGTCTCGTCACCTGGTTGTCTCCTCACCTGGTTGCCTTCTCACCTGGTTGTCTTCTCATTTGGTTGTTTCTTCATCTGGTTGTCTCCTCACCTGTCTGCTTCCTCACCTGATTGACGCCTCACCTGATTGTCTCATCCCCTGGTTGTCTCTTCACCTAGTTGTCTCCTCACCTTTCTGTCTCCTCACCTAGTTGTCTCCTCACCTAGTTGTCTCCTCACCTGGTTGTCTCCTCACCTAGTTGTCTCGTCACCTGGTTGTCTCGTCACCTGGTTGTCTCCTCACCTGGTTGTCTCCTCACGTGGTTGACTCCTCGCCTGTTTGTCTCCTCAGCTGGTTGTCTCCTCAGCTTGTTGTCTCCTCAGCTGGTTGACTCCTCACCTATTTCTCTCCTCACCTGGTTGTCTCCTCACCTAGTTGTCTCCTCACCTGGTTGTCTCATCACCTGGTTGTCTCCTCACCTGATTGACTCCTCGCCTGGTTGTCTCCTTACCTGGTTGTCTCTTCACCTGGTTGTCTCTTCACGTAGTTGTCTCCTCGCCTAGTTGTCTCCTCACCTGATTGTCTCCTCACCTGGTTGTCTCCTCACCAGGTTGTCTCCTCACATGGTTGTCTCCTCACCTAGTTCTCTCCTCACATGGCTGTCTTCTCAACTTATTGTCCTCTCACCTAGTTGTCTCCTCACCTGGTTGTCTCCTCACCAGGTTGTCTCCTCACCTGGTTGTCTCCTCACCTAGTTGTTTCCTCACCTGGCGCTCTCCTCACCTGGTTGTCTCCTCACCCGGTTGTCTCCTCACCTAGATGTCTCCTCTCCTACTTGTCTCCTCACCTGGTTGTCTCATCAGCTGGTTGACTCCTTACCTGGTTGTCTCCTCACCTAGTTCTCTCCTCACATGGCTGTCTTCTCAACTTATTGTCCTCTCACCTAGTTGTCTCCTCACCTGGTTGTCTCCTCACCCGGTTGTCTCCTCACCTGGTTGTCTCCTCACCTAGTTGTTTCCTCACCTGGCGCTCTCCTCACCTGGTTGTCTCCTCACCCGGTTGTCTCCTCACCTGGATGTCTCCTCTCCTACTTGTCTCCTCACCTGGTTGTCTCATCAGCTGGTTGACTCCTTACCTGGTTGTCTCCTCACCTGGTTGTCTCTTCACGTAGTTGTCTCCTCGCCTAGTTGTCTCCTCACCTGATTGTCTCCTCACCTGGTTGTCTCCTCACCAGGTTGTCTCCTCACCTGGTTGTCTCCTCACCTACTTGTCTCCTCGCCTGGCTGTCTCCTCACCTGGTTGTCTCCTGAAATGGTTGTCTCCTCACCTAGATCTCTCCTCACCTGGCTGTCTTCTCACCTTATTGTCCTCTCACCTAGTTGTCTCCTCACCTGGTTGTCTCCTCACCTAGTTGTCTCCTCACCTGGTTGTCTGCTCACCTGGTTGTCTCCTCTCCGTATTGTCCACTCACCTAGTTGTCTCCTCACCTGGTTGTCTCCTCACCTAGTTGTCTCCTTACCTGGTTGTCTCCTCAGCTGGTTGTCTCCTCACCCGGTTGTCTCCTCACCTGGTTGTCTCCTCACCTAGTTGTCTCCTCACCTGGCGCTCTCCTCACCTGGTTGTCTCCTCACCCGGTTGTCTCCTCACCTGTTTGTCTCCTCTCCTACTTGTCTCCTCACCTGGTTGTCTCATCAGCTGGTTGTCTCCTCAGCTGGTTGTCTCCTCAACTGGTTGTCTCCTCACATACTTGTCTCCTCACCTGATTGTCTCGTAACCTAGTTGTCTCGTCACCTGGTTGTCTCCTCACCTGGTTGTCTCCTCACCTGGTTGTCTCATCAGCTGGTTGTCTCCTCACCTGGTTGTCTCCTCACCTGGTTGTCTCCTCACCTGATTGTCTCCTCACCTGGTTGCCTCCTCACCTAGTTGTCTTTTCACCTAGTTGTCTCCGCACCTGAGTGTCTCCTCACCTGGTTGTCTCCTCACCCGGTTGTCTCACCCGGTTGTCTCCTCACCTAGTTGTCTGGTCACCTACTTGTCTCCTCACCAGGTTGTCTCCTCAAATGATTGTCTCCTCACCTAGATGTCTCCTCACCTGGTTGTCTCATCACCTAGTTGTCTCCTCACCCGGTTGTCTCCTCACCTGGTTGTCTCCTCACCTGGTTGTCTCCTCACCTGATTGTCTCCTCACCTGGTTGCCTCCTCACCTAGTTGTCTTTTCACCTAGTTGTCTCCGCACCTGAGTGTCTCCTCACCTGGTTGTCTCCTCACCCGGTTGTCTCACCCGGTTGTCTCCTCACCTAGTTGTCTGGTCACCTACTTGTCTCCTCACCAGGTTGTCTCCTCAAATGGTTGTCTCCTCACCTAGTTGTCTCCTCACCTGGTTGTCTCATCACCTAGTTGTCTCCTCACCCGGTTGTCTCCTCACCTGGTTGTCTCCTCACCCGGTTGTCTGCTCACCTGTTTGTCTCCTCACCTAGTTGTCTCCTCACCTGGTTGCCTCCTCACCTAGTTGTCTCCTCATCAGGTTGTCTCCTCACCTGGTTGTCTCCTCACATAGTTGTCTCCTCACACGGTTGTCTCCTCACCCGGTTGTCTCCTCACCTCGTTGTCTCCTCACCTAGTTGTCTCCTCAACCGGTTTTCTCTTCACCTAGTAGTCTCCTCACCTGGTTGTTTCCTCACCTGGTTGTCTCCTCACCCGGTTGTCTCCTCACACGGTTGTCTCCTCACCCGGTTGCCTCCTCACCTGGTTGTCTCCTCACCTGGTTGTCTCCTCACTTGGTTGTCTCCTCACCCGGTTGTCTCCTCACCTGGTTGTCTCCTCACACGGTTGTCTCCTCACCCGGTTGCCTCCTCACCTGGTTGTCTCCTCACCTGGTTGTCTCCTCACTTGGTTGTCTCCTCACCCGGTTGTCTCCTCACCCGGTTGTCTCCTCACCTGGTTGTCTCCTCAGCTGGTTGTCTCCTCAGCTGGTTGTCTCCTCAGCTGGTTGTCTCCTCAGCTGGTTGTCTCCTCAACTGGTTGTCTCCTCACCTGGTTGTCTCCTCACCTGGTTGTCTCCTCACCTTGTTGTCTCCTCACATACTTGTGTCCTCACATGGTTGTCTCTTCACATACTTGTCTCCTCACCTGGTTGTCTCGTCACCTAGTTGTCTCGTCACCTTGTTGTCTCCTCACCTGGTTGTCTCCTCACCTGGTTGTCTCTTCACCTGGTTGTCTCCTCACCTGTTTGACTCCTCTCTCGTTTGTCTCCTCAGCTGTTTGTCTCCCCAGCTGGTTATCTCCTCAGCTGGTTGACTCCTCTCCTATTTCTCTCCTCACCTGATTGTCTCCTCACCTAGTTGTCTCCTTAACTGATTGTCTCCTTAACTGTTTGTCTCCTCACCTGGTTGTCTCCTCACCTGGTTGTCTCCTCGCCTGGTTGTCTCCTCACCTATTTGTCTCCTCACATATTTGTCTCCGCACCTGATTGTCTCCTCACCTGGTTGTCTCTTCATCCGGTTGTCTCCTCACCTAGTTGTCTCCGCACCTAGTTGTCTCCTCACCTAGTTGTCTCCTCACCCGGTTGTCTCCTCACCTGGTTGTCTCGTCACCTACTTGCCTCCTCACCTGGCTGTCTCCTCACCTGGTTGTGTCCTCAAATGGTTGTCTCCTCTCCTAGTTGTCTCCTCACCTGGTTGTCTCCTCACCTAGTTGTCTCCTCACCTGGTTGTCTTCTCTCCTTATTGTCCTCTCACCTAACTGTCTCCTCACCTGGTTGTCTCCTCACCTCGTTGTCTCCTCACCTGGTTGTCTCCTCACCTAGTTGTCTCCTCACCCGGTTGTCTCCTCACCTAGTTGTCTCCTCACCTAGTTGTCTCCTCACCTGGTTGTCTCCTCACCTAGTTGTCTTCTCACCTAGTTGTCTTCTAACCCGGTTGTCTCCTCACCTGGTTGTCTCCTCACCCGGTTGTCTCCTCACCTATTTGTCTCCTCACCCGGTTGCCTCCTCACTTAGTTGTCTCCTCACATGGTTGTCTCGTCGCCCGGTTGTCTCTTCACCTTGTTGTCTTCTCACCTAGTTGTCTCCTCACCCGGTTGTCTCCTCACCTGATTGTCTCCTCACCCGGTTGTCTCCTCACCTAGTTGTCTCCTCACATGTTTGTCTCCTCACCTGGTTGTCTCCTCATCTAATTGTCTCCTTAACCTGGTTGTCTCCTCACCTGGTTGTGTCCTCACCTGGGTGTCTCCTCACCTAGTTGTCTCCTCACCTGATTGTCTCCTCACCTTATTGTCTCTTCACCTAGTTGTCTCCTCCCCTGGTTGTCTTCTTACCTAGTTGTCTCCTCACCCGGTTGTCTCCTCACCCGGTTGTCTCCTCACCTGGTTGTCTCCTCACTTGGTTGTCTCCTCATCTGGTTGTCTCCTCACCTGGTTTTCTCCTCACCTGGTTGTCTCCTGATCCATTTGTCTCCTCACCTGGCTGTCTCCTCACCTGGTTGTCTCCTCACCTAGTTGTTTCCTCATCTGGTTATCTCCTCACCTGGTTGTCTCCTCATCTGGCTGTCTGCTCACCTGGTTGTCTCCTCACCTAGTTGTCTTCTCACCTAGTTGTCTCCTCACCTAGTTGTCTCCTCACCTAGTTGTCCCCTCACCTGGCTGTCTCCTCACCTAGTTGTCTCCTCACCTGGCTGCCTCCTCACCTAGTTGTCTCCTCTCCTAGTTGTCTACTCACCTAGTCGTCTCCTCACCTAGTTGTCTTCTCACCTGGCTGTCTCCTCACCTAGTTGTCTCCTCTCCTATTTGTCTCCTCACCTAGTCGTCTCCTCACCTAGTTGTCTTCTCACCTGGCTGTCTCCTCACCTAGATGTCTCCTCTCCTATTTGTCTCCTCACCTAGTCGTCTCCTCACCTAGTTGTCTTCTCACCTGGCTGTCTCCTCACCTGGCTGTCTCCTCACCTGGCTGTCTCCTCACCTGGCTGTCTCCTCACCTGGCTGTCTCCTCACCTGGCTGTCTCCTCACCTGGCTGTCTCCTCACCTGGCTGTCTCCTCACCTGGTTCTCTCTACACTACTGATCCTCAGAAGAAAAATAGTCTTGTATACCAACACGAGGGAAACTGACATAAACACAGATAAATGTGAACCTGTATTTACAACGTCTCGCCCACGGACTGAGCATTTTTTCAAGTCACAGAGTAACTTAGATAAGTATAAAGAGAGGATAGTGAGGT
>NC_091298.1:21884797-21902297 GCF_038502225.1 Cherax quadricarinatus
TGGTGGTGGTGGGGGTGGTGGTGGTGGCGGCAGTGGTGGTGGTGGTGGTGGTGGTGGTGGTGGTGGTGGCGGCAGTGGTGGTGGTGGTGGTGGTGGTGATGTTGGCGGCAGTGGTGGTGGTGGTGGTGGTGGCGGCAGTGGTGGTGGTGGTGGTGGTGGTGGTGGTGGTGGCGGCAGTGGTGGTGGTGGTGGTGGTGCAGTTGTGGTGGTGGTGGTGGCGGCAGTGGTGGTGGTGGTGGTGGTGGTGGTGCAGTGGTGGTGGTGGTGGTGGTGGCGGCAGTTGTGGTGGTGGTGGTGGTGGTGGTGGTGGTAGCGGCAGTGGTGGTGGTGGTGGTGGCGGCAGTGGTGGTGGCGGCAGTGGTGGCGGCAGTGGTGGTGGTGGTGGTGGTGGTGGTGGTAGCGGCAGTGGTGGTGGTGGTGGTGGGGGCTGTGGTGGTGGTGGTGGTGGTGGTGGTGGTGGCGGCAGTGGTGGTGGTGGTGGTGGTAGCGGCAGTGGTGGTGGTGGTGGTGGCGGCGGCAGTGGTGGTGGTGGTGGTGGTGGCGGCAGTGGTGGTGGTGGTGGTGGTGGTGGCGGCAGTGGTGGTGGTGGTTTTGGCTATGATGTATGCAATATACAATATATTTCCGACATAAACGTATAGGACTTGATAAATGAGACAATGGTGCATCATTTGGGTGTCTTTATTCTGGAAACGTTACGCCAGCCAGTGGCTTCTTCAGTCCAATATAGAGACGAACGGTGGAAGACGAGGAGTTTGAGGTGATCAGTCCTCAAGCCTGGAGTCGATGTGTTCAGTCCAACAATACTGATAAAAGTAAAGTCTATGTGCGGAGAAGGGTCTTACATACCGCAGACAGATGAGGTGAAGCAGTGGTAGGCGGCGTTACTATTGAAAAAATCCACAAGTGGAAGTACACAGATCATGTCTATAGGTCTGGCAGGTGTTGAAGAACTAACTCCCTGTTTCTAGATCCTAAGATATTGCTGTGTTGACAAAATTTGTATAAATGGTTTAAAAAACCATTTATACAATATGTATTGGATTTGTATACACACTTGTCTGTATGTATTCAAGTCCTACACAGAATGCCATGAAGCGTATGGAATAAAGTGTAGTGATGTGAGTGGATGTAATTGCTGCATCAATGATACCTTCAGCAAATCTTATCAACGTATTTTGATTTTCACACTAATTAACGTAAATAATCTCGTCAGGTTGCACAAATTAGTTGTGTATAGTTTTGTGTACAATTAGAATTTATTTCATAAACACCTGTGCGACCTTCTGTGTGGTACATAACATCAACAAGGCGACACAGGGACAGATCCCCCTGGTTGTAAAGTGAATTACAAAATAAGTGTGGTGACTATCACCCCACCAGCCATCAAGGACTTATTTAGAAAGAAAAAGGCTAAGGGATACATGCTTCAGCTCCAGCTGGTGATACATGCTTGGTGATGCATGCTCCAGCACCAGCTGGTGATACATGCTCCACCACTAACAGAAAATACGTGCTCCAGCACCAATTGGTGATGCATGCACCAGTAAGAGCAGGTGATACATTGTCGAGCTCCAGCAGGTGATACATGAGTCAGCACCAGCAGGTGATACATGCTTCAGCACCTGCAGGTGATACATGCGCTAGCACCAGCAGATAATACATGCTCCAGCACCAGCAGATGAAACATGTTTCAGCACCAGCAGGTGAAACATGCTCCAGCACCAGCAGGTGAAACATGCTCCAGCACCAGCAGGTGATACATGCTCCAGCACCAGCAGGTGATACATGCTCTGGCACCAGCATGGGATACATGATCCAGCACCAGCAGGTGATACATGCTCTGGCACCAGCAGGTGATACATGCTCCAGCACCAGCAGGTTATACATGCTCAAACACCAGCAGGTGATACATGCTACAGCACCAGCAGGTGATACATGCTCCAACACCAGCAGGTGATACATGCTACAGCACCAGCACGTGATACATGCTACAGCACCAGCAGATGATACATGATCCAGCACCAGAAGGTAATACATGCTCCAGCACCAGCAGGTGATACATGCTCCAACACCAGCAGATGACACATGCTCCAACACCATCAGGTGATACATGCTTCAGCACCAGCAGGTGATACATGCTTCAGCACCAGCAGGTGATACATGCTTCAGCACCAGCAGGTGATACATGCTCCAGCACCAGCAGGTGATACATGCTCCAACACCAGTAGGTGATACATGCTCCAACACCAGCAGGTGATACATGCTCCAACACCAGCAGGTGATACATGCTACAGCACCAGCATGTGATACATGCTCCAACACCAGCATGTGATACATGCTACAGCACCAGCAGGTGATACATGCTGCAACACCAGCAGGTGATACATGCTACAGCACCAGCAGGTGATACATGCTCCAACACCAGCTGGTGATACATGCTCCAACACCAGCTGGTGATACATGCTACAGCACCAGCAGGTGATACATGCTCCAGCACCAGCATGTGATACATGCTCCAACACCAGCAGGTGATACATGCTACAGCACCAGCAGGTGATACATACTCCAACACCAGCAGGTGATACATGCTACAGCACCAGCAGTTGATACATGCTACAGCACCAGCAGGTGATACATGCTCGGGTACCAGCAGGTGATACATGCTCCAACACCAGCAGGTGATACATGCTCCAACACCAGCTGGTGATGCATGCTACAGCACCAGCTGGTGATAAATGCTCCAACACCAGCAGGTGATACATGCTACAGCACCAGCAGGTGATACATGCTCCAACATTATCAGGTGATACATGCTACAGCACCAGCTGGTGATACATGCTCCAACACCAGCTGGTGATACATGCTACAGCACCAGCAGGTGATACATGCTACAACACCAGCTGGTGATACATGCTCCAACACCAGCAGGTGATACATGTTCCAGCACCAGCATGTGATACATGTTACAGCACCAGCAGGTGATACATGCTACAGCACCAGCTGGTGATATATGCTCCAGCACCAGCAGGTGATACATGCTCCAACACCAGCAGGTGATACATACTCCAACAGCAGCAGGTGATACATGCTAGAGCACCAGCTGGTGATACATGCTACAGCACCAGCAGGTGATACATGCTACAGCACCAGCTGGTGATACATGCTGCAGCACCAGCTGGTGATACATGCTCCAACACCAGCTGGTGATACATGCTACAGCACCAGCAGGTGATACATGCTACAGCACCAGCTGGTGATACATGCTACAGCACCAGCTGGTGATACATGCTCCAACACAAGCTGGTGATACATGCTACAACACCAGCAGGTGATACATGCTACAGCACCAGCTGGTGATACATGCTCCAACACCAGCTGGTGATACATGCTACAGCACCAGCTGGTGATACATGCTACAGCACCAGCTGGTGATACATGCTACAGCACCAGCTGGTGATACATGCTCCAACACCAGCTGGTGATACATGCTACAGCACCAGCAGGAGATACATGCTACAGCACCAGCTGGTGATACATGCTACAGCACCAACTGGTGATACATGCTCCAACACAAGCTGGTGATACATGCTCCAACACAAGCTGGTGATACATGCTACAACACCAGCAGGTGATACATGCTACAGCACCAGCTGGTGATACATGCTCCAACACCAGCTGGTGATACATGCTACAGCACCAGCTGGTGATACATGCTACAGCACCAGCTGGTGATACATGCTACACCACCAGCTGGTGATACATGCTACAGCACCAGCAGGTGATACATGCTACAGCACCAGCTGGTGATACATGCTACAGCACCAGCTGGTGATACATGCTACAGCACCAGCTGGTGATACATGCTACAGCACCAGCTGGTGATACATGCTACAGCACCAGCTGGTGATACATGCTCCAACACAAGCAGGTGATCCATGCTCCAACACCAGCAGGTGATACATGCTACAGCACCAGCATGTGATACATGCTACAGCACCAGCATGTGATACATGCTCCAACACCAGCAGGTGATACATGCTACAGCACCAGCTGGTGATACATGCTCCAACACCAGCTAGTGATACATGCTCCAACACCAGCTGGTGATACATGCTACAGCACCAGCAGGTGATACATGCTCCAGCACCAGCAGGTGATACATGCTACAGCACCAGCTGGTGATACATGCTCTGTGCGTCTATCTCTCTCTCTCTCTTTCTCTCTCTATAATAATGTACTTTCTTTTCTGGTGCTATTGTTTTTTCTGTTTATCTGTTTGTTCACTTTTGTTTGTTCAGTTTTATGTTCTCGTCTGCGTTAATTACATAAAAATTCATCCGAGTGGTATTTAGTCTAGTTTTATTTTCATTTACAATAGTTCAATATTCTCTCCTCATAGTTCAATATTCTCTCCTCATAGTTCAATATTCTCTCCTCATAGTTCAATATTCTCTCCTCATAGTTCAATATTCTCTCCTCATAGTTCAATATTCTCTCCTCATAGTTCAATATTCTCTCCTCATAGTTCAATATTCTCTCCTCATAGTTCAATATTCTCTCCTCGTGTTCATGTTCTTCAGCTTCTTCACTAGTCTTCTTGTGATCTCTTCTTTTAATTTCCTGACACGCTTAATCAGGTGAGGGCTCCCAGCTGGTGCTGCATACTCGAAGCTTAGCCAGACGTGTGTCGTATACCAGCCATATCCTTCATAATCTGAGAGAGCAGAGCTAACAGCTGAGAGAGGGAATAAGAAACAGTCCCGGTACTGATACTTGTGGAACTCCACGTATTACACTTGCCCTTTCTGATACACCTTCATGGACCCTCTCTTATCTTCTTTTCTAATCCTCCCATTTTAGGCCCAATCTCGTGAGCTAAAGCATCAAATTCATTCTTGCAGACCAACTGACCGTCTGTATTCCTGCTAGCCATCTCTCACTGTTTACACTGGGTTTTACTTAGGTTAAGGATTCCTAACTTTATTTACAATCTAAAAGCTGTTACCTACATCAGCTCATTTGAAAGCCTTTTTATTGTTATTATTACAACCCAGGATTCCAAATGGCCTGTTACCCCGGGTGTAATGGGAGCAAATAAACACAGTAGAAAAAATTTAGACTTATATTATCCTTCACCAATTTAGAACAGCAATATGTACACTATGTACAGTGATAAGTATAGTGCACTCCACGGTAAGCAAAGCAGAAATAGAAGCCACAAGATAGCAGACCGTGCTTCAACCAGCTCTAGAATGGGAATGACAAGGGCAGACAGGAGAGCGGTACCCACATAACCTCTGCGATTACCAAAACCATCTTCTTATTGGCTAGAACCTGGTCACTAGTTGAACGACGGGGCCCCATCATCAACTCTTAGCAACCTGGTTCGCTGGTTGGGGGAGATAGCCTGTAAATGAGGGTGTGTACATGCGCCGAATAAAGGTTACGTACTCTTTGCATGCCACAGTTATGAAACATAGAAATATGAAACAGGATGAAGTTGGAGTCGTCTGTGGGTCAGCAATTTCATTTTTATTTCGTTGATATCATTATGCTGTACGAACATGTTACAGACTCGAGTCATCCTCGGAATAAATGATCTCAGATGGAGTGATGTTCTGGAGGTTACAGACGGAGAGTAGCTGCTGCTTGCTGTCTGTCTTGTTGTACAGATCTCTCTTTTCGCAGTCCTTGGGATGGAGCCAAGTGTGGTACTTTGACAATATTGACTTTGTACATAACAGTAAGGCCACCCACATTCCTACGGTGTTGAAGGCTCTGGTGAAATGACAGATCTATACAGGCTGGATCCAGGCGAGAGATGAGGAGTTTTGTTCTGTTCTCTATTCTATCAAGAAGTAGCAGATGAGACGAGGAGAGCAGGCAGTCCAAGAAAGTGGAGCATACTCAAAGCGTGAGCGTAGTACAGAATCTTGCAACCTCTATTGTCGAGCAGATGCGAGAAAAGTCTAAGTGCTGTAGACGTATCTCGCAAGATCTTGCAAGATTTACAACGTGGTTCTTCATGGTCAGTTAGGAGTCAAATTTCACCCCAACACAGCCTTGAAACCATCATCATGTATTTTCTCAGTAGCAAATGTGACATGCCATCATTTAACCAAGGCTGATAAAGCTGTAAGCTGGTGATTGATGGTGATGGTGTCAGAGTGCAATCGTCTTTATATGCATAGGATTCCGGGATGAGATGAAGGAGGTCATTATAGTAGATATTCCATAACAATGGCCAAGCATACTTCCCTGTGAAACAATTACACCGATAGGATGTCTTAGTGACTCTGTCCAGTTAAGAACTACGCCTAGAGATCTACCTTGAAGGTACTCACTAAGGTATAGTGTAGAGCCTGCAATTCCCAGTGCTTGCAGTTTTGCAAAGAGTCCCTGGTGCCATACTCTCTCGAAAGCACCAGCAATGTCCAGTGCTACTACACAGCTGACTTTGGATTTATCCAGTTACTGTTGCCACTTAATGGAAAGGTTTAACAACAGATCAGCAGCAGAGTAACCTTTTCTGAAGCCATATTGACGGTCACAAATAAGTGAGTGGTAGTCGAAAAACTCCTTCATCCGAAGTGACATTATTGTTTGTTAGGTAAGACACATATGCAACAGTTAGGTATCTTTATTTCGAAACGTTTCAATGTGGTGGTGAGACAGTGTTGTGGTGGTGATGCAGTGTTGTGGTGGTGAGGCAGTGTTGTGGTGGTGATGCAGTGTTGTGGTGGTGAGGCAGTGTTGTGGTGGTGAGGCAGTGTTGTGGTGGTGATGCAGTGTTGTGGTGGTGAGGCAGTGTTGTGGTGGTGAGGCAGTGTTGTGGTGGTGATGCAGTGTTGTGGTGGTGAGGCAGTGTTGTGGTGGTGAGGCAGTGTTGTGGTGGTGAGGCTGTGTTGTGGTGGTGAGGCAGTGTTGTGGTGGTGAGGCAGTGTTGTGGTGGTGAGGCTGTGTTGTGGTGGTGATGCAGTATTGTGGTGGTGATGCAGTGTTGTGGTGGTGATGCAGTGTTGTGGTGGTGAGGCAGTGTTGTGGTGGTGAGGCAGTGTTGTGGTGGTGAGGCAGTGTTGTGGTGGTGATGCACTGTTGTGATGGTGAGGCAGTGTTGTGGTGGTGAGACAGTGTTGTGGTGGTGAGGCAGTGTTGTGGTGGTGAGGCAGTGTTGTGGTGGTGATGCATTGTCGTGGTGGTGAGGCAGTGTTATGGTGGTGAGGCAGTGTTGGGGTGGTGAGGCAGTGTTGTGGTGGTGAGGCAGTGTTGTGGTGGTGAGGCAGTGTTGTGGTGGTGAGTCAGTGTTGTGGTGGTGAGGCAGTGTTGTTGTGGTGAGGCAGTGTTGTGGTGGTGATGCAGTGTTGTGGTGGTGAGGCAGTGGTGTGGTGGTGAGGCAGTCTTGTGGTGGTGATGCAGTGTTGTGGTGGTGAGGCAGTGTTGTGGTGGTGAGGCAGTGTTGTGGTGGTGAGGCAGTGTTGTGGTGGTGAGGCAGTGTTGTGGTGGTGAGGCAGTGTTGTGGTGGTGATGCAGTGTTGTGGTGGTGATGCAGTGCTGTGGTGGTGAGGCAGTGTTGTGGTGGTGATGCAGTGTTGTGGTGGTGAGGCAGTGTTGTGGTGGTGAGGCAGTGTTGTGGTGGTGAGGCAGTGTTGTGGTGGTGACGCAATGTTGTGGTGGTGATGCAGTGTTGTGGTGGTGAGGCAGTGTTGTGGTGGTGAGGCAGTGTTGTGGTGGTGAGGCAGTGTTGTGGTGGTGAGGCAGTGTTGTGGTGGTGAGGCAGTGTTGTGGTGGTGAGGCAGTGTTGTGGTGGTGAGGCAGTGTTGTGGTGATGCAGTGTTGTGGTGGTGAGGCAGTGTTGTGGTGGTGAGGCAGTGTTGTGGTGGTGATGCAGTGTTGTGGTGGTGAGGCAGTGTTGTGGTGGTGAGGCAGTGTTGTGGTGGTGAGGCAGTGTTGTGGTCGTGATGCAGTGTTGTGGTGGTGCAGTGTTGTGGTGGTGAGGCAGTGTTGTGGTGGTGAGGCAGTGTTGTGGTGGTGAGGCAGTGTTGTGGTGGTGAGGCAGTGTTGTGGTGGTGAGGCAGTGTTGTGGTGGTGAGGCAGTGTTGTGGTGGTGAGGCAGTGTTGTGGTGGTGAGGCAGTGTTGTGGTGGTGAGGCAGTGTTGTGGTGGTGAGGCAGTGTTGTGGTGGTGATGCAGTGTTGTGGTGGTGAGGCAGTGTTGTGGTGGTGAGGCAGTGTTGTGGTGGTGAGGCAGTGTTGTGGTGGTGAGGCTGTGTTGTGGTGGTGAGGCAGTGTTGTGGTGGTGATGCAGTGTTGTGGTGGTGAGGCAGTGTTGTGGGGGTGATGCAGTGTTGTGGTGGTGAGGCAGTGTTGTGGTGGTGAGGCAGTGTTGTGGTGGTGAGGCAGTGTTGTGGTGGTGAGGCAGTGTTGTGGTGGTGAGGCAGTGTTGTGGTGGTGAGGCAGTGTTGTGGTGGTGAGGCAGTGTTGTGGTGGTGATGCAGTGTTGTGGTGGTGATGCAGTGTTGTGGTGGTGAGGCAGTGTTGTCGAGGTGATGCAGTGGTGTGGTGGTGAGGCAGTGTTGTGTGGTGGTGCAGTGTTGTGGTGTTGTGGCAGTGTTGTGGTGGTGAGGCAGTGTTGTGGTGGTGAGGCAGTGTTGTGGTGGTGAGGCAGTGTTGTGGTGGTGATGCAGTGTTGTGGTGGTGAGGCAGTGTTGTGGTGGTGAGGCAGTGTTGTGGTGGTGAGGCAGTGTTGTGGTGGTGAGGCAGTGTTGTGGTGGTGAGGCAGTGTTGTGGTGGTGAGGCAGTGTTGTGGTGGTGATGCAGTGTTGTGGTGGTGAGGCAGTGTTGTGGTGGTGATGCAGTGTTGTGGTGGTGAGGCAGTGTTGTGGTGGTGAGGCAGTGTTGTGGTGGTGAGGCTGTGTTGTGGTGGTGATGCAGTATTGTGGTGGTGATGCAGTGTTGTGGTGGTGATGCAGTGTTGTGGTGGTGAGGCAGTGTTGCGGTGGTGAGGCAGTGTTGTGGTGGTGAGGCAGTGTTGTGGTGGTGAGGCAGTGTTGTGGTGGTGAGGCAGTGTTGTGGTGGTGATGCAGTGTTGTGGTGGTGAGGCAGTGTTGTAGTGGTGAGGCAGTGTTGTGGTGGTGAGGCAGTGTTGTGGTGGTGAGGCAGTGTTGCGGTGGTGATGCAGTGTTGTGGTGGTGAGGCAGTGTTGTGGGGGTGATGCAGTGTTGTGGTGGAGAGGCAGTGTTGTGGTGGTGAGGCAGTGTTGTGGTGGTGAGGCAGTGTTGTGGTGGTGATGCAGTGTTGTGGTGGTGAGGCAGTGTTGTGGTGGTGAGGCAGTGTTGTGGTGGTGATGCAGTGTTGTGGTGGTGAGGCAGTGTTGTGGTGGTGAGGCAGGCAGTGTTGTGGTGGTGAGGCAGTGTTGTGGTGGTGATGCAGTGTTGTGGTGGTGAGGCAGTGTTGTGGTGGTGAGGCAGTGTTGTGGTGGTGATGCAGTGTTGTGGTGGTGAGGCAGTGTTGTGGTGGTGATGCAGTGTTGTGGTGGTGAGGCAGTGTTGTGGTGGTGATGCAGTGTTGTGGTGGTGAGGCAGTGTTGTGGTGGTGAGGCAGTGTTGTGGTGGTGATGCAGTGTTGTGGTGGTGAGGCAGTGTTGTGGTGGTGAGGCAGTGTTGTGGTGGTGAGGCTGTGTTGTGGTGGTGAGGCAGTGTTGTGGTGGTGAGGCAGTGTTGTGGTGGTGAGGCTGTGTTGTGGTGGTGATGCAGTATTGTGGTGGTGATGCAGTGTTGTGGTGGTGATGCAGTGTTGTGGTGGTGAGGCAGTGTTGTGGTGGTGAGGCAGTGTTGTGGTGGTGAGGCAGTGTTGTGGTAGTGATGCACTGTTGTGATGGTGAGGCAGTGTTGTGGTGGTGAGACAGTGTTGTGGTGGTGAGGCAGTGTTGTGGTGGTGAGGCAGTGTTGTGGTGGTGATGCATTGTTGTGGTGGTGAGGCAGTGTTGTGGTGGTGAGGCAGTGTTGTGGTGGTGAGGCAGTGTTGTGGTGGTGAGGCAGTGTTGTGGTGGTGAGGCAGTGTTGTGGTGGTGAGTCAGTGTTGTGGTGGTGAGGCAGTGTTGTGTTGGTGAGGCAGTGTTGTGGTGGTGAGGTGAGGCAGTGTTGTGGTGGTGAGGCAGTGTTGTAGTGGTGATGCAGTGTTGTGGTGGTGAGGCAGTGTTGTGGTGGTGATGCAGTGTGGTGTGGTGGTGAGGCAGTGTTGTGGTGGTAAGGCAGTGTTGTGGTGGTGAGGCAGTGTTGTGGTGAGGCAGTGTTGTGGTGGTGAGGCAGTGTTGTGGTGGTGATGCAGTGTTGTGGTGGTGAGGCAGTGTTGTGGTGGTGATGCAGTGTTGTGGTGGTGAGGCAGTGTTGTGGTGGTGAGGCAGTGTTGTGGTGGTGAGGCAGTGTTGTGGTGGTGAGGCAGTGTTGTGGTGGTGAGGCAGTGTTGTGGTTGTGGGGCAGTGTTGTGGTGGTGATGCAGTGTTGTGGTGGTGAGACAGTGTTGTGGTGGTGATGCAGTGTTGTGGTGGTGAGGCAGTGTTGTGGTGGTGATGCAGTGTTGTGGTGGTGATGCAGTGTTGTGGTGGTGATGCAGTGTTGTGGTGGTGATGCAGTGTTGTGGTGGTGATGCAGTGTTGTGGTGGTGATGCAGTGTTGTGGTGGTGATGCAGTGTTGTGGTGGTGAGGCAGTGTTGTGGTGGTGAGTGTTGTGGTGGTGATGCAGTGTTGTGGTGGTGAGGCAGTTGTGGTGGTGAGGCAGTGTTGTGGTGGTGAGGCCGTGTTGTGGTGGTGAGGCAGTGTTGTGGTAGTGATGCAGTGTTGTGGTGGTGAGGCAGTGTTGCGGTGGTTGTGTTGTGGTGTGAGTCAGTTTTGTGGGATGAGGCAGTGTTTTGTGGTGATGCAGTGTTGTGGTGGTGTGGCAGTGTTGTGGTGGTGAGGCAGTGTTGTGGTGGTGATGCAGTGTGAGGCAGTGTTGGTGGTGAGGCAGTGTTGTGGTGGTGAGGCAGTGTTGTAGTGGTGATGCAGTGTTGTGGTGGTGAGGCAGTGTTGTGGTGGTGATGCAGTGTTGTGGTGGTGAGGCAGTGTTGTGGTGGTGAGGCAGTGTTGTGGTGGTGAGGCAGTGTTGTGGTGGTGATGCAGTGTTGTGGTGGTGATGCAGTGTTGTGGTGGTGAGGCAGTGTTGTGGTGGTGAGGCAGTGTTGTGGTGGTGATGCAGTGTTGTGGTGGTGAGACAGTGTTGTGGTGGTGAGGCAGTGTTGTGGTGGTGAGGCAGTGTTGTGGTGGTGATGCAGTGTTGTGGTGGTGAGGCAGTGTTGTGGTGGTGAGGCAGTGTTGTTGTGGTGAGGCAGTGTTGTGGTGGTGAGGCAGTGTTGTGGTGGTGATGCAGTGTTGTGGTGGTGAGTGTGTGGTGGTGAGTGTGTGGTGGTGATGCAGTGTTGTGGTGGTGAGGCAGTGTTGTGGTGGTGAGGCAGTGTTGTGGTGGTGATGCAGTGTTGTGGTGGTGAGGCAGTGTTGTGGTGGTGAGGCAGTGTTGTATTGATGAGGCAGTGTTGTGGTGATGAGGCTGTGTTGTGGTGATGAGGCAGTGTTGTGGTGATGAGGCAGTGTTGTGGTGGTGAGGCAGTGTTGTAGTGGTGAGGCAGTGTTGTGGTGGTGAGGCAGTGTTGTGGTGGTGATGCAGTGTTGTGGTGGTGAGGCAGTGTTGCGGTGGTGAGGCAGTGTTGTGGTGGTGAGGCAGTGTTGTGGTGGTGATGCAGTGTTGTGGTGGTGATGCAGTGTTGTGGTGGTGAGGCAGTGTTGTGGTGGTGAGGCAGTGTTGTGGTGGTGAGGCAGTGTTGTGGTGGTGATGCACTGTTGTGATGGTGAGGCAGTGTTGTGGTGGTGAGACAGTGTTGTGGTGGTGAGGCAGTGTTGTGGTGGTGAGGCAGTGTTGTGGTGGTGATGCATTGTTGTGGTGGTGAGGCAGTGTTGTGGTGGTGAGGCAGTGTTGTGGTGGTGAGGCAGTGTTGTGGTGGTGAGGCAGTGTTGTGGTGGTGAGGCATTGTTGTGGCGGTGGCAGTGTTGTGGTGGTGAGGCAGTGTTGTGGTGGTGAGGCAGTGTTGTGGTTGTGGGGCAGTGTTGTGGTGGTGATGCAGTGTTGTGGTGGTGAGGCAGTGTTGTGGTGGTGATGCAGTGTTGTGGTGGTGAGGCAGTGTTGTGGTGGTGAGGCAGTGTTGTGGTGGTGAGGCAGTGTTGTGGTGGTGAGGCAGTGTTGTGGTGGTGAGGCAGTGTTGTGGTGGTGATGCAGTGTTGTGGTGGTGATGCAGTGTTGTGGTGGTGATGCAGTGTTGTGGTGGTGATGCAGTGTTGTGGTGGTGAGGGAGTGTTGTAGTGGTGAGGCAGTGTTGTGGTGGTGATGCAGTGTTGTGGTGGTGATGCAGTGTTGTGGTGGTGATGCAGTGTTGTGGTGGTGAGGCAGTGTTGCGGTGGTGAGGCAGTGTTGTGGTGGTGAGTCAGTGTTGTGGTGATGAGGCAGTGTTTTGATGGTGATGCAGTGTTGTGGTGGTGAGGCAGTGTTGTGGTGATGAGGCAGTGTTGTGGTGATGAGGCAGTGTTGTGGTGATGAGGCAGTGTTGTGGTGATGAGGCAGTGCTGTGGTGGTGAGGCAGTGTTGTAGTGGTGAGGCAGTGTTGTGGTGGTGATGCAGTGTTGTGGTGATGAGGCAGTGTTGTGGTGATGAGACATTGTCTATCCCCAGTCCCCTGTACATCAGTACCCGTCATAGCAACGATACACAGTACTCCCTAAGTTTGTAAAGCTCTGAAATACCAACATGGAAGAAATAAAGCGCACCACAACATCCACAAGTCATCATATCGAAACTGATATCCAATTCCTTCAATGAAAATAACATAATTAGGATATAGCCTAAATTTAATTTAAACCTTCCTACGAGAGCAGAGTAATATCCAAAAACACATAAGTACACTAAGCTTGAAGCCGCTCAGTAGTTCCTTTATTAAGTTATCAGCACCGAGGGGGGGTGGGGGTGAGTTGAAGTTAATTGGATGAGTCACTCAGAAATTATCGCATGAAGAGCAGTGTTTCAGTTTTCGAAATTTCGTCCAGGAAAAAAGGCACATTGGGACCACCGCAGGCCAAAATCAATCCACATTTTTCTCCCAGTAATACTGGCCAGAGTTTGAGGTTTAAGTAAATAAGTAAGTACTTGTTATTGAAGCTCTGAGTACATAACATTCAAAGTTTTACAATGGCCTTTAAGACACAAATTATAGGCACATAATAACACATTATGCAGGTGTAACCTATGACAGTGAAATGAAATCAAACATTGTGACTTATTTCTGAACACAAGAGGCGTTCCTTCCCCAGTTGTTTCACAAGAAATCGATTTGTCTAATAAACTTAGCACATCAAAATTTACACAACCTAAAATCAAAAAGGTTTTTTTTTGAGGACAATATGTCGACTTGCATAATTTTGAAGGTGACCAGATGATGTGTTCTTCAGGAAACTCACAGAGTTAATAAAAAAAATTGCAGCTACTCAGACTAGAAGATGCGTCAGCAATAAAAGATTGATGCAGATGAATTTTTTTTTTTTAAATTTTAATCTGGGGAAAACGCTGAACCAGAAGACGGGTGTATAGAGGCTGTGGAATGGAATGCTTTCAGGAAGTCGAATTATTTCGATCAAGAGCACACCCTCGCTCAGGCTAACTCCTGTAATTGAATGTTAAATAATTCAGGTGTCAGGTGTCATCTGTGGAAGCGTGTGAGTGTTAGTGTCAGGTGAGAGAGAGAACTTTTATAATTTCTCACATTATCAAGGAACTGTAAAAATAATAGATCAACAGGAAGGCAAATAAGGACGAGATCACACACCTCGCGGTCACCTTACAACACCTGACCTTTTTATGATGTTGTAGGTAGGTAGTCATCTATCACACACAGCTTCTGTTCTACCCAAGCTTTTAAGATTTTAATTTATATAATGTATCTTTAATTGTTCTCAAATTTTAATTATAAATGAATCCAATTTGTATAATCCTAAAGCAATATTCATATTATTTGCAAAACTATTTTTTATGAAAGCTGATTGTGTGAAATTTCTCTCAGCAGTGGTCCTGCTTGATATAATTTTCTCAGCCTTTTGAAAATAATTTGGATGGTTAAAATCTCTCATAAGAATTAACAGAGTATTAGAATCTTGTCCGCTTCTAATGCTATATTTATGTTGTTTTAATCTTAGTTCAAGAGTTTTCTCAGTTTGACCTGGCTTTGCAAAACTGTTGCATTGCCAGTGTTCCAGCTCGAGTTCTTGAGTATCTGTTGTGTTTGGTGTTTGCACTCCATGGTCATGTAACAGGGAAACTTGGTGAGAATGTTGCTAGAGGCGCATGTTGCTATGTGTTGTGAACTGTAGATGCTGCCAGTGGCACAGGTTGCTGTCGAGGCATGTGGAGAATGGTGCGTGTTGTCCATGGTATACGTTGCATCTGTACATGCTGCATTGGTACATGCTAACGGTACATGCTGCCAAAGATATACGTTACTTACAGTGTAACTCTCGACTCTGAGTAACTTCAAGCTACATTTACCGTAGTTCCTGAGAAAGACAATAGTGACGGCACAACGTTTATACGATTATCGTGGTGGTAAAAGAGATATTTGAGACTGTCTTTATTAGTGGAGTTTCTGTATACTTGAGATTTAAAGGTGTTTTCAACTTTGAGAAGTGAACTGAGTGGAAAGTTTGGCTGTCTTGAAGTGGTCAAGGGAGAAGCTCCAAGTTGAAACGCTTAGAAGTAATTAGAAAAATGTCATCAACTCATCATAACTGTGACTCGATGTACCCGTACAGTTTAAAGAGCACAGCAGTGGTAGGGACCCAGTTCTCCTGCTTTACTTCTCTCTATAGCTGGTGCTCTTAAAGGTAAATGAATTTAAATCAGGGTTTTGATTAGTCGACAAACTTCTGAGGACGAAAAAGAGGATACAAGTTGCAAAGGTTGGAGGAAGGGGGTAAACGAGGTTTTATGTTTTAGGGACTTGGACATCCAACAGGCATTTGTGAGCGAGTTAAATAGGAGAGGAGGGAACTGGTTTTTAGGGCTTGGCGTACTGCTGGAGTGTAAGATAATATTTGTAAAGGGATTCAAGAAAACCAATTAGAAAGACTTGAATCCTGGACGTGTCTGAACTCTGAAGTAAGGGTGGAGATGTTGCAGAATAGAAGGTCTTCTGAAATATAATGTTTGAGCGCTTCTGGTAAGAGAGTGTTGAATGAATGACAATGAAAGTGTTTTCTTCATTTTCGGGTCACCCCTACCTTCCTGGATGACACCTCTTGTTCTTAAATATATATATATATATATATATATATATATATATATATATATATATATATATATATATATATATATATATATATATATATATATATATATATATATATATATATATATATATATATATATATATATATATATATATATATATATATATATGTATATATATATATTGAAATATATACACGCACACACATCAAGTTGGATAAATTGGTGAATGCGTTGTGGTAATCCAGGTGGTCCAATTAACCATACTCTCCACGCAGGTCAAGCTTCCCTCCACCATCAAGCTGCCAATTTGTGCATCACAGATAAGGATGAAACAACAATTGTAAATTCATTAAACGTTTTACATTTGTTTTGTTTTATTATTTTTATGTGTGTTGAGTGACGGCCTTTTTTGTGTATGTATCAATTTTGTTTGTGTGTGTGTGTGTGTGTGTGTGTGTGTGTGTGTGTGTGTGTGTGTGTGTGTGTGTGAGTAATTAAGTCTCCGTAACTACAGAAGCGGCGGTGTTGTATTCATGGTGTCTCGTCTTCATGAATTTTTGCTTTTAAATTTCTAAAGTTTAATTGCACTTGCAACATCCTCTTTAAATTCTTTCCATTGACCAAGCACTCTGCAACAAAATATTTTCTGACTTTACGTTTTTTCTTCAGTTTTCAGCTGTGACTTCTTGTTGTCACTGGTGCAGGTGTCAAGAAATCTTCTTTATCTGTTCTTTAATATTTATGTATGACTTTTAAGGGGTTATCGTGTCTCCTGTTTTCCTGGTGTTAGCCAGCGTGGATATCTTTCCCTGCTATCAGCCAGCGTGGATATCTTTTCCTGCTATCAGCCAGCGTGGATATCTTTCCCTGCTATCAGCCAGCATGGATATCTTTCCCTGCTATCAGCCAGCGTGGATATCTTTCCCTGCTATCAGCCAGCGTGGATATCTTTCCCTGCTATCAGCCAGCGTGGATATCTTTCCCTGCTATCAGCCAGCGTGGATATCTTTTCCTGCTATCAGCCAGCGTGGATATCTTTCCCTGCTATTAGCCAGCGTGGACATCTATTCCTGCTATCAGCCAGCGTGGACATCTTTTCCTGCTATCAGCCAGCGTGGACATCTTTCCCTGGTATCAGCCAGCGAGGACATCTTTTCCTGCTATCAGCCAGCGTGGACATCTTTTCCTGCTATCAGCCAGCGTGGACATCTATTCCTGCTATCAGCCAGCGTGGACATCTTTTCCTGCTATCAGCCAGCGTGGACATCTTTCCCTGGTATCAGCCAGCGAGGATATCTTTTCCTGCTATCAGCCAGCGTGGACATCTTTTCCTGCTATCAGCCAGCGTGGACATCTATTCCTGCTATCAGCCAGCGTGGACATCTTTTCCTGCTATCAGCCAGCGTGGACATCTTTTCCTGCTATCAGCCAGCGAGGATATCTTTTCCTGCTATCAGCCAGCGAGGACATCTTTTCCTGCTATCAGCCAGCGAGGATATCTTTTACTGCTATCAGCCAGCGAGGATATCTTTTCCTGCTATCAGCCAGCGAGGACATCTTTTCCTGCTATCAGCCAGCGAGGATATCTTTTCCTGCTATCAGCCAGCGTGGACATCTTTCCCTGGTATCAGCCAGCGAGGACATCTTTTCCTGCTATCAGCCAGCGAGGACATCTTTTCCTGCTATCAGCCAGCGTGGACATCTTTTCCTGCTATCAGCCAGCGTGGACATCTTTTCCTGCTATCAGCCAGCGTGGACATCTTTCCCTGGTATCAGCCAGCGAGGACATCTTTTCCTGCTATCAGCCAGCGAGGATATCTTTTCCTGCTATCAGCCAGCGAGGACATCTTTTCCTGCTATCAGCCAGCGAGGACATCTTTTCCTGCTATCAGCCAGCGAGGATATCTTTTCCTGCTATCAGCCAGCGTGGATATCTTTTCCTGCTATCAGCCAGCGTGGATATCTTTCCCTGCTATCAGCCAGCATGGATATCTTTCCCTGCTATCAGCCAGCGTGGATATCTTTCCCTGCTATCAGCCAGCGTGGATATCTTTTCCTGCTATCAGCCAGCGTGGATATCTTTCCCTGCTATCAGCCAGCGTGGACATCTATTCCTGCTATCAGCCAGCGTGGATATCTTTC
>NC_091298.1:21907297-21912297 GCF_038502225.1 Cherax quadricarinatus
TGTTGCTGTTGTTGTTGTTGGTGGTGGTTCTTGTTGCTGTTGTTGTTGTTGGTGGTGGTTCTTGTTGCTGCTGTTGTTGGTGGTGGTGGTTCTTGTTGCTGTTGTTGTTGTTGGTGGTGGTTCTTGTTGCTGTTGTTGTTGTTGGTGGTGGTTCTTGTTGCTGCTGTTGTTGGTGGTGGTTCTTGTTGCTGTTGTTGTTGTTGGTGGTGGTTCTTGTTGCTGCTGTAGTTGTTGGTGGTGGTTCTTGTTGCTGCTGTTGTTGTTGTTGGTGGTGGTTCTTGTTGCTGTTGTTGTTGTTGGTGGTGGTTCTTGTTGCTGTTGTTGTTGTTGGTGGTGGTTCTTGTTGCTGCTGTAGTTGTTGGTGGTGGTTCTTGTTGCTGCTGTTGTTGTTGTTGTTGGTGGTTCTTGTTGCTGCTGTTGTTGTTGGTGGTGGTTCTTGTTGCTGTTGTTGTTGTTGGTGGTGGTTCTTGTTGCTGTTGTTGTTGTTGGTGGTGGTTCTTGTTGCTGTTGTTGTTGTTGGTGGTGGTTCTTGTTGCTACTGTTGTTGTTGGTGGTGGTTCTTGTTGCTGTTGTTGTTGGTGGTGGTGGTTCTTGTTGCTGCTGTAGTTGTTGGTGGTGGTTCTTGTTGCTGCTGTTGTTGTTGTTGTTGGTGGTGGTGGTGGTTCTTGTTGCTGCTGTTGTTGTTGGTGGTGGTGGTTCTTGTTGCTGCTGTTGTTGTTGTTGTTGGTGGTGGTGGTGGTTGGTGTTGTGGTTGTTGGTGTTTATTATACACGTTACTACTGAACTGTATTGTTGTAAAATAAAATGTGTAATAAAAACGCTTCATTAAAATAGTGTCAATGAAAACAGACTGAACATAAAACGGTTGTGTATTAGACCTGGACTGTGTGTGGAGGCGAGAAAGTGTCAGTATCGGGAGAGACATGTTTGGAGCAAGATGCTGTGGTGTTTGGCGTTTGGTTGAGTATGTGGGTAGTATTTTGTGTTAAGTTTTAGGCCATAGGCTGTTTTAGTGATTTTGTTTGTACTCTCACGATATTACCTGTCAGGGTCTAGTATGTGGAGGGAGCTTCTGCAGGCTGTAAGTCCGGCAGAAGGCTGGGGGAAAGGAAGGTCATGGAGCCCCAGTTTGGATATGTTTTCAACTGAAATAACTAGTAGCAGTATACTAGTGAGTTTTGGTAATATTTTGTAATAATAAACTAGCCCACAGTTGGGTACCTAATAAAGGTATACTGGTGTTTGGTATTGTTTGGTAACGGTGTTGTGTTAAGAACATAAGAAAGAAGGAACACTGCAACAGGCCTACTGACCCATGCGGAGCAGGTCCATGTCCCCCCCCCCGGATTAGACCAATGACCCACCCAGTCTGGTCATCCCCACTTAAGGATGGAGCACTGCACCAGACCCAGCAGCACAAGCTAGTCAGGTCCAACTCACACACACCCACACCCACTCATGTATTTATCTAACGTATTTTTAAAACTGCACAACGTTTTAGCCTCAACAACTGTACTCGGGAGCTTGTTCCACTCATCCACAACTCTATTACCAAACCAGTGCTTTCCTATATCCTTCCTGAATCTGAATTTTTCCAACTTGAAACCATTGCTGCGAGTCCTGTCTTGGCTGGAAATTTTCAGCACACTATTTACATCCCCTTTATTTATTCCTGTTTTCCATTTATACACCTCGATCATATCCCCCCTAATTCTACGCCTTTCAAGAGAGTGCAGATTCAGGGCCCTCAGTCTATCCTCATAGGGAAGATTTCTGATACATGGGATCATCTTTGTCATCCTCCTTTGTACGTTTTCCAGAGCATTTATATCCATTCTGTAATACGGTGACCAGAACTGAGCAGCATAGTCTAAATGAGGTCTAACCAAGGATATATAGAGTTGAAGAACAACCTGAGGACTTCTATTATTTATACTTCTAGATATGAAGCCAAGAATTCTGTTAGCTTTATTGCGAACACTAATGCACTGTTGTCTTGGTTTTAGATTACTGCTAACCAGAACTCCTAAATCCTTTTCGCAATCGGTAGTATTAAGATCTACATTATTTAGTTTATATGTGGCATGGTTATTTAACTGTCCAACATTTAGAACTTTGCATTTGTCAATATTAAACTGCATCTGCCACTTCTCCGAACATTGCGTCAGTCTATTCAAATCATCATGGAGTGCTCTAATGTCCTCATTAGAATAAATTGGACGGCCTATTTTGGTGTCATCTGCAAATTTGCTTATGTCGCTATTTATTCCCTCATCTATGTCGTTTATGTAAATTGTGAACAACAACGGGCCCAACACTGACCCCTGAGGAACACCGCTTGTGACGTGCCCCCATTCGGATTTCTCCCCATTTATGCAAACTCTCTGCTGTCTATTTGTCAGCCATGCCTCTACCCAGGAAAAAATTTCTCCTCCTATTCCGTGTGCCCTAAGTTTCCTCAATAGCCTCTGGTGTGGAACTCTATCGAAAGCCTTACTGAAGTCCATATACACAATATCATATTCATTACCATGATCTACCTCCTCAAACACCTTAGTGAAAAAAATTAGTAAATTCGTAAGACAGGAACGCCCCTTTATAAAACCGTGTTGAGAATCATTAATCAATCTGTTCCTGTCAAGATGGCTACGAATTGCTTCGGCAATTATTGATTCCATAAATTTTCCCACTATGGAGGTAAGGCTTATTGGTCTATAGTTCGAAGCCAAGGACCTGTCACCTGCCTTGTAAATAGGTATTACATTTGCCATTTTCCATTTATCAGGCACTATGCCAGTTTGTAGTGATATGTTAAAAAGATTAGCCAAAGGTATGCTGAGTTCCTCTTTACATTCCTTTAACACCCTTACAAACAGTTCATCAGGACCTGGGGATTTGTTAGATATTAGTTTCTCTATTTGTCTGAGGACCATGTCACTAGTTACCGCAATCGTACATAGTTTATTATCATCCTGTTCTACGTAATCTATTATTTCAGGAATATCGCTAGTATTTTCCTGGGTGAAAACTGAGAGGAAGTAGGTATTTAGAATTTCACACATATCCTTATCACTGTCAGTGATCTGACCAGAGTTACTCTTAAGTGGGCCAATCTTGTCCCTAATCTTACTTCTGTATACCTGAAAGAACCCTTTTGGGTTAGTCTTTGAGTCCCTTGCGACCTTAGCTTCATAATCCCTTTTGCTTTTCTTATTCCTTTCTTTATTTCTCTCTTTAATTCAATATATTGATTTCTTAACTGCCCATCCCCTCTTCTGATACGCCTATATATGCCTCTCATTTGACCAATGAGATGTTTTAACCTATTGTTCATTCATTTGGGATCATTTTTGTTAGATCTAATTTCCCTACTCGGAACAAAAGTTGTCTGGGCAGCTAGAACTATGCTCTGAAAAATGTAATATTGGTAACTAAGATCACCTACCTGACCCATAGTCAGGACATCCCAATTTAGCCCACCCAAGTAATTTTTCAGTCCCATGAAGTCGGCCAAGCGAAAATCTGGGACAGGGATTTGATTGCAGTTATCTGGGTAATTCCATGATATATTGAAACTAAGTGATTTGTGATCACTTTCCCCAAGCTCATCATTAACCTCAAGATTATTAATTAGTGAATCTTTGTTGGCAAGAACCAAGTCAAGCAGATTGTTTCCTCTAGCTGGTTCTGTCACAACCTGTTCTAAAAAGCAATCCTGAACCGTATCAAGAAAGTCACTAGACTCAAGATTTCCTGTCATATTGTTCCAATCAATTTGTCTAAAGTTAAAATCTCCCATTATCACAACATTTTCATATCAAGATGCCTTATGAATTTCGTCCCATAACAGCTTATTGCACTCCCTAACAAGGTTTGGGGGCGTATAAATCACACCCAAAATTAACTTGTCACGTCCCTCGAGAAACTGTAGCCAAACCGATTCTGTGTTCTATGTTTCTAATCTTATATCATGTCTAAGACAACAATTTAAATTTTCTCTGACATACATCGCCACACCACCACCCTTCCTGTTGACCCTATCAGTGTGGAATAGTTTATAACCCTGTATGTTGCATTCAGAAGACATTTCAGGTCTCTGTTATACCAATAATATCTATATTACCTACACTTGCAAGTAATTTTAGCTCATCTATCATATTTCTCAGACTCCTACCATTTGTATAGTAAACCTTAAGGGAGCTAGTCACTCGTTGCCCTCTACTATCTCTCTTTGTTTGTTGATCAATTGATTTGCCATTACTAGCAACTTTATTTTGAATATTGTCTTTTAAACATATCCCTGAGGTATCACGGTAATAACTGCTGTTTTTAACCCTAATGCTGCAGCCTGATTGTTTCCCACAAACATCCATACCTCTATAATCTATCAGTTTAAATTCTTAGACAAGTCATCAATTACCCTCTGAATTGAATTGGCTAATGCAACCACTCCATCCCCAGAGAGATGAACCCCATCCCTTGCATACATATCACGTTTGCCAAAGAAAAGGTCCCAGTTATCAATGAATGGGATTGCAAGTTCCTTGCAGTACCTGTCTAGCCAGCAATTTATACCAATTGCCCTAGACATCCATTCATTGCCCACTCCCTTTCTAGGCAAGATGCTACATATGACTGGGATCCCTCCCTTAGACCTAACTACTTCTATGGCTGACCTGTACTTATCCAGCAGCTCCTCTCTCCTGCCCTTCCCAATGTCATTACCCCCAGCACTAAGACAGATAATGGGCTTGTTCCCACTACCTGCCATCATATTATCAAACCTGTTGACTATGTCACCAACACCAGCTCCAGGAAGGCACACTCTCTGTCTAACCTTTCTGTCTCTGTTACAAAATGCACGGTCCATATATCTTACCTGAGAATCGCCTACTTTTAAAATATTCTTACCTTGATTAGCAGAGGAATCAGTGGTACCTTCAACCTCACTAACCACTGAAGTACAGTCGTCTTGGAGAACAGAGAATCGATTTCCTACC
>NC_091298.1:21919797-21934797 GCF_038502225.1 Cherax quadricarinatus
ACAGAACATTCCCAATTGCCCTCAAAGATTTTTAAGTCTTATGATACACTTAATAACAATAAAAATTTGCGCCTTACTAAAGCAGACAAAATAAATGCAATAGTAATTATGAAAGAAAATGATTATCAAGAAAAAATGAATAATCTCTTAGATGATACTGAAACCTATTCTAAACTTAGAAAGAATCCCTTAGAAACCGTTAACAGCAATTTCAATAAAACAATAAAACTTCTACTAAAAGGCAAAGATGAATTAGTCAAACAATTTACTTCCACTAATCCATCTTTACCTTACATGTATGGACTAATAAAAACACACAAACCAGGGAATCCAGTCAGACCAATTATTAGCTCCATAGGGTCAGTTTCATATAAATTATCCAAATGGATTGTTGATATTTTGAGCCCTATTGTTGGCAAAATTTCTAACTTTAATGTTAAAAACAACATAGTCGATAAATTAAGCTCCTTGACTGACTTAAATGATTTTAACATGGTTAGTTTTGATGTTACTTCCTTGTTTACGAAAGTTACTGTTGATGATTTATTAAGTTTCTTATCTGAAGAACTCGTTAATTATGATTTACCATTGCCAGTTCCTACTATATATTAAACTTATTAAACTTTGCATTGTTGATGCAAAATTTGTATTTAATGATAAGTTTTACACTCAGAAGTTTGGTATGGCAATGGGAAATCCACTTTCACCTGTTCTTAGTAACCTATACATGGAATTTTTTGAAACAAGGCTGCTTAACACAATCCTCCCTAATGGAGCTAAATGGTTCAGATATGTTGATGATATTTTGTGTCTTATGCCCAAGAATGTAGATATACACCATTTCCTTGGCAAATTAAAAAGCTTAGCCCATTATATAAACTTTACTGTTGAGTTTGAAGAAAATAACTCATTGCTTTATCTAGATGTTTTAATTATTAAGAGTAATAATGAATTCAAATTTAAAATTTACAGAAAACCTACAAATAACTGTTTCTATGTCCACTATTATTCTTCACATCAAGATAGAGTTAAACTGCCTGTTTTCTCATCAATGTTTTTGAGAGCTTTACGTATTTGTAGTCCAGAGTTCATAGATGAGAAAATATCCAAAATTTATGAAATAGGTAATGATTTGAAATACCCAAGAAACGTAATTGATAAATCTTTTAAAATTGCTAGAAATACTTTTTACAATCCAAAAAGGGACAACCAGCCTTATTCAACTAAAAATATGTTGGTTCTCCCTTACCATGAAAACTTGGTTGATACGCCTTCTCTTCTTAAGACTTTTAATATCAAAGTTGTATTTAAAAACCTTGATATAGTAAAAAACTTTTGATAAAGAATTCCCCCCAAAATGCTGACGGATGTGTCTATAAGATTCCTTGTAAAATTTGCGATAAAGTTTATTACGGTCAAACTGGTAAAAATCTCGACCTAAGATTAAAACAACATAAATATAGCATTAGAACTGGACAAGATTCCAATGCTCTATTTATTCATGTGAGAGATTTTAAACATCCAATTGATTTTCAAAAAGTTGATAACGTTGTATCAAGCAAGTCCATGGTCGACAGGAATATAATTGAATCTTGTTTCATAAAAAACAGTTTTGACAATAATATGAATATTTCCTTTGGTTTATATAAATTAGATCCATTTATAATTAATAGAATTTGGGAAGAATTTAATAATACATTGGGCAAATAATAAATTTTAAAATTCTTAATTCTTGGGTAGAATAGTTTGTTGGTGGGTTGTGTGAAGGACCTGTCTAATTTGGCCAGCGGGCCTGCTGCAGTGTTCCCTTTCTTACGACTCGCGCGTCAGGTGTTGCTTTGTTGTGGGATGTGATAGTGAGGTGTGGACTAGACCCTTTATATGCCTTCCTTTGATGCATTACTTTCATTATTCCTTGATAATGTGAGTAGTCACGAAAGCACTTGGAATTTCTCTATTCTTTCACAGTGGTTGTTTTGCATATATATATAAATTCACTTTGAGGACTAAGTATCCCTCCTGGTCTCTCAGGGTTATATTTTCCTCCTGGTCTCTCAGGGTTATATATCCCTCCTGGTCTCTCAGGGTTATATATCCCTCCTGGTCTCTCAGGGTTATATATCCCTCCTGGTCTCTCAGGGTTATATATCCCTCCTGGTCTCTCAGGGTTATATATTCCTTCTGGTCTCTCAGGGTTATATATCCGTCCTGGTCATTCAGGGTTATGTATCCCTCCTGGTCTTCCAGGGTTATATATCCCTCTTTTTCTTCCAGGGTTTTGTATTCCTCCTGGTCTTCCAGGGTTGTGTATCCCTCCTGGTCTTCCAGGGTTATATATTCCTCCTGGTCTTCCAGGGTTATGTATCCCTCTTGGTCTTCCAGGGTTGTGTATCCCTCCTGATTTTCAGAGTTATATATCCTTCCTGGTCTTCTAGGAAGGGTTATGTATACCTCGTGTTTTGCCAGGCTTATATATACCTCCTTGTTTTCCAGGTTTATGTATCCCTCCTATTCTTCCAGGGTTATGTATCCCTTTAGTTCTTCCGGCGTTATGTATCGTTCCTGGTCTTTTTGGGTTATATATCCCTCTCACTTTTCCGGGAAGGCTACGTATCCCTTCCCTCAGCTGAGATGGCCTCTGTATCCCTCATGGTTTTAATGAGAGTTACATGTCTCTGATGTTCATCTAAAGTTGGCTTCGTATCCCTCCTGGTATTCCTGAGGTCTGTGCATTCCTCCTGGTTTTCCTGAGGGTTGTGTATCCCTCCTGATCTTCCTGAGGACTGTGTATCGTTCCTGGTCTTCCTGAGAGCTGTGTATCCCTACTGGTCTTCCTGAGAACTGTGTATGCCTCCTGGTCTTTCTGAGAGCTGCGTATCCCTTCTGATATTCCTGAGGTCTGTGTATTCCTCCTGGTTTTCCTGAAGGCTGCGTATCCCTTCTGGTCTTGCTGAGGGCAATGTCTCCTTCCTGGTCTCTCAGGGAGGCCATATAGCCATCCTGGTCTCCCAGGGAGGGCTGTGTATCCCTTCTGGTCTCCCAGGGAGGGCTGTGTATCCCTTCTGATCTCCCAGGGAGGGCTGTGTATCCCTTCTGGTCTCCCAGGGAGGGCTGTGTATCCCTTCTGATCTCCCAGGGAGGGCTGTGTATCCCTTCTGGTCTCCCAGGGAGGGCTGTGTATCCCTCCTCGTCTCCCAGGGAGGGCTGTGTATCCCTTCTGATCTCCCAGGGAGGGCTGTGTATCCCTTCTGATCTCCCAGGGAGGGCTGTGTATCCCTTCTGGTCTCCCAGGGAGGGCTGTGTATCCCTTCTGATCTCCCAGGGAGGGCTGTGTATCCCTTCTGGTCTCCCAGGGAGGGCTGTGTATCCCTTCTGGTCTCCCAGGGAGGGCTGTGTATCCCTCCTGGTCCTCCTAAGATGTGGATAATAAAGACCACAATGGATGGGTCTTTTTCACACTTTATTTATTACAAAAATACAAAAATTCTTCAAGACCAATGTCAACAAGACCAAAACGGTCTGATACAACACTCATTGAGACCATGACAAGACTGGAGCAGTGGTCTGTGGTCGTACGACCAAATGACACACAGTGGTCTGTGCAAGACCACTCTGATACAGTGGTCTGTGTACGACCACTGGTACACACGGTGGACTGTGATCGTACGACCACTGGTACATACAGTGGCCTGTGGTCGTACGACCACTCTGGTACTCACAGTGGGCTGTGGTCGTACGACCACTGGTGCATACAGTGGTTGTGGTGGTACGACCACTCTGGTACACACAGTGGTCTGTGGTCGTACGATCACTGGTACATATAGTGGTTTGTGGTCGTGCGACCCCTCTGGTACACTTAGTGGTCTGTGGTTGTACGACCACTCTGTGACACAGTGGTCTGTGGTCGTACGACCACTCTGGTATATATAGTGGTCTGTGGTCGTACGACCACTCTGGTACACAGTGGTCTGTGTGTGTACGACTACTCTGGGACGCACAGAAACTGTAACAACTGCGTCACATGCACTAAAACCATGAGAAACATTCCTGGGTTACTCAGCCGGGATGCTAGGCACCTATTTGCTGCTAGGTGAACAGGGGCACATATGAGGCAGGTGCTAGGTACTCGTTTGTTACTAGGTGAACATGGAAAGGAAAGATAGGAAAGTAGTGCTAGGTACCTGCTTGCTATTAGGTTAACAGGGGCAACGAGAAGGTAGGTGCTAGGCACCTATTTGTTGGTAGGTGAAGAGGGGCGGAGAAGAGGTAGGTACTAGTTACTTCCTTGTTTCTAGGTGAACAGGGGCCACGAGGAAGTAGGTGCCTGCTTCCTACTAGGTGAACAAAGGCTGCGAGGAACTAGGTACCTGCCTGCTACTAGGCGAACAGGGGCAGCAAGGAAGTAGGTGCTAGGTGCCTGCTTGCTACTATTTGAATAGTGGCAGCGAGGAGCTAGGTGCTAGGTACCTGCTTGCAAGTAGGTGAACAGAGGCCGCGAGGAGGTAAGTGCTAGGTACCGACTTGCTAGTAGTTGAGTAGGGGTAACGAGCCTAAGGACACATTTCCTATCTTTCTCGAGTGCGTTTCTCTTCACCTAGCATCGAAACCAGGTCCTCCTGAGTGCGATCAAGAGTCCACGTGGACTCTGGATCGAGTACATATGACGCCTAGTTGACAGTACTCGCGTCCTTCACACGAGAGCAAAACCTCAGTTCGTACTCGAGACTAAATGCTCACAAGATAGCACAATACTCTATCTTGCCAGGAAGATAACACATGAGTCTATCTTGCACGAAAGATAACACATTATCTTGCAGAGAAGATAACACATTATCTTGCAGGGAAGATAACGCATATTGCATGGAAGATAACTCGTTATCTTGCAGGGAAAATAACACATATTGTAGGAAAGATAACACATTATCTTGCAGGGAAGATAACATATTAATCTATCTTGCTACAGGATTGCTGCTTCCTTAGGCCAAGAAGTAATATTCTTAAAATAAGTAACGTACTGATGCTGCAAGAGATGTGAAGAGTGCGTCCCAGGCCGTGGCAGCTGTGTGTGTGTGTGAGGCACACTCATACACACACAACCCACGCTCGCACATACACGCACACGGAGTACCCACATAGCCAGTTATATACACATTACCCAGGTTCGCCCTAGTAAATGGTAAACAGTATACAAGATACGTAAAAACAGAAAACTACGAATATATATATATATATATATATATATATATATATATATATATATATATATATATATATATATATATATATATATATATATATATATATATATATATATATATATATATATATATATATATATATATATATATATATATATATATATATATATATATATATATTCGTGTGTGTGTGGAAGGTAGGCGGAGTAGAGGGTTGAGGAAGGGGACTGAGAACAATGAGGAACAAAACATTACAATGGAACTCAAACATTTATTCAGATTGAACAAAAGTGCAGACAAAACTCCCCAGAGAATGTTTCAAATGTGTGTGTGTGTGTGTGTGTGTGTGTGTGTGTGTGTTTGTGCACCAGCTGTGCTTGTTTCTTGCTTGGGTGAACTCTATATCTTAGAACCGCCTCTTAGCTCTTGGGACCGGCTCTTAGCTTCCGTCTGGTTGACATGATACTAACTCATGCAGGTGTTGAAGTCTTTGTATGATGTCAACTCTTAGTTTCCAAAGGGCTAGATCCTGCTTGGTACATGAGAAGACAGGAAGACAGGTGCCATTTTCAGACGATGTTTCAATCTCTCCCTTATAGGTGTCAACCTAGCCTTGTCAATGGTGTGTAAGTAAGACACATGTGCAACATTAGGAATCTTCAATGTCGAAACGTCGCCTGCGCTGCAGACTTCATCAGTCGAATACAGAGACGAAGTACACTTCTCGAGACATATACCTCGGTGGACGGCGAAGTAGACGAAGTGGGGAGGTAGTCTGATGCAATCAATCCAGCTTCGTCCCGTCAAGCTGATCTGCTTCTTGTAGTCTGTCTATTTCCCCAGTATATGAAAACTTGCGTAAGCTGTTTCTCTTAACATTCTCGCCCTGGCCAGCCTCTGCTGTTGTCTCTGGTTGTAATTCTCTGAATTATTCTTATATACTAACAGAAATATAGAGGACTGTTTCTTCTGGCATGTCCTTTACCTTGACCAGAAACAATACCGGCACCAATACAAATCCTTGTGGGACTACACTTAACATACATGTCCATCCAGATACTTCTTTTCTAGCTCTCGCTTTGTCTCCTGTCCTTTAGGTATTCTTTGACACTCTCTAGTGCTTTTACCATTTAGTTTAATAAAATTCACAAACAAACTCACGCAACTTGAAATTAAGGCGAAGCTTCCTTTGAAGAAAACACATCAGCAAAAATGTGAAGTCGAGCAGAAGATGCGTTTTCCAGTTATTGCAGAGAATTCCTACCCACTATAATCGTTCATGCATTAATCAATAGTGTGGTACTGTCTCAAATACTTTCTTACAATCCAGGAGAATGCGGTCCACTTGCTCCACTCATTCCTAATTTCCTCTTACTATATCGTAGAAGTCCAGCTGTTCTGTAAGACACGACCTAAAATACACAATCCGTATTTATTATTTTGCATATAGCTGTTCCTCTCCAAGTGCTCCACCACTCTCCTCATGATTAACTTCTCCACTGCCTCAGGATAGAGTTTTAATGTCAGGGACACCAGCCTCTGCTCCAGAGCTTCCTCTCTCTCTCTCTCTCTCTCTCTCTCTCTCTCTCTCTCTCTCTCTCTCTCCCTCCCATTGCTTGAATATTGAAACAACATTCACTGTTTTCCATCACTCTGGCAATTGCCTTGTTTCCATTGACTTGTAAATGACAGATTAATGCTAGCGTTTCGTACATTGCTTTAGCTGGTTCACTCACAGTCGTATGGTTAATACAACGTCAGGTCTCTGCCTCTGTGTGTTTGTGTTTACCTATTTTGTTGTCACGGGGTCCGAGTCTCGGCTAGTGGCTGTGCCTCTAATTACCTATGACTGGGCTCCGTCCCTCCTGGCGTCATAGACCCTATCATACCTGTTCTTAAAGCTGTGTAAGAAGTCTACATTCACCACTTTTCATCAAGGTAATTCAACCTTTTGATTGCTCTGAGGAAAAAGAAATATTTGTTGAAATCTCTGTAGAACATTTTGGTTATTCAACTCCCACTTTGCCCCCATGTACCCGTTTCTCGCAACGCGAACATTCTTTTTCTTTGCGCCTTATCAATTCATTTAGGCATTTTGTACGTTGGTATTATGTCTCCTCTAGTCCTTCTATCCTCTACCACCGTCATATTTACTTCTTCTAATAAATTGAATGGTTATAACTATGACCATAATTTTTAAAGGGGTGGACCGGTAAGCCAGCGAAAGGCCTCGGTCAGATGACCAAAAGTTCTAATGGTGGGTCGTAATCTGACTAAGACCCGCATGAGGAGACACTTGTCCTTACCTAACCTTCTAGCATCTCTGAACGCCTAAATTTCCCCTTGCTCTGAGACTAGTCTCGTTGGAAACTTCAGCGTTATGTCTAGTTTTCCAACATGCTTTACCAGATGTGGGTTCCATGGTGGTGCTGTTGACTCCTGGATAGACCATGAATTATTAACTACTGAGAATCCAGAAAGCCGGTTTCCCAATTCTCCGAACACGCATCTTGTGTGTGTCTCTCGCAATGTGCTCGATGTTCTTCTGGTCCTTCCTGAGTGAGGTCTGCAGACTATGTCCTCCTAGAGTGAGGTCTGCAGACTCTGTCCTCCTAGAGTGAGGTTGCAGACTCTGTCCTCCTCGAGTGAGGTCTGCAGACTCTGCTCTCCTAGAGTGAGGTTTACAGACTCTATTCTCCTAGAGTGAGGTTTATAACGTCTGTCCTCCTAGAGTGAGGTTTATAACGTCTGTCCTCCTAGAGTGAGGTTTATAACGTCTGTCCTCCTAGAGTGAGGTTTATAACGTCTGTCCTCCTAGAGTGAGGTTTATAACGTCTGTCCTCCTAGAGTGAGGTTTATAACGTCTGTCCTCCTAGAGTGAGGTTTATAACGTCTGTCCTCCTAGAGTGAGGTTTATAACGTCTGTCCTCCTAGAGTGAGGTTTATAACGTCTGTCCTCCTAGAGTGAGGCTTATAACGTCTGTCCTCCTAGAGTGAGGTTTATAACGTCTGTCCTCCTAGAGTGAGGTTAATAACGTCTGTCCTCCTAGAGTGAGGTTTATAACGTCTGTCCTCCTAGAGTGAGGTTGTAGACTCTGACCTCCGGGTTCATATTCAGTTTCTTGACTTCTTCATTTATCATAACTTTGCTGAGACGTAATTCTTTTAGCTACTTTATTTGTATTCTTTTTGTGATTACCGAGGTTGAGTCTCAGCTCCTGTCCCTGTCTCTAGTCGCTTGTCGGATCTACTCTCTTCTAGCTTCGTGGACCCTGTCATACTTATTCATAAAACTATGTATGGAGCATTCTTCCTCCACCACTTCGTCGTCGAGGTCATTTCACTTCCTGACCATCCTGAAGCTGAAAGCTGATATCCCTTTGACTCATCTGTGTCTTTAACTTCTAACTGTTCCCTTGTGTATCTCGAATAGCCTCGCCCTGTTCACTCTACGAAGTTTACTGATTATTTTCTATGTCGTTTTCATGTCTCTTTACCTCGTTCCATCCTCTATTGTCATCAAATAGGTCGTTTTCCTTACCTCTGTTACTAGAGTTGTTGCATACCTCAACACCTTCCTCACTTTCTTAATATAGTCATTAGGTGTGGGTTCCCTGCTGGTGCTGTGTACTCGACGATGGACCTGACGCGTGTTCTGTATAGGGTCGTGATGACGTCTTGCTGAGATTCTTCAAGGCTCATTTGAGTATTGCGAAATGAATATTCATCCCAGAGGTGGGTACTCATCTTCATGTACTTACGCATATGTAATTCCAGGGGTCGAGTGTCAGCTCCTGATCCATCCTCTCCGCTCTGTATGTGTGTACCCACCTCCTCGTTGTTGCAGGGGTCAATTTATAGCTTCTGGACCCTGCTGGTCGCTACTAGGTACACTCACTCCAGGCTACAAGATGCCTGACGTACCTCTTCTTAAAGCTTTGTATGGATCCTGCTTCTATCACCTCACTCTCCAGATTGTTCCTCTTTCTGACAACTCTAAGGCTAAAAAAGTACTTCTTAATATGTGTATGTGTGTGTGTGTATGTGTGTGTGTGTGTGTATGTGTGTGTGTGTGTGTGTGTGTGTGTGTGTGTGTGTGTGTGTGTGTGTGTGTGTGTGTGTGTGTGTGTGTGTGTGTGTGTGTTTTCCTGTGACGCATGATAAATCTTAATTTGTTTTTCCAAGAGTAGCTTCTATGTGAAATAAACAGCAATAATTGCCCTAACTCGTTTAACAAAAAAAAAAAAAAACCAGTGACAGGTGTTCTTGAAACTAGCGGAAAGTGACCCTAGGCAATTATGGCTTATATTCGACCAATCGGAATCCAGGAAAACGCTGATCTGGGCTTCTGATTTGTGGACTCAACCGAAGAGGATACAGGGAGAATTGAGGCGGAAGTTTCATGTCTCGCAAAAAGCAAATGATAGCAATGTTTTAAAGATTAATTTTCTTCTTCTTCTTCTTCTTCTTCTTCTTCTTCTTCTTCTTCTTCTTCTTCTTCTTCTTCTTCTTCTTCTTCTTCTTCTTCTTCTTCTTCTTCTTCTTCTTCCTCTCATGCTGCTGCTGTTCCTTCATTATAATAATAAAATAATAATGGAATAATTGTAACAATAATAATAATAATAATAATAATAATAATAATAATAATAATAATAATAATAATAATAATAATAATAATAATAATAATAATAATAATATGGTGCAGTGAGTGTTTTGAGGACGAGAAAGAAATGGAATGCAAATGCAGGGAAAGACAGAGGAAATCATGGCAGAAAAATGACTTGAAAGCACAAAAATTCACACACACACCCACACACACACAGATATAGATATATATATATATATATATATATATATATATATATATATATATATATATATATATATATATATATATATATATATATATATATATATATATACACATTGAAAATACTAGCTAGTATTATTTATTGCTTCAACAGTTACAAAAAGACTATATATATCTATCTATCTATATATGTATATATATATATATATATATATATATATATATATATATATATATATATATATATATATATATATATATATATATATATATATATATATATATATATATATATATATATATATATATATATATATATATATTACAAACATTTTGCAGTATTCAGTATGATGACAGCACAATGAACAATATTAGGAAAACGAACTCTATCCAGAGTTTATGCCAATAACTGATTTATACACCTTAATCCATGTAGAGTTAAGGAGGAATGATACCAAGACCATAGTTATCAAGAATACCCTTAGACTAGACCATAGTTATCACGCACTTTGTCAAGACCATAGTAACCAGACATTTTGTCTAGACCATAATTATCTAGGGTTCCCTTAAACTAGATCATAGTTATCACACACTCACGTTCTAAAATCGTGACCATCACGCACTCACTTTCTTGAAGTCGTGACCATCACGCACTCACTTTCTTAAAGTCGTGACCATCACGCACTCACTTTCTTAAAGTCGTGATCATCACGCACTCACTTTCTTAAATTCGTGACCATCACGCACTCACTTTCTTAAAGTCGTAACCGTGATATCACGCACTCACTTTCTTAAAGTCGTGACCATCACGCACTCACTTTCTTAAAGTCGTGACCATCACGCACTCACTTTCTTAAAGTCGTGACCATCACGCACTCACTTTCTTAAAGTCGTGACCATCACGCACTCACCTATAGTAGAAGTATACACCGTTAGTCTACTGATATAATAACAATTACTCCAGTGATAACATACATGTGTCCAGAGCTGGAGTTTACACACACAAACACAAACTTTTTTTTTCTAAATGTGTCTGAGGCAGCAGTTATTCTGCCCATGAAATATTATGTGCTTGTCACTAATAAGTATAACTAAGGTTATACGTATAGTATAACCTTAGTTAGATTAATCGTTTTTAATTTTTAAGGAAATTTGGCAAAAACTGTTCATATTTGTCTAGGTCAATAAAGAACAGTGGAGTATCTGTTGTTCATCTTGTAATGGTGTACACCACAATATTACCGATGTTCTTTTGTTTTTGTATACGAGTATTTCACTGTTTATAGAGCAGTATAAACTTAACCTAATGTTTACGTATGCAACGGAAACTTGACTCACTGTTTCACTGACTAGTGTACGTTGTAATTCATCGTGGTATCGTTCATCACTGGTCATTCTCGTTGTACAGTTCATCACTGATCATTCTCGTGGTACAGTTCATCGCTGATCATTCTCGTGGTACAGTTCATCACTGATCATTCTCGTGGTACAGTTCATCACTGATCATTCTCGTGGTACAGTTCATCACTGGTCATTCTTGTGAGTTTGTGCTCACTCTTCATTCCTGCAAATTGGATTCTGGTACAGCATCTCTGAGTACACTGAAGCAGAGATCACGGCTGAAGATACTGACCCACTGAGGATGACAGTGTTTGGTGAAACCTTTCTATCATCACTACACTAGACATTAACACTTTATTTTTTACCTTCCCACCTTATGCAACTGCTGTGAACTTACACCTTCTTCCCCCTCTACACCTCATGCCACTGGCGTCAGAGACCTGAAAATCGGGCACCTGGAACAGGGCCACATCTAAAACACTTGAAACCTCGAAAAAAAAGACAATCGAATGGTGTGCCATTTCTCCTTTTGCGCCATCACTTAACCCCTATATGTCTGAGCTGAAACCTTCTGTGTGACTGACACTGTTACGTATAGCGGCGCTACACTGTGACTAACACACTACACTTTACCACGTAGCTGCACTCGATCTTGAAAATGCATTTCTCTTCTATCTTCCATTCCTTTCTTTTCACCCCCTGTTTTTTTTTTTATTTCTTCCGTTTACAACTTCACTGACCTTTCACCTGAGGTCATAAATGGATTAACAAAGATATATGACGTCATCAGGTAAGGAAACGTATAAAAATAAATTTTACGTTGAATGGTGGCGTTGAACTTTTGTGTTGAACGGTCGCGTTGAACGATGGCGCTGAACGGTGCCGTTGAACAATTTCATTGAACATTGGCACGAAAAGTGGCGAAAAAATAACAGAGGGCAAAGTCGTTTTCTGTTGCTTTCTATGTATCAATGTGCACTAGTGTATTAACATACACTAGTGTATTAACATACACTAGTGTATTAACATGCACTAGTGTATTAACATACACTAGTGTATTAACATACACTAGTGTATTAACATGCACTAGTGTATTAACATACACTAGTGTATTAACATACACTAGTGTATTAACATGCACTAGTGTATTAACATACACTAGTGTATTAACATACACTAGTGTATTAACATACACTAGTGTATTAACATACACTAGTGTATTAACATACACTAGTGTATTAACATACACTAGTGTATTAACATACACTAGTGTATTAACATACACTAGTGTATTAACATACACTAGTGTATTAACATACACTAGTGTATTAACATGCACTAGTGTATTAACATACACTACTGTATTAACATGCACTAGTGTATTAACATACACTAGTGTATTAACATACACTAGTGTATTAACATACACTAGTGTATTAACATACACTAGTGTATTAACATACACTAGTGTATTAACATACACTAGTGTATTAACATGCACTAGTGTATTAACATACACTAGTGTATTAACATGCACTAGTGTATTAACATGCACTAGTGTATTAACATGCACTAGTGTATTAACATACACTAGTGTATTAACATGCACTAGTGTATTAACATACACTAGTGTATTAACATACACTAGTGTATTAACATACACTAGTGTATTAACATACACTAATGTATTAACATGCACTAGTGTATTAACATACACTAGTGTATTAACATACACTAGTGTATTAACATACACTAGTGTATTAACATACACTAATGTATTAACATGCACTAGTGTATTAACATACACTAGTGTATTAACATACACTAGTGTATTAACATACACTAGTGTATTAACATGCACTAGTGTATTAACATACACTAGTGTATTAACATACGCTAGTGTATTAACATACACTAGTGTATTAACATACACTAGTGTATTAACATACACTAGTGTATTAACATACACTAGTGTATTAACATACGCTAGTGTATTAACATACACTAGTGTATTAACATACACTAGTGTATTAACATACACTAATGTATTAACATACACTAGTGTATTAACATACACTAATGTATTAACATGCACTAGTGTATTAACATACACTAATGTATTAACATACACTAGTGTATTAACATACACTAGTGTATTAACATACACTAGTGTATTAACATACACTAGTGTATTAACATGCACTAGTGTATTAACATACACTAGTGTATTAACATGCACTAGTGTATTAACATACACTAGTGTATTAACATACACTAGTGTATTAACATACACTAGTGTATTAACATACACTAGTGTATTACCATACACTAGTGTATTAACATACACTAGTGTATTAACATACGCTAGTGTTTTAACATACACTAGTGTATTAACATACACTAGTGTATTAACATACACTAATGTATTAACATACACTAGTGTATTAACATACACTAATGTATTAACATGCACTAGTGTATTAACATACACTAATGTATTAACATGCACTAGTGTATTAACATACACTAATGTATTAACATACACTAGTGTATTAACATACACTAATGTATTAACATGCACTAGTGTATTAACATACACTAATGTATTAACATACACTAGTGTATTAACATACACTAATGTATTAACATACACTAGTGTATTAACATACACTAATGTATTAACATACACTAGTGTATTAACATACACTAATGTATTAACATACACTAGTGTATTAACATACACTAATGTATTAACATGCACTAGTGTATTAACATACACTAATGTATTAACATACACTAGTGTATTACCATACACTAATGTATTAACATACACTAGTGTATTAACATACACTAGTGTATTAACATACACTAGTGTATTAACATACACTAGTGTATTAACATGCACTAGTGTATTAACATACACTAGTGTATTAACATACGCTAGTGTATTAACATACACTAGTGTATTAACATACACTAGTGTATTAACATACACTAGTGTATTAACATACACTAGTGTATTAACATACGCTAGTGTATTAACATACACTAGTGTATTAACATACACTAGTGTATTAACATACACTAATGTATTAACATACACTAGTGTATTAACATACACTAATGTACTAACATGCACTAGTGTATTAACATACACTAATGTATTAACATACACTAGTGTATTAACATACACTAATGTATTAACATACACTAGTGTATTAACATACATTAATGTATTAACATGCACTAGTGTATTGACATACACTAATGTATTAACATACACTAGTGTATTAACATACACTAATGTATTAACATACACTAGTGTATTAACATACACTAATGTATTAACATACACTAGTGTATTAACATACACTAATGTATTAACATACACTAGTGTATTAACATACACTAATGTATTAACATACACTAGTGTATTAACATACACTAATGTATTAACATACACTAGTGTATTAACATACACTAATGTATTAACATACACTAGTGTATTAACATACACTAATGTATTAACATGCAGGTCCCGCTGTGATCCCGTCTCCTCCAACATAACATTAGTATATTAACATACATCTTTAGTGTTTTCAACTGGTCATTATAACTCATAATTTTCAGCGCTGCTGCCCATTGTGTGAC
>NC_091298.1:21937297-21949797 GCF_038502225.1 Cherax quadricarinatus
CGAAATTTTCAGCTCCTCCAGTGTTGCACGTAGTGGTGGTACGTAAACTGTGATCTTCACGTACCCTCAAAGAAAGAAGTCACACACAGTTAGGTCCGGTGACCTCGCAGGCCACTTGCTACTTCTACTTACACTTAGGCCACACTACACATGCATGTACAAGTATATATATACACACCCCTCTGTCTTTTCTTTTATTTTCATACTAGTTCTTGTGTTTTTATTGTTTCCTCTTATCTTCATGGGAAAGTGGAACAGAATTCTTCCTCCGTAAGCCATGCGTGTTGTAAGAGGCGACTAAAATGCCAGGAGCAAGGTGCTAATAACCCCTCCTGTGTATATTACTACTGTATACATTCTTTTTGGGCCACCCTGCTTCGGTGGGATATGGCCGGTTTGTTGAAAGAATATTTATATATATATATATATATATATATATAAATATTTGGAAAAGGCGTATGACAGGGTGGATAGGGGGGCAATGTGGCAGATGTTGCAAGTGTATGGTGTAGGAGGTAGGTTACTGAAAGCAGTGAAGAGTTTTTACGAGGATAGTGAGGCTCAAGTTAGAGTATGTAGGAAAGAGGGAAATTTTTTCCCAGTAAAAGTAGGCCTTAGACAAGGATGTGTGATGTCACCGTGGTTGTTTAATATATTTATAGATGGGGTTGTAAGAGAAGTAAATGCGAGGGTCTTGGCAAGAGGCGTGGAGTTAAAAGATAAAGAATCACACACAAAGTGGGAGTTGTCACAGCTGCTCTTTGCTGATGACACTGTGCTCTTGGGAGATTCTGAAGAGAAGTTGCAGAGATTGGTGGATGAATTTGGTAGGGTGTGCAAAAGAAGAAAATTAAAGGTGAATACAGGAAAGAGTAAGGTTATGAGGATAACAAAAAGATTAGGTGATGAAAGATTGAATATCAGATTGGAGGGAGAGAGTATGGAGGAGGTGAACGTATTCAGATATTTGGGAGTGGACGTGTCAGCGGATGGGTCTATGAAAGATGAGGTGAATCATAGAATTGATGAGGGAAAAAGAGTGAGTGGTGCACTTAGGAGTCTGTGGAGACAAAGAACTTTGTCCTTGGAGGCAAAGAGGGGAATGTATGAGAGTATAGTTTTACCAACGCTCTTATATGGGTGTGAAGCGTGGGTGATGAATGTTGCAGCGAGGAGAAGGCTGGAGGCAGTGGAGATGTCATGTCTGAGGGCAATGTGTGGTGTGAATATAATGCAGAGAATTCGTAGTTTGGAAGTTAGGAGGAGGTGCGGGATTACCAAAACTGTTGTCCAGAGGGCTGAGGAAGGGTTGTTGAGGTGGTTCGGACATGTAGAGAGAATGGAGCGAAACAGAATGACTTCAAGAGTGTATCAGTCTGTAGTGGAAGGAAGGCGGGGTAGGGGTCGGCCTAGGAAGGGTTGGAGGGAGGGGGTAAAGGAGGTTTTGTGTGCGAGGGGCTTGGACTTCCAGCAGGCATGCGTGAGCGTGTTTGATAGGAGTGAATGGAGACAAATGGTTTTTAATACTTGACGTGCTGTTGGAGTGTGAGCAAAGTAACATTTATGAAGGGATTCAGGGAAACCGGCAGGCCGGACTTGAGTCCTGGAGATGGGAAGTACAGTGCCTGCACTCTGAAGGAGGGGTGTTAATGTTGCAGTTTAAAAACTGTAGTGTAAAGCACCCTTCTGGCAAGACAGTGATGGAGTGAATGATGGTGAAAGTTTTTCTTTTTCGGGCCACCCTGCCTTGGTGGGAATCGGCCGGTGTGATAATAAAAAAATATAAAATATATATATATATATATATATATATATATATATATATATATATATATATATATATATATATATATATATATATATTATATATATATATATATATATATATATATATATATATATATATATATATATATATATATATATATATATATATATATATATATATATATATATATATATATATAACAGTTCTCGACTGAGGACAATGTAATTTCTATTTCTCTGTATTTATTTCGTCCTGAACAAATTTACATCAAGAAAAATTCTAGACGAGGTCAAAAATTTACGATGGCGGTTTTCCTATATTCGAAAAGATTTACAGCCATATTATTTCCTTTTCTCTGAGTTTCAATCTTCGTTTGCATCAGAGCATTAACACTGTGGTGGCGGCGGCGGCGGTGGTGGAGGCGACGAGGCGGCTTCGGGGGCTGTGGCCCCCCACCCAACCAGCATATTTCACAGTCAGCCACAGCTCTCACACATTAATTACAAAGTTCATAACTAACATATTCGTTTCAGACTTCTGTAACAAGTTTCAGCGATGAGTTTCCGCATTACATGAGATAGTTTCAGAGTTTTCTAATGCATTCTCGTATTTCAGTGGCAGTGTGCGAAATCTGAACAATTTTCCCCCGTGTTCTTCGTGGTGTAACAACGTCATTTTAACCGGCGTTAATATTTGTTCATTGTGATAAAAATCACTAAAAACATAAACTTATAACCAGCATCATTGTTTCTCATCAGTAGTTTATTTATAGCCTTACGTATTTAGCGCTTATCCGTGAATATAAAAATAGTTACACTTTCTCTGTTTGGAATTTTAACGAAAGTTCCTATTTATTCCAGGTACAATAACATGGCTGGAACAAATGACAAATATTCAACAATTATGAAAATGTTACGACGTTCCTTCTGTCAGTAATGAACCATTAAGTCACAGCTGACTTGTCAGTCTATGAGCTGACAATTGTACAAGACAGACCAAAACGCCATCTTTCTTTTCATACGCGACCCAAAAGCTGCAGTGGCAGGTCATCACATGACTAAGATCCGCGTCAGGAATCCCTTGTCCTGGTTCCTGACGAATCTTACCTAATCTATCATAAGTGTGGTTCTATTATAAAGAAGGAAGCGGCTGGGGAACCTTTACAAGTAATCTACACATGGAAGAATCTCTCTACTTTTATCTTGAGCTTCTTCGTAACCACCTAACGTATTTCCCTCGTCAGCAGCACGCTATTGGAGCTCAGTTGTCGTTGTCACGTTGACAGTGTTCAGACCTTGATGACGGGGTCATGTCTGGTGGTGCAGCAGGTTTCTTGTAGTCATATTGGCGTTGTTCAGACCTTGGTGACGGGGTCGTGTCTGATGGTGGAGTATGTGTGACAGCCGTAGTCGTCAGCAATGATGTGTCTGGTGACGGCAGTGTGGTCGTCAGGGGGCCATGGCGCCAGGGGCCCCGGTGGCCACCCACGACCCAGCTTATCCCTCTGGCGACGCCTACGATACCTGAGGAAGGAGAGAGAGGTCAGCCAGTTCACACCGAGGTGGTCACAATGACGGTATCTGAGTAGTCATGGGAATGGCAAACATTGTAGCATTTAAAAAGTATAACCCGAGAAACTTTCACCTTCTACTCTATACTAAAAAATACTTCTATGCACAAGTATGCTCCCCTTCAAATTGAAAAAAATCAGTCAAAATACATTAATAATATTGATACATTATATCGGCAACATCATTAACAGACTAGTAATCTGAGCCTCTACCAACGAAACATCACTGGAAGTTGATCCTAGAAATAGGATGCAGATGCAAAAAAGTAATACAATGAATAAGTACACTTGTGTACAGTTGAGGACATTTATTAAAGGAGACCTTGCACTATGAGTAGGTCCATCAGTCCTAATAGAGTAAACTAAAACAAGGCCAGAGTTGTTATATGTGCCAGTGGAAATTTAAACTCTCACATCAGAAACAATACAGATGCGGAAGGGACAGAGACACAGAATCTCTTTGGCTACAGTTTCTTGAAGGGCGTGAAAAGCTAGTATACAGCACTTCTATATCGAGAGAGTGACCCGAGTAAACTCTTTGGCACAGTGCCAGTGACCTGTAACAAGAGTGAGGTGAAGTCTGTGATGTTTCAGGTTCTTTTTCCACCAATTACAATCCAATACCGAATGTGATTAGTAAAGCAAAAGCAAGAGCATTACGAAGAGAATTATTAGGAAACAACGAGCGTATAGACGCAACGAAGGAAAAGATAAAAATGAAGATTCGGGGATAAGACAAGTGAGGCGAGATCGCTTGAAAATAATGCAGGTGAACAGCATAGAGAAAACCTGGTATAAACCTGATACCTGATACCGGGCATAAACATTAGCACTTGATACCGGGTATAAACCTTGGTACTTGATACTCTTCTCCAAACTGAGGGACTGACAACCTCAGAGTATTCCTACAAGGTTGATGGACTGAATACATCCTCTTTACCCCGCCACTTCTGCTGCCTTCAATGTATTCTCTGTATTTGACTGAAGAAGTCTACAGCGTAGGCGAAACGTTTCAACAATAAAGATATGCAACTGTTGCACATGTGTCGTTCTTATTTATGATCAGTTACTATGTGGGGAACCCGTTTTAGACGTGTCCTGGCTCAGCTATATTTTAGAAGCCGTCGTTCTCGTTGATATTACTAGGTATGCTGATGACTGATAAGTCCAGGATCTAGCGTCTCTCTCAGTGTCTTCCTCCTTGACCACGAGTCGTGCGTCCTCGTAACTGATCAAGTGGTTGTGGGAGTTTCGGTGTGAAAAACAGACATTATTTATAAGAGGTATATGATACCGACAGTATGTTGAAAAGGGTAGAAAATACCGACAAGTTTAAGATAAAGACACATGTGCAACAGCTGGCAAATATAGAGGCAGCAGGTACAGTAGCAAAATGAAGATGATGTTATTAGTCTATCAACGTTGGTGAAGTAGTATCTGAGGTGGTCAGTCCCTCGGTCTGAAGAAGAATTCTTGTTTGTCAGAACTTAATCAAGCAGGTAAATTCTTCTCGTTGGTGATGTTACAAATAGTTTTAAAACACAGTCCTGGATTACCTCTAGGTAGTCTCTTGATTCTAGGTTCATAGTCAGAGAATTTAAGTCAAACTGACTGAAATTAAAATCACCGAGAATTACTACGTTATCGCGCTTAGAAGCCTTAAAAAGTTACTTCCAAAGAGGTCTTCCTCGGTCCCATGGTTTCTTGGTCCCTCGGTCCTTTGGTCTCTTGGTCTCTCTGTCCCTTGGTCCCTCGGTCCCTTAGTCCCTTGGTTTCTTGGTCACTTGATCCTTTGGTCCCTTGGTCCCTCGGTTCCTTGGTCCCTCGGTTCCTTGGTCCTTCGGTTCCTTGGCCCCTTGGTTTCTTGGTCCTTCGGTCCTTTGGTGCTATGGTTCTTTGGTCCCAGTACAGTTAATGAATGAGATACCTGTGCAATACTCGAGCATCATTACTGTGGAAACTCTTGCCTAACCTATAAATATTGAAGCCGTTCATTACTTCCACTGGTGACGCCGCCTCCAGCTGCTTCACCTCACTTGTCTGCAGCATATAACCTCCGTTTCCGCGTATATAATATACTTTTATCAAAACTGATGGACTGAACACATCAACTAAAGACTATGAGACTGATTAGCTCAAACTTCCTATCTTCCACCGTTCTTCTCTATATTTAACTGATAATGAATCCACTGGCTGGCGAAACATTTCCACAATAAAGACTCCCAAGTGTTACACAAGTGTTCCAGTCATTTATCTAATCCTAATACTATCTAATACTATCCAATAGAGTTGATGACGAGGATACACAAAGGTTCATCCTCTCTCTCCAAGTTTACTGTTTATTACCTGATAAAACCCACCATGTGGGCGGAACTTTGTCAATAAAGAATCGTATTATTCTACATTTGTGTCTTTGTGCATCGTGTCGGCATTTTATGCCATTTCTTTTCACTGAAGGACGAAAGAGGGTGAGGAATAAGAGAAGGAAAACTTAAAAATATTGAGGGAGGAATGAGGGTGAGAACTAAAAGAAAGAGAACTTGAAAATGGAAACAATCAAGCTTCCCCAGAGGATCATCGAGCCAACAGTGATGATAATGAAGAGTAAATGAGATGAATAAGGCATAAGTCAGGCCACAGGGAATACAAAATGACCCACTCATCAGTCCTCATTAACTTAAAAATGGCGTCAGTGTTCAGCAGAATGGTCCACAGACGCCTTATTTTTGGATGACCAAATAGCAACGACCACCTTATATAAAGACACTGCAGAATAAACGTTTATTTAAACAACGTTTTACACAAAGCTGAGACATTTTTTGAACGTTTCGACTTCGTAAAAATTCATCTTGGCGCGAAACGACCCTTTCTAAAAATTAGGGTTACTTATGAGGTGTTTCAACCATGGCTTTGAGACTTTTATTCTATTGGAGGACACGTGTCGTAGCACCGTGTCGTAGGACGGTGTTGAAGCACCGTGTAGAAGAACCGTGTCGTAGCAGTGTCGAAGCACCGTGTCGTAGCACCGTGTCGTAGCACCGTGTCGTAGCGCCGTGTCGTGGCACGGTGTCGTAGCACCGTCTTTTACGCTCATCTGCGTAACATGTGGAGGATGAGACATGATAAATAAGACACGTATGTAACACTTTAGCATCTTTATGCGTCTCATTCTTTATGTGTCTCATTCTTTGTGTCTCATTCTTTATGTGTCTCATTCTTTGTGTCTCATTCTTTATGTGTCTCATTCTTTATGTGTCTCATTCTTTGTGTCTCATTCTTTGTGTCTCATTCTTTATGTGTCTCATTCTTTATGTGTCTCATTCTTTGTGTCTCATTCTTTGTGTCTCATTCTTTATGTGTCTCATTCTTTATATGTCTCATTCTTTATATGTCTCATTCTTTATGTGTCTCATTCTTTGTGTCTCATTCTTTGTGTCTCATTCTTTATGTGTCTCATTCTTTATGTGTCTCATTCTTTGTGTCTCATTCTTTGTGTCTCATTCTTTATGTGTCTCATTCTTTGTGTCTCATTCTTTATGTGTCTCATTCTTTATGTGTCTCATTCTTTGTGTCTCATTCTTTGTGTCTCATTCTTTATGTGTCTCATTCTTTGTGTCTCATTCTTTATATGTCTCATTCTTTATGTGTCTCATTCTTTGTGTCTCATTCTTTGTGTCTCATTCTTTATGTGTCTCATTCTTTATGTGTCTCATTCTTTGTGTCTCATTCTTTGTGTCTCATTCTTTATGTGTCTCATTCTTTGTGTCTCATTCTTTATGTGTCTCATTCTTTATGTGTCTCATTCTTTGTGTCTCATTCTTTGTGTCTCATTCTTTATGTGTCTCATTCTTTGTGTCTCATTCTTTGTGTCTCATTCTTTATGTGTCTCATTCTTTGTGTCTCATTCTTTATATGTCTCATTCTTTATGTGTCTCATTCGCCAACTTGTAAGTACTATTTACCAATATTATAAAATAGAAAGTTAGAGGGAAATCGAATAAAATACCCAAAAGATGTAATAAAAAAAACAAATTCTCTTTAATGAGATCGTTTGTGGACAACGTTTCGCCCCACGCAGTGGACTTTATCAGTAAAATACAGAGGAGAACGCATTGTAGACACCAGGAGTAGTTCCGAAGGTAAGAATGATGTCATCAGTCCATCAGTCTTGGAGTAATAGCTTGAGGTGGTCAGTCCCTCAGCTTGGAGAAAAGTTCATCTCGATGGTCTGGAACAGTGAGAAGCTGATCCTGAGAATGGAGTCTTAAATAGTGTGGAAGGTGAGGTGGAAGATCTAGAAGACGGTCCAGGAGACTGGCTTCACTAGCAGAAGAATGTTTCAGCTTCGTATACGGGGAGGTGGTAATAAGAGGCTGAATAATAGAAAAAAAGTGAAAAATCGGATAAAAGAGAGAAGTGGAGGAATGGAGAGTAGTGGAAGAAGAGTGGAGGAATGGAGAGTAGTGGAAGAAGAGTGGAAGGAGAGTGGGAGTGGCAAGAGGAGAGTGGGAGGGTGGGAGGAGACTGGGAGAGAGGAAAGTGGTAGAGAGAATGCCATTAAATTCAAGAGAAACACTGAGATAATTTGAAGCCGTGCATATGTGGACACCTGCACATATGTTTGTTAACAAGCACCTACGATACGACGATTCGCTACGTGCACTTAGAAGCCGTACACGCGTGATGGTCAACAGCTCCTGGAAGTCGTGCACACGTGCTGGTCAACAGCTCCTGGAAGTCGTGCACACGTGCTGGTCAACAGCTCCTGGAAGTCGTGCACACGTGCTGGTCAACAGCTCCTGGAAGTCGTGCACACGTGCTGGTCAACAGCTCCTGGAAGTCGTGCACACGTGCTGGGTACAGTCTCTTCTTTTGCAAAACAAGTTTGTCACTCCTGGTCTGAATTTCAAGCAGTTTTCTGATGGTCTGTGTGTTCCCAAACCTGTTTTCTTATGGTCTGTGAGTTCCCAACCTCTTTTCTGATGGCCTGTGAGTTCCAAACAAGTTTTCTGATTATCGATGAATGTCCAACCTTTCTGTTTGTCTGAATTCCCAACCTGTCTTATAATTGTGATTTTCCAACCAGTTTTATAATTATGATTGTCCAACCTGTTTTCTGGTTGTGAGTTGCCAACCAGCCTTCTTGCTCTGCTGCCAACAAGGACTCCAAGCAATTAGAGAGTGTTGTAACTATCTTTAACTACGCTACATCTCTTAATTAAGCTCAGAACAAAAAGCAATTCACCATTAAGTCATTATCTTCCCCAGCCAATAACAATTTCTGCTTCAACATTATATATTTGATTTATAATGAGGCTTTCATATGATGGCTGCTGCAATTTAATAAATACGACAGCTTAATTACGTGATTACTAAGCTTTAACACACACACACAAAGCAGCAGCGACCAAGTGTCAGTTAATGTAAACACTGGACTGGTTCTGCCCCCCCCCCAGCCCCCGCGTTAAATTATATTCCACACTCACCTTAATTTGGGAGGTAAAAAGTGAAGTGTGGACTGTGTATATTACTGAGGCTAGACTGTGTACTCACCTAGTTGTACTCACCTAGTTGAGGTTGCGGGGGTCGAGTCCGAGCTCCTGGCCCCGCCTCTTCACTGATCGCTACTAGGTCACTCTCCCTGAGCCGTGAGCTTTATCATACCTCTGCTTAAAGCTATGTATGGATCCTGCCTCCACTACATCGCTTCCCAAACTATTCCACTTACTGACTACTCTGTGGCTGAAGAAATACTTCCTAACATCCCTGTGATTCATCTGTGTCTTCAGCTTCCAACTGTGTCCCCTTGTTACTGTGTCCAATCTCTGGAACATCCTGTCTTTGTCCACCTTGTCAATTCCTCTCAGTATTTTGTATGTCGTTATCATGTCCCCCCTATCTCTCCTGTCCTCCAGTGTCGTCAGGTTGATTTCCCTTAACCTCTCCTCGTAGGACATACCTCTTAGCTCTGGGACTAGTTTTGTTGCAAACCTTTGCACTTTCTCTAGTTTCTTCACGTGCTTGGCTAGGTGTGGGTTCCAAACTGGTGCCGCATACTCCAATATGGGCCTAACATACACGGTGTACAGGGTCCTGAATGATTCCTTATTAAGATGTCGGAATGCTGTTCTGAGGTTTGCTAGGCGCCCATATGCTGCAGCAGTTATTTGGTTGATGTGCGCTTCAGGAGATGTGCCTGGTGTTATACTCACCCCAAGATCTTTTTCCTTGAGTGAGGTTTGTAGTCTCTGACCCCCTAGACTGTACTCCGTCTGCGGCCTTCTTTGCCCTTCCCCAATCTTCATGACTTTGCACTTGGTGGGATTGAACTCCAGGAGCCAATTGCTGGACCAGGTCTGCAGCCTGTCTAGATCCCTTTGTAGTTCTGCCTGGTCTTCGATCGAGTGAATTCTTCTCATCAACTTCACGTCATCTGCAAACAGGGACACCTCAGAGTCTATTCCTTCCGTCATGTCGTTCACAAATACCAGAAACAGCACTGGTCCTAGGACTGACCCCTGCGGGACCCCGCTGGTCACAGGTGCCAACTCTGACACCTCGCCACGTACCATGATTCGCTGCTGTCTTCCTGACAAGTATTCCCTGATCCATTGTAGTGCCTTCCCTGTGTACTCACCTATTTGTACTCACCTATTTGTGGTTGCAGGGGTCGAGTCACAGCTCCTGGCCCCGCCTCTTCACTGATTGCTACTAGGTCCTCTCTCTCCCTGCTCCATGAGCTTTATCATACCTCGCCTTAAAACTATGTATGGTTCCCGCCTCCACTACTTCACTTTCTAGGCTATTCCACGGCTTGACTACTCTATGACTGAAGAAATACTTCCTAACATCCCTTTGATTCATCTGAGTCTTCAACTTCCAATTGTGACCTCTTGTGTCTGTGTCCCATCTCTGGAACATCCCGTCTTTGTCCACCTCGTCTATTCCGCGCAGTATTTTATATGTCGTTATCATGTCTCCCCTGACCCTCCTTGCCTCCAGTGTCGTCAGGCCGATTTCCCTCAACCTTTCTTCGTAGGACAATCCCCGTAGCTCTGGGACTAGTCTTGTTGCAAACCTTTGCACTTTCTCTAATTTCTTGACGTGCTTGACTAGGTGTGGATTCCAAACTGGTGCTGCATACTCCAGTATGGGCCTGACGTAAATGGTATACAGAGTCTTGAACGAATCCTTACTGAGGTATCGGAACGCTATCCGTAGGTTTGCCAGGCGCCCGTATGCTGCAGCAGTTATCTGATTGATGTGCGCCTCGGGAGATATGCTCGGTGTTATACTCACCCCCAGATCTTTTTCCTTGAGTGAGGTTTGCAGACTTTGGCCGTCTAAACTATATTGTGTCTGCGGTCTTCTTTGCCCTTCCCCAATCTTCATGACTTTGCATTTGGCAGGGTTAAACTCAAGGAGCCAGTTGCTGGACCAGGCTTGTAGCCTGTCCAGGTCTCTTTGTAGTCCTGCCTGATCCTCATCCGATTTGATTCTTCTCATTAACTTCACATCGTCCGCAAACAAGGACACTTCTGAGTCTATCCCTTCCGTTATGTCATTCACATATACCAAGAACAGCACAGGTCCTAGGACTGACCCCTGTGGAACCCCGCTTGTCACAGGCGCCCACTCTGACACCTCGTCACGTACCATGACTCGTTGTTGCCTCCCTGTCAGGTATTCTCTGATCCATTGCAGTGCCTTTCCTGTTATGTGTGCCTGATCCTCTAGCTTTTGCAGTAACCTCTTGTGAGGAACTGTGTCGAAGGCCTTCTTGCAGTCCAAAAAAATGCAGTCGATCCACCCCTCTCTCTCTTGTCTTACTTCTGTCACCTTGTCATAAAACTCTAGTAGGTTTGTGACACAGGATTTTCCCTCCCTGAAACCATGCTGGTTGTCAATTATACACTTGTTTCTTTCCAGGTGCTCCACCACTCTCCTCCTGATGATCTTCTCCATGACCTTGCATACTATACACGTTAGTGATACAGGTCTGTAGTTTAGTGCCTCATGTCTGTCTCCCTTTTTAAAAATTGGGACTACATTTGCCATCTTCCATACCTCAGGGAGTTGCCCAGTTTCAAATGATGTGTTGAAGATCTTTGTTAACGGTACACACAATATCTCTGCTCCCTCTTTAAGGACCCACGGAGAGATGTTGTCTGGTCCCACCGCCTTTGAGGTGTCAAGTTCGCATAGCAGCTTCTTCACCTCCTCCTTGGTTATATGTACCTCATCCAGCACTTGCTGGTGCACCCCCCTGCTCTGATTTCCTGGAGTCCTACTGGTTTCCACTGTAAATACTTCTTTAAATCTTGTGTTGAGCTCCTGACATACCTCCCGGTCGTTTCTTGTGAATTCCCCATCACCCTTCCTCAGTCTGATTACCTGGTCCTTGACTGTTGTTTTCCTCCTGATGTGGCTGTACAACAGCTTCGGGTCAGTCTTGACTTTCGATGCTATGTCATTTTCGTATTGCCGCTGAGCCTCCCTTCTTATCTGTGCATATTCGTTTCTGACTCTTCGGCTAATCTCTTTATTTTCCTGAGTTCTCTGTCTTCTGTACCTTTTCCATTCTCTAGTACACCTAGTTTTTGCCTCCCTACACCTTTGGGTGAACCAAGGACTCGTTCTGTTCTTCCCATTATTTCTGTTTCCCTTAGGAACAAACCTCTCCTCTGCCTCCTTGCATTTTGTTGCCACATAATCCATCATTTCTTGTACTGGTTTTCCTGTCAGTTCCCTCTCCCACTGAATGTCTTGAAAGAAGTTCCTCAAGCCTGAGTAGTTCCCCCTTTTGTAGTTTGGTTTTTCCCACCCTATTCCTGCTGCTCTCTCCACTTGGAGCTCAACTATGTAGTCGAAGCACAGAACCACATGATCACTAGCTCCCAGGGGCCTTTCATACATGATATCCTCGATGTCAGAACTACTCAAGGTGAATACAAGGTCCAGTCTTGCTGGTTCATCCTCTCCTCTCTCTCTGGTAGTGTCTCTAACATGTTGATGCATGAGGTTTTCCAGTACCACATCCATCATCTTGGCTCTCCATGTTTCGGGACCCCCATGGGGCTCCAGGTTTTCCCAGTCAATCTCCTTGTGATTGAAATCACCCATAACTAGTAACTTTGCTCCCCCCATGTGTGCTCTCCTGGC
>NC_091298.1:21954797-21967297 GCF_038502225.1 Cherax quadricarinatus
ATTTTCGACGTTGTACTGAGGTTGTGTGTCGCAAAGACACTCTGAGCAACTCAGGTCCTGAGCTGTAGCTTCTGACCTAACTTGTACTGGTATCTGTGTACTATCACAGTCGGTGATTTTCTTATGCTGAACTTAGATTCAGTAGTATGGGAGTTTTATGACTTTTGTGGAGGATCTGCAGATGGTCCCTACTTAGTGTCGTTATATTATCTCCTTGATCCTGATTGTGTCGCAGTTGCTTGTTATATTGCTATTGGGCTTAGCATTCTTTTTATTGTTCAAACAGACTGTTCTGATAGCCAGTTGGTCAAGAAGTTAGTTTATTTGAGGACTTTGTCAGTCACTTGTTTAAGTCTAGTCGAGTCGTGAGACATAGCGAACTACTTAAAGCACTTACACACATACACTCAAACTTACTTGTACATATTTATAATATCTTATTAAATGTTAATGTACCAGACGCTACTTAAGAATTATAAATGTGATATGTGCTTTCAGCACAATACTACTGTACACGAGAGAAGTGATTAATATTATTTTGATTACTGTGACTAATTTAATTTAATTTAATATACGCCTAGACAACTTAATTAATAAATTTATTAAATTTTAATTTCTCTAGTTAGTAGCCTACCAGTTGTAATCCTGAAGCACTAATAATTCTTACTGAATTCTAATGGATAATTGGACAAGGATACTGACTAATTGTTACGAAAACCCAGTAACAGGCTGGATGCTAGAAGGGCAGTCCTTTCTAGTATTCACTGGAGATTTCTAAGCTTTTAGAATCGCGTTTTTTGTAACAAGTGACGAGCGGAGGTAATGTGAGGCCACTAGTGACTAGACCATCACCGCTCATTTATCTCTACCACCACACTACTCACCCTCTCACTACTTGAAATAAAATAATGAATGAAAGAATAAATACCGGGGACAATGAATATTACTATTCTACTCCAATTCATTTGGGAACAGAAGACTATTGGGTTTAGATAAATGGGGATGGTACACATAAGCAGTGAGAGAGGGAATACAATCAACTCACGAAACAGAATATAACATACAATATAGTTCAGAGGACAGTTCACTACAGAAATTCAGTCACACACTAGCCACAGGTCACAAGATCTATACAGCACGAGCACTGCTCTCCCCCAAAGCTCTGCACACATGTAGCAGCTCTGCCAGAATCTCTAGCCCAGACCTCTGCACACAGGCCAGAGCTCTGCTCGAATCTCCTGTTCAGCTGTGTCCTTAAACTTATATGGTCCTTCAAGCACCCCACAATGAGGTGTGCACCACGTGTTTTAACCTAACGCCGAGACCTGACGCTAGTTCAAGAACAAAAGACCTTTGACTTAAGCCGAGAGGCGTGCTAACAGCTGTTTGTCAAGGCAAGGTGTGTGACGATTTACTGGTTCATTAGGACTCCCTTAGTGATCTCACAACAAAGTGACTTACATCACATCCCCTTTCTCCCCCAGTTTAAAATATCTGAGAACTAGTTGTGATGAATGGTTTGAAAAACCGACAAGTTGAAGATTGAGACACTTATGCAGCATATGGGAATCTTTATTCAGGAAACGTTTCGCCACACAGTGGCTTCATCAGTCCAATACAAAGAGGAAGGCGTAAGGAGGAAGAGAATGAGGTAATCAGTCCCTCAACCTGGAGTCGATGTGTTCAGTCCATCAATCTTGTAGAATGTACAGCATAGGGCCGTAGACGTGGCTTATATACTGTAGTGAGGTGACGTGAAGCAGATGGAGGCGGGGTCATAGTGGTACTATCCACTAGTCGAAGTAGGTCTTCGTCCAAAGGTTGAACAAGTGTTGAAGAATTCTTTGTAACAAGACCCCATGATGCTGCCGTGTCTGACAGTTGTGATGAATGGTTTGAAAAACCGACAAGTTGAAGATTGAGACACTTATGCAGCATATGGGAATCTTTATTCAGGAAACGTTTCGCCACACAGTGGCTTCATCAGTTCAATACAAAGAGGAAGGCGTAAGGAGAGGAGGAGAATGAGGTAATCAGTCCCTCAACCTGGAGTCGATGTTCAACCTTTGGACGAAGACCTACTTCGACTAGTGGATGGTACCACTATGATCCCGCCTCCGTCTGCTTCAAGTCACCTCACTACAGTATATAAGCCACGTCTACGGCCCTATGCTGTACATTCTACAAGATTGATGGACTGAACACATCGACTCCAGGTTGAGGGACTGATTACCTCATTCTCCTCCTCTCCTTACGCCTTCCTCTTTGTATTGGACTGATGAAGCCACTGTGTGGCGAAACGTTTCCTGAATAAAGATTCCCATATGCTGCATAAGTGTCTCAATCTTCATCTGAGAACTAGGACAATTTGTCCTAAGTTATTAGACTATTTTAATCCTAACCCCTTAATTCAATTATAATACAAAGGCCAAATTACACAACACAACGTAATACAAAATTATTTAACTACATAAATTTCCTTCAGCCTTCTCAACTACCACAAGGCAGCATAATCAGTACACCTCACAGTTGACCAGCATAACAGTTGCTCTCTGGTGAAAAGCCTCCTTACCCGTCATTTCTCTTTAAAACTAAATATTTGGCTCCAGTGCCTTCCCTACTTCTACTAGAAATGCACTAGCCGGTACTAGTCACCCTCGCACGTTAACCATTGGGCCAAACCTCACTGGGCTTCATTGGCATAGCAAACTGCTCCAACAGGTTGCATTATTTCAAGTAACTGCAACTGGACCACTTCACGACCACCAAGGTCGCATTTTCGACACACTTCAAAATCTGAAAGTCGAGATAGGGCAAACATCGGAGCTAAGACCCACCATTATCCTATGTCACTACTAGGAGTCACTGGCCTTATAAAACAAGGTAAGATTGATCACTTGACCGTTTCCAAGGTCACCTCATTCCACACAGGTAACACTAACACTTCTGGCAAGTCAAAGTAGGCTAGGGACATCTCACACTCTTAATTGTCTCTCATGGCTGGCAGGACATCCCCGTAAACCGATCGTACAGATTGGACAGCATAACAGCATATACCTCCATACCACCCATGGCAGCACGCTGGTCCCAGTAGCTGGAATCAATCTCACGGCTCGCGTCCTTCTACATCTCCGAGTATGGCAGCTCCCTCATAGTAGACTCTCCTGTTCTGGCACACCAGCAAAATCCCTCATACACCACTGCAGCATCTGCATCATGCATCAGGCAGCATCTGCGATGTTGCCTGAGCTAGGCAGCATCGCAGCATCACAGCACGGCCGTGTCACAGCATGGCAAAGAGCAGCGCACAGCACCACCTCAGTAGATCCAGCATGGCAGCAGCACAGCACGGCCTCAGCAAAGCAGACAGGATCATGTGTTTTCATCTGACGCCGAGACCTGACATTAGTTCAAGATCAAAAGACCTTAGACTTAAGCCGAGAGGCGTGTCTGACAGCTATTTGCCAAGGCAAGGTGTGTGACGATTTACTGGTTAATTATGTCTCCCTTAGTGACCTCACAAGCAAAGTGACCTACATCATTGGCTGGACCAGGTCTGCAGCCTGTCCAGATCCGTTTGTAGTTCTGCCTGGTCCTTATCAGATTTAATTCTTCTTATTAACTTCACATCATCTGCAAACAGGGACAATTCTGAATATATTCCTTCTGTCATGTCGTTGACATATACCAGAAACAGCACCGGTCCTAGGACTGACCCCTATGGAATCCCACTCGTCACAGGCGCCCACTCTCACACCTCGTCATGTACCATGGCTCGCTGTTGCCTTTCTGACAGGTATTCCCTGATCCATTGCAGTGCCTTCCCTGTTATACCTGCCTGGTCCTCCAGCTTTTGCACTAATCTCTTGTGTGGAAGTGTGTCAAAAGCCATCTTACAGTCCAAGAAAACGCACTACCAACCCCTCTCTCTCTCTCTCTCTCTCTCTTGTTTACTGCTGTCACCCTGTCATAGAACTCCAGTAGGTTTGTGACACAGGATTTCCCATCCTTGAAACCATGCTGGTTGTCGTTGATAAGCTCATTCTCTTATAAGTGCTCCACCACTCTTCTCTTGATAATCTTCTCCATGATTTTGCATACCATACATGTCAGTGACACTGGGTTGTAGTTTAACGCTTCGTGTCCGTCTCCTTTTTTAAAAACTGGGACTACATTTGCTGTCTACCACACCTCAGGTAATCGCCCTGTTTCGATAGATGTGTTGAAGATTGTTGTTAGTGGTACACATGGCACCTCTGCTCCCTCTCTCAGGACCCATGGACAGATGTTATCCTGCCCCATTGCCTTTGAGGTATCTAGCTCGCTTAGCAGCCTCTTCACTTCCTCCGCGGTTGTATGTATTGTGTCCAACACTTGATGGTGTACCCCCACCTCTCCATCTTTCTGGAGTCCCTTCTTTGAATCTCATGTTAAGCTCCTCACATACTTCTTGGACGTATATTGTGATCTCCCCTCCTTCCTTCCTCAGCCTGATTACCTGGCCCTTGACTGTTGTTTTACTCCTGATGTGGCTGTACAACAGCTTCGGGTCAGATTTGGCTTTCGCTGCTATGTCGTTTTCATATTCTCGCTGGACCTTTCTTCTTACCTGCGCATATTCATTTCTGGCTTTACGACTGCTCTCCTTATTCTCCTTGGTTCTTTGCCTTCTTTACTTCTTCCACTTTCTAGCACACTTGGTTTTGGCCTCTACATCTCTGGGTGAACCATGGGCTCATCCTGGCCTTCTCTTTAATTCTGTTACCCTTGAGTACAAATCTCTCCTCAGCTTCCTTGCATATTGTTATCACATATTTCATCATCTCATTTACTGATCTTCCTGACAATTCTTTGTCCCACTGAACCTCGTGTGTGCGTGTTAGTGTACTCAGGGGTCGAGACTCAGCTCCTGGCCCTGTCTCTTTACTGATGGCTACTAGGTCCTCTCTCTCCCTGCTCCAAGAGCTTTATCATATCTCGTCTTAAAACTATGTATGGTTCCTGCCTCCACTACATCACGTGCCAGACAACTCTATGACTGAAGAAATACTTCCTAACATCCCTTTGAGTCATCTGAGTCTTCAGGTTCCAATTTTGACCCCTTGTTTCTGTGTCACCTCTCTGGAACATCCAGTCTCTGTCCACCTTATCTATTCCTCGCAGCATTTTGTATGTCGTTATCATGTCTCCCCTAACCCTCCTGTCCTCCATTGTCGTCAGGTCGATTTCCCTTAACCTTTCTTCGTAGGACATTCCCGTTACCTCTGGAACTAGCCTTGTTGCAAACCTTTGCACTTTCTCTAATTTCTTGACGTGCTTGACCAGGTGTGGGTTCCAAACTGGTGTTGCATACTCCAGTATGGGCCTGACGTACACGGTGTACAGTGTCTTGAACGATTCATTACTAAGGTATCAGAACGCTATTCTCAGGTTTGCCAGGCGTCCATATGCTGCAGCAGTTATCTGGTTGATGTGTGCTTCTTGAGTAAGGTTTGCAGCGTTTGGCCGCCTATCCTATACTCTGTTTGCGGTCTTCTTTGCTCTTCCCCGATCTTCATGACTTTGCATTTGGCGGGGTTAAATTCGAGAAGCCAGTTGCTGGACCAGGTGTCCAGCCTTTACAGATCTTTCTGTAGTCCTGCCTGATCCTCATCTGATTTAATTTTCCTCATTAACTTCACATCATCTGCGAACAGGGACACTTCAGAGTCTTTCCCTTCCATTATGTCATTCATATATACCAAAAATAGCACTGGTGTGTGTGTGTGTGTGTGTGTGTGTGTGTGTGTGTGTGTGTTTGAGTGAGTGTGAGTATTAGTCAGCATTGCTATTTTGGAGATTAACATGTATATGCACAGTCTGAGGGAGGAGAGACGTGCGCCAGCACGCGCTCGTGCACACACACACACACTCACACACACACACACACACACACACACACACACACACATACACACACACACACACACACACACACACACACACACACACACACACACACACACACACTTGCACACGCGTGACTTGTGAGAGAATGTCTGTAAACCTCCCTGAAGGAGAAGAGTCTGAGCGTAAGCATAGTTTAGTGCATGCCGCCTGAAGCGCACGTCAACAGATTAGCCGTTTTCACAGCAAACGCGAGACTTTGCAAATTTAAGGATAGCTTTTAGCACCCTCAAAAAGGAGCCATTCTCAACACTATATACGACATTTGCCAGACCCATCTTAAAGTATGCAGCGCCAGTATGGAACCCACATCTGATAAATCGTGTCAAAAAGCTACAAAATGTATGAAGATTTGCAATGAAATTCATCCCAGAGCTGAGGTATGAACTATTAGGAGACGCTAAAGAAGCTAAATCTGATGTCATTAGGAGACAGAGGTAGGTACTAGGCGAGTCTGTTGGAGAGATTGGTGTCAGGTACATGTCAGCACAGCTGGAGATTTAAAGAAGAAAAGAATCACAGGGATGTTAGGAAATACTTCCTAAGCCTTGAAGTGGAACTACCTAGACAGTGAAGGAATAGATGCAGGATCCATACATAGTTTTGTGAATAAGTATGTTAGGTTCCCAGAGCCAGGAGAGAGTGAACTCAATAGCGGCAAGAGGAAAGGATGGACCAGGAGCTGAGACTCGATCCTCTGCAACCGCATAACAGAACTGAACAAATATTGTTTCACAGTAAAGAGAGACGTCTTTAAAAGTTCACAGCTAACCACGGACCACTGAAAGACTACTTGTTTCCAATCTGTGGGCCATGGACCCCTGGAAGACCTCTGGTTCCCAATCTGCGAACCACAGACCCTTGGAAGACCGCTGGTTCCCAATCTGTGGGTTATAGATCCCTGGAAGATCCCTGGTTCACAGTCTGTGGACCACAGACCTTTGGAAGGTCCTTGATTTCCAATCCGTGGGCCACAGACCCCTGGAAGACCAATAGTTTCCAATCCATGGACCGCGGATCCCTGGAAGACCACAGATTTCCAATCTGCAGACTATGAAACCCCTGGAAGTCCGCTGTTTTACTCAAAGTGACGCGCTATTAGTGTACAACAGTATCTTCACATTTTCCATTTTCTCAATGAACAGTTAATAATTGCACCTGTTACAATACTGAGTTTTCACATAAAAACAAAAGCCAGAAACGTCGTGAGTCAGTTGCTGTTAGACTATAAACTATAGACTATGGAATAGAAAACTATCACCCTCTCTTACTAACGAATGTTCACCACTGGTTAAATCACTTCATAAAAGCCAATAAAGTCGATAAATTGTTTGTAGAGGAAAAATATGTATGAACAATTTGGTTTCAACTCAACAAAATTCTGTCTATCCAATCTATGTAATGGATGGGCTGAGTGCATTTACTCTTTTTTTTTTTAAATTGATAGTAGCTCACGAAATGTTTTTTTCCCTGGAGACTACAGTAAAATACTGGAGTAAAACGTGACCTGAAGTGAAAGTTGCTGTTGTAAATTATACATTAGAAAGAATGACCTGAAGGCTACGGAAAGTCCTTCGTTTCTAAGTGGTCTCACCATAACTATAATAATAATAATAATAATAATAATAATAATAATAATAATAATAATAATAATAATAATAATAATAGCAATAATAATAAAAATAATAATAATAATAATAATAATAATAATAATAATAATAATAATAATAATAATAATAATAATAATAATAATAATAATAATAATAATAATAATAATAAGGTTAACCTACAGAGGATGAGGGAGAGTGTGAGACTCATTATTAAGCAAATCTTGTGTCATGCGCTGAGTGTGCTACCATTCACTCGGCGCTCAACACACAAGCCCGTCCTGCATTTCCCCTGTACCAGCCTAACTAGCAGTTAAGTCATTAAGAGATTGTCGGCGCCCTAAGCACACTCTAATTATCTGCCAGTTTTGTACATCAACCAACTGGATGAGAGGGTGACTCCAGGCGAATTAATGTTATACTTACACCCCTGGTTGGAGCCAGTCTCTCAGCAGCAGGCTGAGTATACATACTGGTCTCTCTGACATGAGTTATAAGAAAATAGCAGTAAGTGGACTTGTTTTGCTCTTTCACTCTTTATTGCTCTGAATTATATAGTGTCTTCCTGCATAGCTTCTCTGCTACATTTTGTACATACTGTAAATATTGGTGGTGGGAATATGCGTGTGCGCAAAAAGCTACCCTTGGTGTGTTCCTTTGTTTTCATTCTCGTGGTTGCTTCCTTGTCAGAGGACTTAACGTACCGTCAGGTGTTACAGGCCTTTTATTGTATACCTGTGTTTGTAGAAAATCTGCGCTAAGCCAACCAGCACTAAACGAATCCACACTGAGAGAATCTGCAAAAAAAAAAAAAAGCGAATCCGCATGGAGAGAATCCGCAGTAAGCGAATCCGTAGGGAGAAAATGCTCGCTGAACGAACCCATATTGAGATAATCCGCGCTATGTAAAACCACACTGAGAGAATCCACCCTAAGTGAGGAAGACCACTTACCTACAGAGGATGAGGGAGAGGGTGAGCAACAGGACGGAGGAGACACAGACGATAACGATGCCGACCACCACCTGTAGACTGTCCACGCACTGTAGCTCCCCGGGGCTCAACCTGTGAGGCACAGGCAGAGTTAGTAGGCAGAGTTAGAGTAGGCAGGGTTGGTAGGCACAGTCTGTAGGCAAAGTTGTAGTAGACAGAGTTATTGAGCACATTTATAGTAAGCAGTGTCATGGTAAGCAGAGCAAGTAGATGTAGTTACAGAAGGCAGAGTACTGGGCACAGATATAACAGGCAGAGTTAGTAGGCACAGTTATATTAGGAAGATGTTTTAATAATACACACACATGACTTGATTCTAAATGTTCTGTTTGGTGAGAAGTTCGATGGTGAGTGAATCTACACTTCGACGATAGGTGTGTGATAATGGAAGATGTACTCCGTTGAGCAACACCAGTGGAAGAAAAGTATTACGGAGGCTTTATCATTATTGAGAGGATGTATGCTAAAGACGGGGAAAAAATGTTATGCTAATCCTAGATGGCCCCCAATAACACAAAATTTGGATATTCAAAATGCTATAGATGAGAATAAGTTTTTTTTTTTCATTAAATTTATCTGCTACACCCACTGAAGAAGACGGTAGGAGTACGAGTATTGTTGATCTTGTCAATGGTTCACATTGGCAGCTAGGATTGCCCATTGGCCTGAACGAGGCTTCCAATTAAGAAGAATAAGAAACTTTGGAACGGCTTTGTAGTAATCCGTATTTAATATGGAAATAAATGGTATCAAATACCGACACAGTGGAAATATAAACACATATGCAGTATAATGTGATCCTTTATTGACAACGTTTCACCCACACAGTGGGCTTTTTCAAGTCACACACAGATCGACCTGGGGTGGAAGGTACGGGAGTATTTATAGTCATGTTCAGAATGTTGAGGTCAGGTGGAGAATGCTGCATCTGATGATCTACCGGGTGGAGTTATAGAGTCTTGGGTAGCTTGGCAGGGGTACTGGACAAGTTGTGAGTAGACCTTCTGCAGTGTTCTATGTTCTTATGTGGGATAGCGATGAAGAAGTTTCTTGGCGAGTGGTTCAGCTATGTTATAGAAGCCGTTGTTCTGGTTGAAATTGTTGGTTATAGAGATAAGCGATGATTCCAGGATTCTTCGGTATTGAGTGTTGTCTTCTGTGGCGATAAGTCTTGAGTTTCTGTAGTTAATTAAATGGTTGTGTGAATTGCGATGTTGTACACAGGCATTCCTTGTATCGTCAGTCCTGCTTGCATATTGGTGTTCTGAAATACGTGTTTGGAGGTCTCTTGATGTTTCGCCCACATATAATTTGTTGCAGTCATTACAAGGGATTATGTATACCCCTGCAGAGGATGGAGGCTTGTCCTGTCTACTACTGGTGATGTCCTTGATGGTCGTGGTTGTGGAGGTAGATACTTGGAATGATGTATTGGAAAAGATGTTGGAAACATGTTTGGCAATGGAGTTGGTGGGGAGGACTATGTATCTCTTCTCGGCAGTGTCTTCTCTGGGTGTGTTGAAGATGTTTAATGCCCGCCGTCTGCAGTCTCTGATGAAGTGACGAGGATAGTGGAGTTATGGCTCCGTTATGTTGACGACATTCTCCTCATAACTCCTAAACGTTTCAACGTTCAAGCTCTCCAAGACAAGCTCAACCAGGTCGAGCCTTCAATCCAGTTCACACTTGAAGAAGAAGTCGACAACACTCTTCCTTTCCTTGATGTTCTGCTCTGCAAAGCTGACCACGAACTTCGTTTTAAAGTCTATCGAAAACCCACCAACCAAAACGATCTTCTCCACTTCTACTCTCACCACGACACCAAAACCAAACGTGGTGTAATTATAGGCTTCTTCCTGCGTGCACTCAGAATCTGCAGCAATGAGTTCCTTGAGGAAGAATGCACTATAATTGAACAAGTATTTTCTAAACTCCACTATCCTCGTCACTTCATCAGAGACTGCAGACGGCGGGCATTAAACATCTTCAACACACCCAGAGAAGACACTGCCAAGAAGAGATACATAGTCCTCCCCACCAACTCCATTGCCAAACATGTTTCCAACATCTTTTCCAGTACATCATTCCAAGTATCTACCTCCACAACCACGACCATCAAGGACATCACCAGTAGTAGACAGGACAAGCTTCCATCCTCTGCAGGGGTATACATAATCCCTTGTAATGACTGCAACAAATTATATGTGGGCGAAACATCAAGAGACCTCCAAACACGTATTTCGGAACACCAATATGCAAGCAGGACTGACGATACAAGGAATGCCTGTGTACAACATCGCAATTCACACAACCATTTAATTAACTACAGAAACTCAAGACTTATCGCCACAGAAGACAACACTCAATACCGAAGAATCCTGGAATCATCGCTTATCTCTATAAACAACAATTTCAACCAGAACAACGGCTTCTATAACATAGCTGAACCACTCGCCAAGAAACTTCTTCATCGCTATCCCACATAAGAACATAGAACACTGCAGAAGGTCTACTCACAAATTGTCCAATACCCCTGCCAAGCTACCCAAGACTCTATAACTCCACCCGGTAGATCATCAGATACAGCATTCTCCACCTGACCTCAACATTCTGAACATGACTATAAATACTCCCGTACCTTCCACCCCCAGGTAGATCTGTGTGTGACTTGAAAAAGCCCACTGTGTGGGTGAAACGTTGTCAATAAAGGATCACATTATACTGCATATGTGTTCGTATTTAATATGAGGTTGTTTGCGAGTTCCTTCCTAGTAGAGCGTCATGCTGAGATAGGTAGGGCGATTCACTTTCATGCTCTTGATACAATAGCATGAGGGATATCATCGGCAAAGGCTCACTCGAGTATTTACCCTCGTTAGCCTTTGTCGATGACATGGTGTTATTAATTGAGACAAACAGGGCGCTGTCAGCAATGAACATCGTTACTAAAAGCCTTATCTTGGCCTAATAGTGTGAAGTATGCTACTCTTAAAATTAAAACAGTTCCTTAGACACAGTGGTATATTGATAATGTGCCTGTCATATATGTTTATGACCGGCCTCTAAAAGCTCTAAAGGCCACAGAAGTATATTAATATCTAGGGCAGTATTTTTACTCAACAGCAAAGGGAGAACTTTTTCTCGGAAGACTTAAGCACTTACCTAACAGAATGGAACGTGCACCATTGAAGCCCCAACAAAGCATGTTTATCCTCAATTTCCACCTGATACCCAGCATTATACATACAATGGTGCTGGGCGGGGCTTATCAAAGTACCCATAAAGCAGCAGATAAATTAATTCGTGGTAAAGTTACAGATTGGTTAAAAACTGATGAAAGTTACAATCCTAGGTGTATTTTATGTTCCTCTTGCGGCTCAGGGCTTAGAGTGAGTTTGCTTATCGACGAAGGTGATAATTTAAACACATTTTAGTAATTTAAACACATGAGGAAACGTTTCACCACACAATGGCTTCATCAGACCAATACAAAAGAGAATGGTGAAGAACAAGCGTAGAATTCCCTGTATCAAGATCCCAAGATGTTGCTGTGTCTGACACAGCAACATTTTGGTATCTTGATATAGGGAATTAATTCTACGCTTGATATTCACCATTCTCCTTTCAATTGGACTGATGAAGCCATTGTGTGGTGAAACGTTTCCTCAATTAAGAGCGTTCTGCTATTTTCTGGAGGGATTGAAGTTACCTGAGGATTTTGTAACCTCCTGGAGGGATTAGAGTTACTTGAAGGTTTTGTAACCTCATGGAGGGATTAGAGTTACTTGAAGGTTTTGTAACCTCATAGAGGGATTAGAGTTACTTGAAGGTTTTGTAACCTCATGAAGGGATTAGAGTTACTTGAAGGTTTTATAACCTCATGGAGGGATTGAAGTTACTGGAGGGTTCTGTAACCTCTTAGAGGTACTGGAGTTAGTGTTAAGTCGTCCACACT
>NC_091298.1:21974797-21979797 GCF_038502225.1 Cherax quadricarinatus
AACAGCCACCAGTTGTACATCCGTGGCGGCCACCACTTGTGTGGACGAAGAGGCCTCCAAATCTCTGCTGAAGGTACTGCCAGAAGCAGTACCCTCGGCAGAGATCTCACAGAAATTTTCTGTTGTTGACTACAAGGAACTCACCTAGCGTTTCGGCCAATATCCCTGGCAGAAGGTTGGTAGTGGAGTAAGCTCCACTGTATTCCGTATAGACCTTGACGATCAAACAGTCTGTGCCAAGAAGGCTAATGATGAGGTATTTAAGAAATCATTTAAAAAAGAGGTTACATTTCTCAAGCGACTTGATGGTGCCGGTGGCGCCCCTGTTCCACTATGTATGTCCACTGATCCTACTTTGCTCGTTATGTCTTACAGGGGTAACACACGCCTCGATAATTTCCTACAAAACTGTTCTGTCAAGAAATGCCTTCGCACTTTAATCAAGTTGACAGATTGCCTGAAGCAGATTCACAACAGGGGAGTCCTGCACAGTGATCTAAAAATGGATAACGTCATGGTTCAGAATGTGGATGATCCAGATAATTTTATAGTCAATATTATCGACTTCGGATTAGCCCAACGCCTAGGAACAAGTCGAGAAATATTCAGCAGCAAAAGTTGCCACTATCCTCCCGAGTCTCGCTGCCCAGGGAAAGCATTACGAAGTTTTGATGTTTACTCCCTAGGTATACTTATCTGTGACTGCTGTGTATTGCTAATTGATAAGAAACTACCAAAAGACCTACTAGCTCTGACTCTGTCAATGATTGATGAGTCGCAGAGAAAGCGTCCAAACCTACAATTCGTCAAAAATCGTCTGTTACAAATCTTGGATCAAATTAATGTTTCAGATGAAGTTACTGGGAAGGAATTTTCCGATGAGACACTACAACTCTTGGAAACAATAGTACATAAGGTGTTGAAACCCTCTGTCCAGATATAAGACATCTTGCCTGTGTGAAGGCCAGGCTGAGACACACCAACTAATGAAATGTTAATTCTCATATCTCAAACCAATATGTGTGTGTGTGTGTGTGTGTGTGTGTGTGTGTGTGTGTGTGTGTGTGTGTGTGTGTGTGTGTGTGTGTGTGTGTGTGTGTGTGTGTGTGTGTGTGTGTGTGTCATTTTACTGTTATCCTTAAAACTATTTGCTATTATTACTATTACTACGTGATGGTGGTGGTGGTAGTAGTGGTGGTGGTAGTAGTGTTGGTGGTAGTAGTGGTGGTGGTAGTAGTGGTGGTGGTAGTAGTGTTGGTGGTAGTAGTGGTGGTGGTAGTAGTGGTGGTGGTAGTAGTGGTGGTGGTAGTAATGGTGGTGGTAGTAGTGGCGGTGGTAGTACTGGTGGTGGTAGTAATGGAAGTGGTAGTAGTGGTGGTGGTAGTAGTGGTGGTTATAGTAGGAGTGGTGGTGGTAGTAGTGGTGGTGGTAGTAGTGGTGGTGGTAGTAATGGAGGTGGTAGTAGTGGTGGTGGTAGTAGTGGTGGTGGTAGTAATGGAAGTGGTAGTAGTGGTGGTGGTAGTAGTGGTGGTTATATTAGGAGTGGTGGCGGTAGTAGTGGTGGTGGTAGTAATGGAAGTAGTAGTAGTGGTGGTGGTAGTAGTGGTGGTTATAGTAGGAGTGGTGGTGGTAGTAGTGGTGGTTATAGTAGGAGTGGTGGTGGTAGTAGTGGTGGTGGTAGTAGTGGTGGTTATAGTAGGAGTGGTGGTGGTAGTAGTGGTGGTGGTAGTAGTGGTGGTGGTAGTAATGGAGGTGGTAGTAGTGGTGGTGGTAGTAGTGGTGGTTATAGTAGGAGTGGTGGCGGTAGTAGTGGTGGTGGTAGTAATGGTAGTGGTGGTGGTAGTAGTGGTGTTGGTAGTGGTGGTAGTAGTGGTGGTAGTAGTGGTGGTACTAGTGGTGGTGGCGGGGAACCCATAAGACGCATAAGATCATGCATCCAACACCGATGTTGCACCCACCACCGGTGTTGCACCCAGCACCACTAGTACACCCATCACCGGTGTTGCACCCAGCACCAGTATTACACCCACCAGCGATGTTACACGTAGCACCAATATTACACCCATGTGGCATGCAAAGAGTACATAAGCTTCATTCGGCGCATGTACACACCAGTGAAGCAGTACTAGGGTCGAACGATGGTCCCCCATCGTTCGATCAGTACCCAGGTTCAGCCAATTAGAAGGTGGGTCTGGCAATCGTAGAGGTGTTGTGGGCACCACCCACCTGTCTACCCTTGTCATTTCCATTCTAGAGCTGTTGAGCACGGTTGTCCATTCTGTTTCCAGGTTGTGTCTTGGCCTCTAACTAACCGTGTTGTACACATGCATTTCCAATGTATATAGTCTACATAGTTGTAAATATCCACATTGCTCTTGGTGAAGGAAAATATATTTCAAAGTCATTCAGCTGTGTTTGTTCTGCTCCTTGTTCCCCTTTAAACCCAGGATAACAGGCCTTATTGTCCCTGGGTTGTAATAACCCACCACCAGTATTACACCCACCACCGGTGTTGCACCTACCACCAGTATTACACCCACTACCGGTGTTGCACCCACCACCAGTATTACACCCACTACCGGTGTTGCACCCACCACCAGTATTACACCCACTACCGGTGTTGCACCCACCACCAGTATTACACCCACCACTGGTGTTGCACCCACCACCAGTATTACACCCACTACCGGTGTTGCATCTACCACCGGTATTATACCCACCACTGGTGTTGCACCCACCACCGGTATTACACCCACCACCGGTGTTGCATCTACCACCGGTATTATACCCACCACTGGTGTTGCACCCACCACCAGTATTACACCCACTACCGGTGTTGCATCTACCACCGGTATTATACCCACCACTGGTGTTTGCACCCACCACCAGTATTACACACACTACCGATGTTGCACCCACCACCAGTATTACACCCACTACCGGTGTTGCATCTACCACCGGTATTATACCCACCACTGGTGCTGCACCCACCACCAGTATTACACACACTACCGATGTTGCACCCACCACCAGTATTACACCCACCACCGGTGTTGCACCCACCACCAGTATTACACCCACCACCGGTGTTGCATCTACCACCGGTATTATACCCACCACTGGTGCTGCACCCACCACCAGTATTACACCCACCACTGGTGTTGCACCCACCACCAGTATTACACCCACTACCGGTGTTGCATCTACCACCGGTATTATACCCACCACTGGTGCTGCACCCACCACCAGTATTACACCCACCACTGGTGTTGCACCCACCACCAGTATTACACCCACTACCGGTGTTACATCTACCACCAGTATTACACCCACCACTGGTGTTGCACCCACCACCAGTATTACACCCACTACCGGTGTTGCATCTACCACCAGTATTACACCCACCACCGGTGTTGCATCTACCACCGGTATTATACCCACCACTGGTGCTGCACCCACCACCAGTATTACACCCACCACTGGTGTTGCACCCACCACCAGTATTACACCCACCACCGGTGTTGCATCTACCACCGGTATTATACCCACCACTGGTGCTGCACCCACCACCAGTATTACACCCACCACTGGTGTTGCACCCACCACCAGTATTACACCCACCACCGGTGTTGCACCCACCACCAGTATTACACCCACCACTGGTGCTGCACCCACCACCAGTATTATACCCACCACTGGTGCTGCACCCACCACCAGTATTACACCCACCACTGGTGCTGCACCCACCACCAGTATTACACCCACCACTGGTGCTGCACCCACCACCAGTATTACACCCACCACTGGTGCTGCACCCACCACCAGTATTATACCCACCACTGGTGCTGCACCCACCACCAGTATTACACCCACCACTGGTGTTGCACCCACCACCAGTATTACACCCACCACTGGTGCTGCACCCACCACCAGTATTACACCCACCACTGGTGCTGCACCCACCACCAGTATTACACCCACCACTGGTGCTGCACCCACCACCAGTATTACACCCACCACTGGTGTTGCACCCACCACCAGTATTACACCCACCACTGGTGCTGCACCCACCACCAGTATTACACCCACCACTGGTGCTGCACCCACCACCAGTATTACACCCACCACTGGTGCTGCACCCACCACCAGTATTACACCCACCACTGGTGCTGCTCCCACCACCAGTATTATACCCACCACTGGTGCTGCACCCACCACCAGTATTACACCCACCACTGGTGTTGCACCCACCACCAGTATTACACCCACCACTGGTGCTGCACCCACCACCAGTATTATACCCACCACTGGTGCTGCACCCACCACCAGTATTACACCCACCACTGGTGCTGCACCCACCACCAGTATTACACCCACCACTGGTGCTGCACCCACCACCAGTATTACACCCACCACTGGTGCTGCACCCACCACCAGTATTATACCCACCACTGGTGCTGCACCCACCACCAGTATTACACCCACCACTGGTGCTACACCCACCACCAGTATTATACCCACCACTGGTGCTGCACCTACCACCAGTATTACACCCACCACTGGTGCTGCACCCACCACCAGTATTATACCCACCACCGGTGTTGCACCCACCACCAGTATTACACTCACCACTGGTGTTGCACCCACCACCAGTATTATACCCACCACCGGTGTTGCATCCACCACCAGTATTACACCCACCACTGGTGCTGCACCCACCACCAGTATTATACCCACCACCGGTGTTGCACCCACCACCAGTATTACACTCACCACTGGTGTTGCACCCACCACCAGTATTATACCCACCACCGGTGTTGCATCCACCACCAGTATTACACCCACCACCGGTGTTGCACCCACCACCAGTATTACACCCACCACTGGTGTTGCACCCACCACCAGTATTACACCCACCACCGGTGTTGCACCCACCACCAGTATTATACCCACCACCGGTGTTGCATCCACCACCAGTATTACACCCACCACTGGTGTTG
>NC_091298.1:21984797-22074797 GCF_038502225.1 Cherax quadricarinatus
GTTGGCTATTTGTTATTTTTAAGATTTTTTTAGGATTAAATAGAATTGTAAATAGAATAGAAATACAAAAATAAATTTGAAAAATATTGAAACCTTCCTTAAACTACTACACGACGTGACGTCAGAGTCAGTCACACTGTTACCTACAGTGTTAGCGTCACAACGTGACGTCAGAGTCAGTCACACTGTCACCTACAGTGTTAGCGTCACAACGTGACGTCAGAGTCAGTCACACTGTTACCTACAGTGTTAGCGTCACAACGTGACGTCAGAGTCAGTCACACTGTCACCTACAGTGTTAGCGTCACAACGTGACGTCAGAGTCAGTCACACTGTTACCTACAGTGTTAGCGTCACAACGTGACGTCAGAGTCAGTCACACTGTCACCTACAGTGTTAGCGTCACAACGTGACGTCAGAGTCAGTCACACTGTTACCTACAGTGTTAGCGTCACAACGTGACGTCAGAGCCAGTCACACTGTTACCTACAGTGTTAGCGTCACAACGTGACGTCAGAGTCAGTCACACTGTTACCTACAGTGTTAGCGTCACAACGTGACGTCAGAGCCAGTCACACTGTCACCTACAGTGTTAGCGTCACAACGTGACGTCAGAGCCAGTCACACTGTCACCTACAGTGTTAGCGTCACAACGTGACGTCAGAGTCAGTCACACTGTTACCTACAGTGTTAGCGTCACAACGTGACGTCAGAGCCAGTCACACTGTTACCTACAGTGTTAGCGTCACAACGTGACGTCAGAGTCAGTCACACTGTTACCTACAGTGTTAGCGTCACAACGTGACGTCAGAGCCAGTCACACTGTTACCTACAGTATTAGCGTCACAACGTGACGTCAGAGTCAGTCACACTGTTACCTACAGTGTTAGCGTCACAACGTGACGTCAGAGCCAGTCACACTGTTACCTACAGTGTTAGCGTCACAACGTGACGTCAGAGTCAGTCACACTGTTACCTACAGTGTTAGCGTCACAACGTGACGTCATAGCCAGTCACACTGTTACCTACAGTGTTAGCGTCACAACGTGACGTCAGAGTCAATCACACTGTTACCTACAGTGTTAGCGTCACAACGTGACGTCAGAGTCAATCACACTGTTACCTACAGTGTTAGCGTCACAACGTGACGTCAGAGTCAGTCACACTGTTACCTACAGTGTTAGCGTCACAACGTGACGTCAGAGCCAGTCACACTGTTACCTACAGTGTTAGCATCACAACGTGACGTCAGAGTCAGTCACACTGTTACCTACAGTGTTAGCGTCACAACGTGACGTCAGAGCCAGTCACACTGTTACCTACAGTGTTAGCGTCACAACGTGGCGTCAGAGTCAGTCACACTGTTACCTACAGTGTTAGCGTCACAACGTGACGTCAGAGCCAGTCACACTGTCACCTACAGTGTTAGCGTCACAACGTGACGTCAGAGTCAGTCACACTGTCACCTACAGTGTTAGCGTCACAACGTGACGTCAGAGTCAGTCACACTGTCACCTACAGTGTTAGCGTCACAACGTGACGTCAGAGTCAGTCACACTGTCACCTACAGTGTTAGCGTCACAACGTGACGTCAGAGTCAGTCACACTGTCACCTACAGTGTTAGCGTCACAACGTGACGTCAGAGTCAGTCACACTGTTACCTACAGTGTTAGCGTCACAACGTGACGTCAGAGTCAGTCACACTGTCACCTACAGTGTTAGCGTCACAACGTGACGTCAGAGTCAGTCACACTGTCACCTACAGTGTTAGCGTCACAACGTGACGTCAGAGTCAGTCACACTGTTACCTACAGTGTTAGCGTCACAACGTGACGTCAGAGTCAGTCACACTGTTACCTACAGTGTTCTTGTCTTACACAAACTTCTTCCAATGTTTATGTTTATAACTTCACAATGCCTCATCCGCTCGACTTCAACTTTTCAACCCTGGTGAAATATTGCTCGGTGAAGGTTCGTGGAGAAATTGAGAATTGCAGGCGAATCTTCATAATTTTATATAAACTATCTCCAAAGTTGGATTCCATGAGGTAACTTCAAAAAGCCTCCTCTGACCGGATTAAAAATTTCAACACTGATGTTTTCTACTCAGAAGAATGTTGAAATGTTTAATGGAGTGTTTAGGCGCCTTTTTGCCACTTTTTGATTTCGAAATGTTATATTAATATTTTGTATTATATAACTATATTACACATCATGAAGGCGGGAGGGGGTACCATGATGCTGGTAATGGGGCTCTTGATCCAAGGAAGTGGATTTATTCTTCCCTAGCATGGATCGAATCTTAATGCCTCCCATTCCACAGGCGCATTATGGCCCCTACTAGATTAAAAATAAACCCATTAAAATATAACAATTCTTATCAGCATCAATCTCTGATGGTTAATTCATCGTATGAAATGAACGAAAACTTGTCTTTGTTCTTTGTATTTTATTAATCAAGTTGGTTCCTGTGAAGTAATTAATGTTTCGTCTGATCAGAAATAGTTGACAGTGTTTTGACTTTATTGAGTGATCCTGAATTAATAAACCTTAATGATGTACTTTCATGTAACCATAACATCTGTCTTAAACACCATTGCTAGAAAAGAAGGTTTGGTATGTACCCAATGCTTAAAGAAATTTTATTTAATTAATTTGTGGCCAGTTTTCGTTAGAGGAAAGTTTGGAATTGTGCAGGTTTCAATTTTGCTTTTTTTTATGGAAAAAAATGAGAAAATTGAAATACTGAGTTTCTTGTTATAATTTCCGAGTAATTTATCCGACTGACTTCAACTCTTCAACTTTATATCTTGATGATTCATTGAGTGACTTCAAACTGAATTGCTTGGATATTTTAAGATATTGATCTCTCTTCGGTTTAGCCTCAAAGCTGGTGTTTCTTAATGGAACGTTTAAATTAGATTTTGGCCATGTATATCCTACTTTACCAATTATAATGAAGACACTGCGATATTAGTTTCTGATTCGCTTCAAATTTTCTAGGCTAATATTTAACTGCATTACAAATTTATGCCGCATTCTGCATAATTTCTATCGTGTACACTAAAGCATAGAGTAGTGCGGTTATGCGGTACTAGGATACCTTCCTGGGATTGTGCTGCGATCATAGTACGTCTTATCTTTATTCATGGAAACAGAGATAAGATAAGATAAGATAAGATTTCGTTCGGATTTTTAACCCCGGAGGGTTAGCCACCCAGGATAACCCAAGAAAGTCAGTGCGTCATCGAGGACTGTCTAACTTATTTCCATTGGGGTCCTTAATCTTGTCCCCCAGGATGCGACCCACACCAGTCGACTAACACCCAGGTACCTATTTGCTGCTAGGTGAACAGGACAATAGGTGTAAGGAAACGTGTCGGAATTTCCACCCGCCGGGAATCGAACCCGGGCCCTCCGTGTGTGAAGCGGGAGCTTTAGCCACCAGACCACCGGACCACCAAAATGTTTCCACCCGCCGGGAATCGAGGAGAGAGGAAGAGAGACAGTGCATTGTCAGTACACTGTTTCTAGTAAGTCAGTACACTATAGACAATAAGCCCTAACAGTCAGTCTAATTGAATCCCTTGTGAGTAAGGTATTCACTATCCAACAACTGAGCATTTTCAATGTTCACTAACTCAAGCCCCTCCAAAAAATTACCTACATGCATGTTGCACCTCTTACATCAACGTTCCGTATGATTTTTCGTCTTATTGACTCACTGTTCACTTCAAATAGTTCCTTGTTTGAGTGTTTAAGTTTGTTTAGTATTTTAAAAATGTTATGCAGATTTCCTGGGAGTTTATTTCCAGTGGTAGAATAACTTTTACATCTTCCTTTATGTTTTATTTTTGTGGGAAAACAGGAGAAAATTTTTTCATATGGTTTATTTCTTTGTGAAGGTACTAGCTCTGTTGCCCTTCTTTGTTCATCTTTTATATAACTTGGTGCTGTAAATTAACTGAATAATCAATGCCAGAGCCGAGAAGTGCCTTATTAATGTGTCTATATCATCTCTACTGTTTACTAATTATAATCATTAGCTATGAAACCAAGCACTGCATTTAGTATACTTTAGGTCAGTGCTAATGGCTACGTCTTGGTCCTTCTCTACGTTCTTCACGGGCAGCAGATTTTCAAATATTATATACCAACGTGTGGCAGTGTTGAAACTCCGGGTCACTGACCACTGAACTAACACATCCTGGTATCTCTCGGTACTTCAACATTTAGCTGCGTATGTTGAATGTTCTCCTAATTTCGTCCCATCCGCAAACGTAGCTATTTTAGATGCGAGACTTGTTTTTAGATGAGAGAGAGAGAGAGAGAGAGAGAGAGAGAGAGAGAGAGAGAGAGAGAGAGAGAGAGAGAGAGAGAGAGAGAGAGAGAGAGAGAGAGAGAGAGAGAGAGAGGGAGAGAGAGAGGGAGAGAAAGAGGAGGGGAGGGGGGGAAAGGATGAATAACGAAAAACTTACAAGTGCAGCAGACAGAGAGTATCAAGTAACAGACACAACAAAAGTAACAAATCCCCGAGGACAGAGCCAAGGCAACTTCTGACAGCGAAAATGAGAAATCGAAATGGTGAGAGATGGAGAGTGAGAGGGGACGCTAATGAGAGTGAATCACGGACTCAAAGAAATTGGTCTCCAAGGTGTAGTTAAGAACGAAGACTCCAGAAGGGAAAGAAGGAGGGCTGGTAGAGGGAGGGGAGCAGGGAAGGAGGGGAACAGGGAGGGAGGGGAACAGGGAGGAATGAGAACAGGGAGGGAGGGGAACAGGGAGGGAGGGGAACAGGGAGGGAGGGGAACAGGGAGGGAGGGGAAGAGGGAGGGAGGGGAACAGGGAGGGAGGGGATCAGGGAGGGAGGAGAGTGAGAAGAGAATTACGAGGCGGTCTATCACCTAGCGAAGGCGTTGAAACCTCACTAACTCCTTCGTGAAGTGGCATTATTTTCGTCCCAGCGGCCTTGGCATATTTACGGTTTATTTTTTACGCGCCTTCCACTTGTCACCACTGCAGAAACACCCCAAGAAAAGGCAGCATTCACCATTACTCGCACCATGGATGTCCTTACAATTAAGGCATACCGTGCTCTACTGAACGGCATCATCCACTGCCGGTGTACAACGTACAGGTATTTTATTTCTCACTTATAAAATGGACTTCCTAGGAAACCATTCATAGATATTTCCTCGCTCACATTCCAACAGCACGTCGAATCCCAAAGAAAACTGGTCTTCACTCACTTTCATCTTACACTTGCCTGTTGGATGTTTAGCTGAAAAGCTTAAATTTGTGCCCGTTCTGCTACCATCAGTATCACCACCAATAACACCATCACTGCCACCACCATCAACACCACCACTGACACCATAACCACCAGCACCACTATTGCGACCATTATAAATTCCACCACTAACACCACCAATGCTACTGTCCCCACCTACACAGTACCACCTCTGCCACTACCACCATCCACCACCACCTCCACCTCCCACTACTTCACTAACCACAACCACCAACCAACATAACTACCATCAACCACCACTACCGTACAACAAAGCTAAACGAGAGTGTGTCACTTCAATAAGTACATGTGTACTGGTGGTGTACTGTACTACCCCGTGCTGACATGCCTAATACACGCTACTAGTAGCGTGCTGACATGACATCCTCAGTAGTCACAAGGTAATACTTCCTTTGGATCTCACTTTCAAGGTAATTACGTAAGCCACACCTCTAATTTTCTAGGTAATACTCGAGTTAGTCCTATGCTTCAAAAGAAATATTTGAATTAACCCTGTGGTCCACTGGTAATATTTGAGTTAACCAGTACGTCAGGGACCGGCTTACTCTTGGCTCAGGGATTGTCTTGCACATTTGATAGTTGAAACAGTAAGTCAGGAGCCTGAAGGTTATCAGCACTTCCACACAGGTTCCAACTCCAAGGTTTAAATACAAGTCCCATGGTAGGAAGAGATTATGTTTCGCTGCCGGAGTGGGTAGTTTATTGTGCACCCATTATCCATCCTGTGGACGGTAGCGCAAGAGCATATGGATATAAAAACGACTTAGGAGCTAAAATTCAAAATGGTTAACAGGAATACATCTGGATTTATACACAAATAACCGGCACAAGGAGAAAAAAGACGACAACCTTTCGGTCCGATTTGGACCATTTATGGTATTGTGCCTTTTTGTTCTATTTGGATTTATATTAACAGTTGACTTATCTGTTGCACGAAAACTTAGGAAATCTGCTTAATAAGTCTCGTATCTTATTTACATTAATAAGATACTCTGACATATCACACAGGAACATGACAATCAGTCTAACACGACAAACTGACAATATGAGACCAGTCGTACTCAGTATTGTAAACACAGTTCCCATAAATTTAATAGTGTCAGAACGGACGGACGGGTGCTTGCGTATGTGTTAGTGTGTGTGTGTGTGTGTGTGTGTGTGTGTGTGTGTGTGTGTGTGTATGTGTGTGTGTGTGTGTGTGTGTGTGTGTGTGTGTGTGTGTGTGTGTGTGTGTGTGTTTGTGTGTGAGCGTGTGTGTGCGTGCGTTCGTGCTTCACCTAACTGTGGTTGCAGGGGTCGATTCATAACTCCTGGTCCCGCCTCTTCGCTGGTCCCTAATAGGTTACTCACTCCGTGCTCCGTGAGCTTTATCATACCTCTTCTTAAATCAATGTATGGATCCTGCCTCCACCACCTCACTTTCCAGACTACTCCAATGCCTGACAACTCTCTGACTGAAGAAATACTTCTTAACATCTCTGTGATTCATCTGAGTCTTCAACTTCCAATTGTGACCCCTTGATTTTGTGTCCTATCTCTGGAACATCCTGTCTCTGTCTATCTTGTGTGTATGTGTGTGTGTGTGTGTGTTTATGTGTGTGTGTAGGTGTGTTTGAGAGATGGCTGGTGTTTCAGAGGCAAGGAGAGGCCTCCAACCCCATCAGTGTGTGTATGGACCAAGTTGCAGCTGCTCGTAGCTCAGCCGGGAGCAAATTACCTGTCACTTGGAGACCACATGTGATGCCGGTGCCCTCAGGCAACACTCTCAGTTATTTAACAGTAAGACCAGTTGGAAGAGCTATTATTTTCTGACTAATCTCAGACACTGTAGTAAATACCTAGATGACTAGTGAATAATATAAAATAATACTAAATAAAATTATATTTATAATTCATTATGAATACATGTATTATATATATACATATACATGTATTTCAAGGTTAATGGCAATATTCATGAAGTTCTAAACTCAGTACTGGCTTATACAAGCAGTGAACAATTATGTACATCATTCTTGCAGAGTGTAAGGTACTGATGTACGTAACATGGTTGTAGTGGTGGTGATGGTGGTAGTTGTTGTTGCTATGGTGATGTAGATGGTGGTAGTTGTTGTTGCTATGGTGATGATGGTGGTAGTTGTTGTTGCTATGGTGATGTTGATGGAAGACTACTGTTACTACTACTATTGCTACTACTTCTGCTACTACTACTACTACTACTACTACTACTACTACAGCAGACTCTGACCTCTGACTCACTACCTCCTCCAGAACCTCCAGAGATATGGTCTTCCTCACCTTCAGAACTGTGAGAACCTCCAGTTCTCATACATAATCTGGAACTTTTACAACAGTTGTTTATAGTAAACAACGCCAACTGAAGTTACGATAACTCAATACAATAAGTTTACGCTACCAAATAAACTGAAGTTACAACCCAATAACTTTAGTGTGACTGTTTACCAGGTGTTATAGAGTTACATAATTTTAATTTTCTTACACTGGAATAGATACATAACTCCTTCATAAACATAGATTCAACCTCTTCGTGTACTAAAGTGTTCACTTTCTTCCCTTTGTTACCTACCATTCGTTTATTTCTGCACGTTCTCATATGCTTATAAGGAATTTAATGTTTGTCATTCACGGTAGGGTTAGCTTTAACGAATATTTAGGTAGAATTAACAAACGTTAATGGAATAAACAAAACGGATGTCTTACGTCTGACACAGCAGAGCGCATCGAGGTGATTCAGAGCTGCCAGACAGACGATTCTATTGCAATGTATCAGCACCTAATAGTTGACAAAGCTACATTATATTATTGCTTGCGAGTAAATATCTCTCTTTCTCACAAGATAATACAAAAAGATACATTCGGAATTAGTGATTTAGAAGGGAAAGACACTTGTTGGAATATGAAATAAACACGCTGAGCTGCCAGAGGCATGATTCAGTTGCAAGGGCTTGGTGCATAATTGTTAAGGCAAATGTATTGAATTTTTGAACGGAAGTAAATCTGTTTCTGTCTGTCTCTCTCTCTCTCTTCTTTTCTTACCGAAGATACAAAAAATCACGGCTGTAATTAGTGATTTTAAGGGTAAGAAACTAGCCGGGACAGGACATAAACACGCAAAGCTGCCAGACGGACGAGCCACTCACATGCTGATGATGATAGCGTCGTACCGGACGCTGTAACCGCTGCCGGCGAGGAAAATGAAGATGAATGAAGGTGAATGAAAGAGCTTTTACAACGGCCCGCTGATAAGTGTTGCAATTACCGCTGACACTGAGCTGTTACGCCTTCCTGACAGCGAGCACAAATAGGTCAGGGCGTCTCTCTGGCCCTCAGCGGACGGAGGATCGAGTCTTCACTACAGCGTCTTGCGCTGAATGACCCACACGGGTTTAGCGATTAACATTATATAATCTCTGAACGAGAGCTGCAAAACGGCAGATACCTGCTGATATGTGGGTGTGGGGCTACTATCCCACGTGTGGGGGCTACTATCCAACATGTGAGGCTACTATCCAACATGTGAGGCTACTATCCAATATGTGAGGCTACTATCCAACATGTGAGGCTACTATCCAACATGTGAGGCTACTATCCAACATGTGAGGCTACTATCCAACATGTGAGGCTACTATCCAACATGTGAGGCTACTATCCAACATGTGAGGCTACTATCCAACATGTGAGGTTACCATCCAACACGTGAGGCTACTATCCACGTATGGGACAACTATCTCACGTGTGGTACTACTATCCACCGTATGAGGTTACTAGCCCACGTGTGTAAATACTATCCCACGTGAGGAAATACTATCCCACGTGAGGAAATACTATCCCACGTGAGGGGGCTACTATCCAACGTGTGAGACTATTATCCAACTTGTGGGTCTACTATCCAACGTGTTTAGTCTTGGTGTCGTGGTGAGAGTAGAAGTGGAGAGGATCGTGTTGGTTGGTAGTGTAACGGTGGACTTCGGAACACAGACGAAGCACCACGAAAGATACATAGTTGCCCTCTACAACTCTGCTGTTAAACACATCTCCAGAATTCTTTGCAACACCAAATTCCAGGTCTCCACTATTGCCTGTACTGAAATCAAGGACATTACCAGTAAGTCAAAAAACCACGGAAGTCTTACACAAACCTTTGCAACAACAGTGACCAAATATACGTGGGAGAAACATCAAGAAAACTCAACATGCACGTCTCTGAATACCAACATGTCAACAGAATGAACCACTTAAACAACACCTGTGTTTCACACAGCAACTCCCATCACCACCTGATCAACGGCACAGACGCAATACTCACTCTTAAAGAAAACCTTTAAAAATGCAGGATTTTGGAATTATTTTACTGCATTTGTGTTATTACCTATCGTTAAAGCATTGTATAGCATTTTTTCCATCCTTAGGACGGTAGTGGCTAGTTCATTGTGCACCCCTAACCAGTCCGTGAATCTTAATGCACAAGCATATGGATACATATAAGGCCTAGGAACTAGGCCCCCAAAAAAGAAAAAAAGACTAACGGGAGTACTTCTGTAATTATACCTGTAATTTATGGTTCATCTGTTGCAAGAGATTTAGAGTTCCATAAGATTTACGTCTTAGTTATCTCCCTCACTGAACACACTATAAATACTCGTACCAGAAGTACACTCAGTATTTTAGATTTGGCTGCTATAATGACTTTTTTCTGGTCTCAGTTCTAACTGTCTAAAATTTGAGGGAATGATTCTTATGCTTATACTATTGTGCTTCAGTTCACTGCTTCCCTAGTGATCCAGCATCAGTAATCATCTCAAGAATCTACTTCGTAGTGATTATTAAAAGGGGAAGACTGTCTCAGGTGGACCCGTGGTTACTCTTTGCAATTGTTTAGTGTGAATAATTGTCAGGCATGAAATGTCTGGAAGTCAACAGACTGAGTCAGTAAAAGAGAAGAATTTAATATCCGTGGGCAGAAAAATAACGTACATAAATATTGAGAGTCGGACACAGGAGAGTGTTGACAATATAAGCAGCTTCTCAGACATCAGGCTTAACTTGCTCTCCAGTTTTGATCCGTAAGTTACGTGGAAGACAAAGATAAACAAGAGAGACAGCTAGGCGGTAGTTATGTTATCTCTCTCTCTCTTACACAGCGCTTTACAAGATTAGGTTATAACTTTATTTACAGGCTAAGATCTGTTACTTACATCATCATCATCATCATCATCATCTCTCTCTCTCTCTCTCTCTCTCTCTCTCTCTCTCTCTCTCTCTCTCTCTCTCTCTCTCTCTCTCTACTATCCTTGCCTCAAAAAACCTGGATAATACATGATCGTCCTCAGTTTGCCGCAGATAGCAGCAACTACTTCTCAGCAGACAGCCTCGGTGTGGACTCCAAAGTCCTCTACTACCTGTTGTTTCACATGTATTCACACACACACACACACACACATACACACACACACACACACGAACACACACACACACACACACACAAACACACACACACACACACACACACATACACACACACACACACACGAACACACACAAACACACACAAACACACACACACACACACACACACAAACACACACACACACACACACACACAAACACACACACACACACACACACACAAACACACACACACACACACACACATACACACACACACACACGAACACACACAAACACACACAAACACACACACACACACACACACACACACAAACACACACACACACACACACACACACACACACACACACACACACACACACACACACACACACACACACACACACACACACACACACACACACACACACACACACACACACACACACACACACAAACAAACAAACAAACAAACAAACACACACACACACACAAAAAAAAAACTAGATGTGTGGGAGACAGCAAAATTAGTCCTAATATTTAGGAAAGGGGACAGACAGGCAGTGCTAAACTACAGACCAGTGTCACTGACAAGCAGAATGTACAAGGTTATGGAGACAGTTATCAGGAAAAGAGTGGTGGAGCACATAGAAAGGAGTGGGATCATAAACAACAACCAGGACAGATTAGAGATCAGGTTACTGAAGTGAGTCAAGAGGAGAGAGAGAGAGAGAGAGAGAGAGAAATGGATAAATTGCATATTCTTGGGCTGAAAGAAGGCTTTGGACACATTACCGCACAAGAGATTGGGTCAAAAGCCAGAGGAGCAGGAATAACAGGGAAGGCGCTAAAATGGAGTGGTTGTCGCAGAATTGCTACAGCAAACGCACGTCTGGTATATGTATGACTAGCTTTCAGAAACAAGCAAGGAGTCATTTACGACACGGTACACCGTGTACATCAGACCATTATTGAAGTATGCAGCACCAGTATAGAGCCCACACCTGGTCAAACATGTCAAGAAACCGGAGAAAGTACAGAGGTTTGCAACGAGACTAGTCCCGGAGCTAAAGAAATCTGTCCTATGAGGCGATATAAAGGTAACTAAACCTGATGACATTTTAGGACAGAAAGAGTAGAGGTGATATGATAACAGCGTATAAAATACTAAGATGAATTGATAGGGTGGACAGGGACAGACTGTTTCAGACTAGAGAAACAGGAACACAAGAGAAGAGCTGTAAGTTGGAAACACATATGAATCACAGGAATGTTAGAAAGAGTTTCTTCAATCTTAGAGTTGTCAGGAAGTGGAACAATCTGGAGATTGGAAGGGTAGAGGCAGGTTCCATACATAACTTTAAGAAGAGGTACGACAAGGTTCTCGAAGCCAGGAGTGAGTGGACATAGTAGCGACCAGCGAAAAGGCGGGGCCAGGAACTGAGAATCGACCCCTCTAACCAAATATAGGTTAGAACATATACATGAGTACTCTCTCTCCCTCTTTTTCTCTATTCTCTCTCTCTCTCTCTCTCTCTCTCTCTCTCTCTCTCTCTCTCTCTCTCTCTCTCTCTCTCTCTCTCTCTCTCTCTCTCTCTCTCTCTCTCTCTCTCGCCCTCGCCACGCTCCTCACAGCTACTTCACCATAATGTCCTCCCCTCATCGCCTCCCCTCGTTTTCATCCCTCTTTTCCCTCTAATATCTCCCCTCCCCTCTTCACCCTTCGCCTGGCGTAATCCGACGAGCAAGAGGGAGAGGCTGGGTAAAGTCTGGATTAAGAAAGCTAATCCATAAAGAAATCCATAATCCATGAGAAGGAAGAGAAGGAAGGAGTAAGAAAGAGGGAGGGAGATGAAGAGAGATATTAAGGGAAAGGAGAGGGGGGGGAAGGAAATGTGAATATAGAAGAAAGGGAGGGAAGGGAAGGAAAGAAAGGGGAAGGAGAAAGGGAGAAAACAATACAACCAACATGAAACATTTCCATCTATTTCACCATTACTCTCTAAGATAAATTGTTCAGTTCTCTAGTACAGGATACACTAGCTGAGGATAGTAAAGCAGAAGGCTCTCTCCTGTGTCTACACCACCTTCCTGGCCACACTTTAGTTAAAACTAATAGAATACAGATAAAATAAAGACAAGAATAAAGATAAAATAAAGAGAATAACAAAGCAGTATTGAAAATCCTGTCTGGAAAATTAACAGGAAATGAATATGCAGAGTTCTGACTCCACTTTACTAACTCTGGAATTAAAGTTAGGTAGAGTTTCTCGATAGTGAATACTAGTGTGTGGGGCCGTCTCTTAGCAGAGCTATCCCATGGTCCTGAGTGTTTTATGGTCAGTTATCAGGGTCATCCAGTGATCCTGAGTGCTTCATTGTCGGTCATCAGGGTCATGTAGTCCTGCTTGGTCTATGGATGGTTCTGAGGGTCATCATGTAGCCCTGGTTGGTCTATGAATGGTTCTGAGGGTCATCATGTAGTCCTGCTTGGTCTATGGATGGTTCTGAGGATCATCATGTAGTCCTGGTTGGTCTATGGATGGTTCTGAGGGTCATCATGTAGCCCTGGTTGGTCTATGGATGGTTCTGAGGGTCATCATGTAGTCCTGCTTGGTCTATGGATGGTTCTGAGGGTCATCATGTAGCCCTGGTTGGTCTATGGATGGTTCTGAGCGTCATCATGTAGCCCTGGTTGGTCTATGGATGGTTCTGAGGGTCATCATGTAGTCCTGGTTGGTCTATGGATGGTTCTGAGGGTCATCATGTAGTCCTGGTTGGTCTGTGGATGGTTCTGAGGGTCATCATGTAGTCCTGGTTGGTCTATGGATGGTTCTCAGGGTCATCATATAGCCCTGGTTGGTCTATGGATGGTTCTGAGGGTCATCATGTAGCCCTGGTTGGTCTATGGATGGTTCTCAGGGTCATCATGTAGTCCTGGTTGGTCTGTGGATGGTTCTCAGGGTCATCCTACAGTCTTGGCTGGTCTCTGGATGAACCTTAAGCTACTACTTAACCACCTTGGAAGATCCTAGACGGATGTCAATCAGTTATACCTAATGCTGTATAGTATAACCGAATAATTCCTTTTATTTACAAAGTATTTCTTCCCTCTATATTCTTCTGTAATTGCTGACCCCCAGCTTTCAAAAGCTAAAAAGGCTTCGTGCATTTTTTTTCGAGCGTGTCAGAATGCTCTTATATCTTCAAGGCTTCAAATGAGCTCTAATCTTCTCTCTTCCTCATGAAAATCACTAATGAAGTTTTGAACCTTCATAAAGTTTAACCTTTATTTGATAGACTGACTTCGAAGTGGCAATCCTCAGGATCCTGAAGGTCAACCTCAGTCTGGCTGAGGACAGTCTCGACCCAGCGGTACAGCTACCTGGTCGGAGCTCATAAAGTTCGAACCTACTATAGCCTTTTTACAGATATACATATATGGCTTGCCTCGAGTGCCCTAAAGAGCTCAAAAACATGGATGAGAATACACGCAGATTAACTCTGCCGTAATGTGAAGAATAACAGAGCACAAAAAAACAGATATTTGTTGGTTTTCTGAACCACGAATTTAAATTTAAAATAAACAGAAAACCAACAAAACTGTTCTTCAAGGCGAAGTACTCCTTCTCATTCTCTTTCTCATTCTCATATCTGACACTGACGAAGACATAAATCACGTTAGCTCTTGAACAGCCCCTTGCAGATGATACTAGACTATGAATGATAGCTCCCTTTACATAATTCACAGCATGTGCAGGTGTGACCTCGGGGTCACACCTGCACATGCCAATACATGCATGAATCTTCCCCCTGTGACACTATACCATCGTTGAAAATTTGAAGCCGCTCGGACTAGGCATTCTCCAGTTATAAACGACAAACTAGTGGGAAGAGAAAAAATATCAGGCAGCCGCACTTTAGTTACCCCATTTGAGGACACATGAAACATGCATTTCTATAGAGGACATCGCCCCTGCGGCCCGGTCCCAGACCAGTTATTATAAGTAATAAACTTGTACCAATCTTATGGCGGTGTCTGTCATCATAGTGTCAACTAATTGCTTGAACAACAAAGTTAAACTAAAAGCGTAGTTATTGAGGAGTACAAGGGAGTACATGGGAGTACAAGTGAGTACATGGAAGTACAAGGGTGAAGACAGCAGAGGACTTGGAAGTCCATACCGAGGCTGTCTGCCGAGAACTATTTACTTCTGCCTTGTTTAAGGATCGTTGTGTATTATCTAGGTGTAAGAGACAAGAATAGAATGCAGAAGATTTTCTGGCCTACTAACTCGCATTGAAAGAGAGGAAATGAGAGAGAGAGAGAGAGAGAGAGAGAGAGAGAGAGAGAGAGAGAGAGAGAGAGAGAGAGAGAGAGAGAGAAAGGCAGGAATGAGGGGAGGGATCAAGCGAGGGATGAAAGGGGGGATCAAGGGACGAAGGGAGACAGAAAGGGAGAAACGTAGCTTATCATTTCCGTAAATAAAACACGCTATTTTTTTTTTAAATAAATCATTCTGTATGCTACAGCTATAGTAGTAGTAGTAGTGATAGTTGTAATGGTAGTAGTAGTGATAGTTGTAGTGGTAGTAGTAGTGATAGTTGTAGTGGTAGTAGTAGTGATAGTTGTAGTGGTAGTAGTAGTGATAGTTGTAGTGGTAGTAGTAGTGATAGTTGTAGTGGTAGTAGTAGTGATAGTTGTAGTGGTAGTAGTAGTGATAGTTGTAGTGGTAGTAGTAGTGATAGTTGTAGCGGTAGTAGTAGTGATAGTTGTAGTGGTAGTAGTAGTGATAGTTGTAATGGTAGTAGTAGTGATAGTTGAAATGGTAGTAGTAGTGATAGTTGTAGTGGTAGTAGTAGTGATAGTTGTAATGGTAGTAGTAGTGATAGTTGTAGTGGTAGTAGTAGTGATAGTTGTAGCGGTAGCAGCAGTGATAGTTGTAGTGGTAATAGTAGTGATAGTTGTAATGGTAGTAGTAGTGATAGTTGTAGTGGTAGTAGTAGTGACAGTGGTAGTGGTAGTAGTAGTGATAGTTGTTGTGGTAGTAGCAGCGATAGCAGCAGTGGCAGTAGCACCGATAGTGCAGTGGCAGTAGCAGTGATAGCCTGCAGCGGCAGCAGCAGTGACAGCTGCAGTGGCAGCAGCAGTGATAGCTTGCAGTGGCAGTAGCAATGACAGCTTGCAGTGGCAGTAGCAGCGACAGCTGTAGTGGCAGTAGCAGTGATAGCTGCAGCGGCAGTAGCAGCGATAGTGCAGTGGCAGCAGCAGTGATAGCCTGTAGCGGCAGCAGCAGTGACAGTCGCAGTGCAGCAGCAGTGACAGCCTTGCAGTGGCAGCAGCAGTGACAGCGTGCAGTGGCAGTAGAGATAGCTGCAGTGGCAGCAGCAGTGACAGCTGCAGTGGCAGCAGCAGTGACAGCTGCAGGGCAGCAGCAGTGACAGTCAGTGAGCAGCAGCAGTGACAGCTGCAGGTGGCAGCAGCAGTGACACCTGCAGTGGCAGTAGCAGAGATAGCTGCAGTGGCAGCAGCAGTGACAGTGGCAGTGGCAGCAGCAGTGATAGCTGCAGGCAGTAGCACCTGATAGCCGCAGTGGCAGTAGCAGTGACAGTGGCAGTGGCAGCAGCACCGATAGCTGCAGTGGCAGCAGCAGCGACAGCTTGCAGTGGCAGAGCAGTGATAGTGGCAATGGCAGCATTAGTGATAGCTGCAGTGGCAGCAGCAGTGACAGTGCCAGTGGCAGTAGCAGTGATAGCTGAGTGGCAGTAGCAGTGATAGCTGCAGGCAGGTAGCAGTGATAGTGGCAGTAGGCAGCAGTGACAGCTTGCAGTGGCAGCAGCAGTGACAGCTTGTAGTGGCAGCAGCAGTGACAGCTGGCAGGCAGTAGCAGTGACAGCTGAGTGGCAGCAGAGATAGCTGCAGTGGCAGCAGCAGTGACAGTGGCAGTGACAGCAATAGTGACAGCTGTAGCGGCAGCAGCAGTGATAGCTGTAGCGGCAGCAGCAGTGATAGCTGCAGTGGCAGTAGCAGCGATAGCCTTAGTGGCAGTAGCAGTGATACCTGCAGTAGCAGTAGCAGCTGACAGCTGCAGTGGCAGCAGCAGTGATAGCTGCAGTGGCAGTAGCAGTGATAGTGGCAGTGGCAGCAGCAGTGACAGTGCAGTAGCAGCAGCAGTGATAGCTGGTGCGGTAGTAGCAGTGAGTAGGCATAGCAGCAGTAGATAGCAGTGGCAGTAGCAGTGACAGCAGCAGTGGCAGTAGTAGCTGACAGCTGCAGTGGCAGCAGTGACAGCTGCAGGCAGCAGCAGTGACAGCTGCAGTGGCAGCAGCAGTGATAGCTGTAGTGGCAGCAGCAGTGACAGTTATTAGCTTGCAGCACCAGCATTAGTGGCAGCTGCAGCAGCAGTGACAGCTGCAGCGGCAGCAGCAGTGATAGTGCAGCGGCAGCAGTAGCGACAGCTGCAGTGGCAGTAGCAGTGATAGCTGCAGTGGCAGCAGCAGCGATAGCTGCAGCGGCAGAGCAGTGATAGTTGCAGTGGCAGTAGTAGTGAAAGTTGCAGTGGTAGCAGTAGTGATAGCTTGCAGTGAGCAGTAGTGATAGCTGCAGTGGCAGCAGCAGTGACAGCTGCAGTGGCAGTAGCAGCGATAGCTGTGCCAGTAGCAGTGACAGCTGCAGGCAGCAGCAGTGACAGCAGTGCAGGCAGTAGTAGTGATAGCTTGCAGCGGCAGTAGCAGTGATAGCTGCAGCGGCAGTAGTAGTGACAGCTGTAGTGGCAGCAGCAGTGATAGCTTGCAGCAGGCAGTAGCAGTGATAGCTGCAGTGGCAGTCAGCAGTGATAGCTGCAGTGGTGGCAATAGTGATAGCTGCAGCGGCAGCAGGCTGATAGCCGTAGCGGCAGTAGTAGTGACAGCTGTAGTGGCAGTAGCAGTGATAGCCGCAGTGGCAGTAGCAGTGATAGCATAGTCGCAGCAACCAGCATTAGTGGTAGTTGTAGCAGCAGTGATAGCTGCAGTGGCAGTAGACGATAGTGTCAGAAAGCAGCAGCAGTGATAGCTGTAGTGGCAGTAGCAGTGATAGCTGCAGTGGCGGCAGTAGCAGTGATAGCTGCAGCGGCAGTAGCAGTGACAGCTTGCAGTGGCAGTAGCAGCGGAAAGTTGCAGGGCTGTAGCAGTGATAGCTGCAGTGGAGCAGCAGTGATAGCTGCAGTGGCAGCAGCAGTGACAGCTGCAGTGGCAGCAGTAGATAGCTGCAGTGCCAGTAGTAGTGACAGCTTGCAGTGGCAGCAGCAGTGATAGCGTAGTGGCACAGCAGTGATAGCTTGTAGTGGCAGTAGTAGTGACAGCTTGCAGCAGTAGCAGTGACAGCTGCAGTGGCAGTAGCAGTGACAGCTGTAGTGGCAGTAGCAGTGATAGCTGCAGTGGCAGTAGCAGTGATAGCTGCAGTGGTGGCAGTCAGTGATAGTGCAGTGCAGCAGAAGGTGACAGTGCAGTGGCAGCAGCAGTGATAGCTGCAGTGGCAGCAGAGTGATAGCTGCAGTGGCAGTAGCAGTGATAGCTGCAGTGGCAGTAGCAGCGATAGCTGCAGTGGCAGTAGCAGTGATAGCTGCAGCGGCAGCAGCTGATAGCTGCAGTAGGCAGTAGCGATAGCTGCAGTAGCAGCAGACAGTGAGCGGTAGTAGCAGTGATAGCCGTGTGGCAGTAGCAGCGATAGTCACGAAGGCAGCAGCAGTGATAGCTTGTAGCGCAGTAGCAGTGACAGCTGCAGTGGCAGCAGAGTGACAGCTGCAGTGGCAGCAGCAGTGACAGCTGCAGTGGCAGCAGCAGTGACAGCTGCCAGTGGAGGCAGCAGTGATAGTCAGCAGGTAGTAGCAGTGATAGCTGTAGCGGCAGCAGCAGTGATAGTTGCAGCGGCAGTAGCGGATAGCTGTAGTGGTGGCAGTAGTAGTGACATTGCAGTGGCAGTGGCAGCAGTGATAGTCATGTAGTGGCAGCAGTGCAGTTGATAGCTGTAGCAGCAGCAGTGACAGCTGCAGCGGCAGTGCAGCAGTGATAGCTGCAGTGGCAGCAGTAGTGATAATTGCAGTGGCAGTAGCTGATAGTCAGTAGTGGCAGTAGTAGAGATGTCAGTGGCAGTAGCAGTGATAGCTGCAGTGGCAGTGAGTGATAGCTGCATTGGCAGTAGTAGTGATAGCTGCAGTGGCAGCAGAGTGACAGCTGATAAATGTAGCAAGTAGTAGTGATAACTGTAGTGGCAGTAGTAGTGATACTTGCAGTGGCAGTAGCAGTGATAGCTGGGCAGTGGCAGTAGCAGTAAGGATAGTGCAGTGGCAGTAGCAGTGACAGCTGCAGTGGCAGCAGCATGACAGCTGCAGTGGCAGTAGCAGTGATAGCTGCAGTGGCAGTAGCAGAGATAGCTGCAGTGGCAGTAGTAGTGATAGCTGTAGTGGCAGTAGCAGTGATAGCTGCAGTGGCAGTGCAGTAGACAGCTGCAGTGGCAGTAGCAGTGACAGCTGCAGCAGCAGCAGTGACAACTGCAGTGGCAGTAGAAGTGATAGCTGTAGTGGCAGTAGTAGAGACAGCTGCAGTGGCAGCAGCATGACAGCTGCAGTAGGCAGTAGCAGTGACAGCTGCAGTGGCAGTAGCAGAGATAGCAGTGGCAGATGCAGCTGGTAGTGGCAGTAGCAGTGACAGCTGCAGTGGCAGTAGCAGTGACAGCTGCAGCGGCAGTAGCAGTGATAGCTGCAGTGGCAGCAGCAGTGATAGCTGTAGAAGGCAGTAGCAGTGATAGCGCCAGCTGCAGCGTTAGCGATAGTGCAGCAGTAGCAGTGATAGCTGCAGCGGCAGAGACAGGATAGCTGCAGGCAGCGGAAGTGACAGTGGCAGTGGCAGTAGCATAGTGATGTCAGCAGTAGCAGTGACAGCGGATAGCTGTGGCAGTAGCAGTGACAGCTGTAGTGGCAGCAGCAGTGACAGCTGCAGTGGCAGTGGCAGTAGCAGTGATAGCTGCATGGCAGCAGCAGTGATGGCTGTCAGTGGCAGCAGTAGTGATAGCTGTAGTGGCAGTAGCAATGATAGTTCGTAGCAAGCAGTAACAGTGATAGTTGCTGCGGCAGTAGCAGTGATAGCTGCAGTGGCAGTAGCAGTGATAGCTGCAGCGGCAGTAGTAGATAGTGTAGCGGCAGTAGCAGTGATAGCTGCAGTGGCAGTAGCAGTGATAGCCTGTAGTGGCAGTAGTAGCGATAGTGGCAGTGGCAGTAGCTGTGATAGCTGTAGTGGCAGCAGCAGTGATAGACTGGAGTGAAGCAGATGATAGCTGCAGTGGCAGTAGCAGTGACAGTGGCAGTGGCAGTAGCAGCAGTGACAGCTGCAGTGGCAGCAGCATGATAGCTGTGGCAGTAGCAGTGACAGCAGCAGGCAGTAGACAGCTGTAGTGGCAGTAGCAGTGACAGCTGCAGCGGCAGCAGCAGTGATAGTGGCAGTGGCAGCAGCAGTGACAGCTTGCAGCGGCAGCAGCAGTAGACAGCTGGCAGGTGGCAGCAGAGATAGCTGCAGTGGCAGTAGTAGTGATACAGCTGTAGTGGCAGTAGCAGTGATACATATAGTGGCAGTAGCAGTGATAGTTGTAGCGGCAGTAGCAGTGATAGCTTGCAGTGGCAGTAGCAGTGACAGCTGCAGTGGCAGTAGCAGTGATAGCCTTGCAGTGGCAGTAGCAGCGATAGCTGTAGCGGCAGTAGCAGCGATAGTTGCTGCAGTGGAGCAGCAGTGACAGTTGCAGCGGCAGTAGCAGCAATAGTGCAGTGGCAGCAGTAGTGATAGCTTGCAGTGGCAGTAGCAGTGATAGCGCAGCGGCAGCATTAGCAGTGACAGCTTGTAGCGGCAGCAGTAGTGATATTAGTAGCGGCAGTAGCAGTGATAGCTGCAGTGGCAGCAGTAGTGACAGCTGCCAGTGGCAGTACCAGTGATAGCTGTAGCGGCAGTAGCAGTGATAGCTGTAGCTGGGCAGCAGCAGGAGAGTTGTAGTGGCAGTAGAGTGATAGCTGCAGAACCAGTAGTGATAACCAGAGTAGCGATAGCTGCAGCGGCAGCAGTAGTGATAGTCAGCGGGCAGTAGCAGTGATAGCTTGCAGCGGCAGTAGCAGTGATAGCTGCAGTGGCAGGTAGCAGCGACAGCTAGCAGTAGGCAGCAGTGAAGCTGAGCCGATAGCGCAGGGCAGTGCAGAGGCATGAGCTGATAGCTAGCAGCAGCAGTGATAGCTGCAGGCAGTAGCAGACAGTGCAGCAGCAGTAGCAGATGGCAGCAGACTAGCAGTCAGTGCAGCACATTAGTAGCGTAGCAGGCAGAGACAGTGAAGCTGAGTAGCAGCAGCTAGACAGATGCAGCAGCAGTAGCAGTGAATGCAGCAGACAGTGCAGCATGCAGCATCAGCAGTGAGGCAGTAAGGGCAGTAGTATGGCAGCATAGCAGTGATAGTGGCAGCAGCAGCAGCAGCGATAGCAGAGGGCAGCACCAGTGACCAGTAGCAGCAGCAGCAGTGACACGCAGCAGCAGCAGCGATAATGCAGCAGCAGAGCGAGTAGCATTAGTAGTGATGGTGGCAGCAGCAGCGATGGCAGCTAAGCACAGCCAGCAGTGACAGGGCAGGAGAGAATGGAGGCAGCAGGGATAGCGCAGCAGCAGTGATAGCCGGCAGCTGGCAGCACCAGTGATAGTGGCAGCAGCAGCAGCAGCGATAGCGGCAGCCAGTGACAGCAGCAGCAGCGACAAGCTGCAGCAGCAGCAAGAGCGATGCGGCAGCAGCAGCTAGCAGCGACGGCGTGTTAGCAGCAGCAAGCGACAGCGTAGCAGCAGCAGCAGCGATAGCGGCAGTGGCAGCAGAGCAGCGATAGCCTATGCAGTGCAGTGCAGCAGCAGCAGTGATAGCAGCCAGCAGTAGCAGTGACAGTGGACAGCAGGCAGTAGCGAAAGGCAGCAGACAGAGTGCGGCAGCACCAGCAGAATAAAGACAGTGCAGGCAGTTACAGCTAACCAGCAGAGTAGCAGCATAACAGCAATAGCAGCAGTCGATGAGTGTGCACAGTGAACAGTGATGCTGCAGCAGCAGCAGAATGCGAGAGCCAGTGACAGCAGTAGCAGTGATGGCAGCCGTTACAGCAGCAGTGATAGACAGCAGCAGCAGCAGTGACGATAGCCATGCAGCAGAGTACGCAGCAGACAGTGACAGCAGCAGCAGTGCAGTGACAGCGCAGCAGCAGCAGCGACAGTGCAGCAGCAGCAGCAGTGACAAGTGGCAGCAGCAGCAGCAGCGGATGGCAGCAACCAGCAGCATGACAGTGGCACGAGTGAGCGGATATGGCAGCAGTAGCAGTGGCATATGGCAGCAGCAGTAGCAGTGACAGCACAGCAGCAGCAAAGTGACAAGGCAGGCAGCAGTAGCAGTGACAAGCAGCAGTTGCAGCAGCAGTGATACTGCAGCAGTAGCAGCAGCGTAACGCAGCAGTCAGCAGTGAAATGGCAGCAGCAGTAGCAGCAGTCAGCTGACAGTTGCAGCAGCATGCAGCAGCAGCTGTGAGTGATAATGGCAGCAGCAGCAAGCAGCTGAAGCATAGCAGCAGTAGGCAGCAGCAGCAGAGAGTGAGCAGCAGTAGCAGCAGTGACAATGGCAGCATAGCAGTGATATGGCAGCAGCAAGCAGTGACAATGCAGCAGCAGTAGTGCAGCCATGACAGTAGTGAACGGCAGCAGCAGTAGCAGTGACAGTGGCAGCAGCAGCAGAGTGACAGTGGAGAGAAGTAGCTACTGATGGCAGCAGTAGCAAGTAGTGATAGTGGCAGCAGCAGCAGCAGTGACACGTGGCAGCGAGTATCCGTGATGGCAGCGGCAGCCAGCAGCAGCAGGATATGGCAGTGGTTAGCAGCAGCAGTGAGCAGTGGCATAGTAGCAGCAGTGACAACGGCAGCAGCAGCAGCAGGCAGTATAGCAACAGCAGCAGTGACACTGGCAGCAGCAGTGCAGCGATGATGTTAGGCAGCAGCGCAGTAGCAGCGACAATGACAGCAGCAGTGACAAGTGGCAGCAAAGCAGCATGACACTGCGAGCGCAGCAGTCAGCAGGAGCAACAGCAGCGAGCACAGTGATAGCGAACTAGCAGAAGGCAGAAGCAGCAGAGGATAATCAGCAGTGCAGTGATGCATAGCAGTAGTACAGAGACAACTGTGCAGCAGTACAGCTGACAGCGGCATGTTAGCAGCATGCAAGTGTTAGGCAGCAGCAGACAGTGGCAGCAGCAGCAGCGATGAGTTGCAGCAGCGAGTAGCAGCGATATGCAGAGCAGCAGTAGCAGCGATGCAAGTGGCAAGGCAGCAGCAGCAGTGATGCAGCATGTTGGCAGCAGCAGCAGCGACAGCAGCAGCAGCAGCAGCAGTAGACATGGCAGGCAGCAGCAGTGAGCAGTGCAGACAGCAGCAGCAGCATGGCAGAGCAGCAGCAGTAGCTGACGGCAGCAGCAGGCAGCAGCAGTGACAGCTGCAGCAGCAGCAGCAGCATGCGGCAGCATAGCAGTATCAGTGACACGCGGCAGCAGCAGCATGCAGCGGCAGCACAGTAGCAGGATAGCCTGCAGCAGCAGCAGGACACGCGTTAGCAGTGATAGGCAGCAGTAGCATGATACGCAGCAGCAGCAGACAGTGATAACAGCAGCAGACAGCAGCATGATGGACATGGCAGCAGCAGCAGCAGTGACAGTGGCACAGCAGCAGCAGCGATAGGCAGCAGCAGCAGCATGACAGTGGCGAGCGACAGGCAGCAGTAGAGTGATAGTGGCAGCAGCAGTAGCAGTGACAGTAGCAGCAGAGTGAGGCAGTGTGTGATAGCAGCAGACAGTAGCAGCAGCATAGCAGTGACAGTGGCAGCAGCAGCAGCAGAAGAGTGGCAGCAGCAGCAGTGATAGCAGTGTACAGCAGCAGCGACGTGACAGCAGGCAGCAGCAGTGAGCAGCACAGCAGTAATTAGCAGGCAGGCTAACGCGGCAGCAGCAGTAGCAGATGAATGGCAGCAGCAGCAGCAGTGATAGTGCAGCAGGCAGCAGCAGTGAGTAGCGGCAGCAGCAGTAGAACAGTGACAGTGCAGCAGCAGCAGTGATAGCTGCAGCAGCAGCAGCAGTGACAGCGTGTTGGCAGCAGCAGATCAGCGGCAGCGGCAGCAGCAGTAGCATGATAGCAGCAGTGCAGTGCAGCGCAGCAGCAGCAGTAGCGCGCAGCAGCACAGCAGCAGCAGCAGCAGTGGCAAGCAGCAGCAGTGACAGCAGCTAAGCAGCAGTAGACAGCAGCAGCAGCATGACAGGCAGGCAGCAGCAGTGACAGTGGCAGCGGCAGCAGCAGCGACAGCTGCAGCTTGGAAGCAGCAGCAGCGACAGCGGCGTCAGCAGCAGCGACAGGGTTGCAGCAGCAGTGACAGCGCAGCAGAGACAGCGACGCTGCGCAGCAGCAGCAGCAGCAGCAGCAGCAGATAGTGGCAGCAGCAGCAGCAGTGACAGCAAGGTTAGCAGCAGCAGTGACGCGCAGGCACAGCAGTGCAGCGAGCGCAGCAGATAGCGACAGGCAGCAGCAGCATTGATGCAGCAGCAGCAGCAGCAGCGACAGCAGCAGCATGAACGCAGCGGCGGCAGAGCGACAGGCAGCAGCAGCGAGGATGCGCAGCAGCAGCAGTGATAGCAACAGCAGCAGCAGCGACAGCAGCAGCAGCAGCGGATAGGGCAGCAGCAGCAGATGGCAAGGCAGACAGCAGCAGCGACAGCGCAGCTGCAGCAGAGCGATAGCGCAGCAGCAGCAGTGACAGAGTAGAGCAGTAAGCTGTTAACAGCAGCAGCAGCATCAGTGCATAGCGATAGCAGTGAGCAGCAGCAGGATAGCGCAGATAGCAGCAGGAGCAGTAGCAGCAGTGACAGTGGCGGTTGCAGCAGCAGTGACAGCAGCAGCGGCAGTAGCAGCGATAGCCAGCAGCAGCAGCAGCATGGCAGCTGCAGCACAGCGCAGTAAGGGCAGCAGAGCGACAGTGGCAGGCAGCAGCAGAGCACGCGCAGTGGCGAGCACAGTGCAGCAGTAAGCAGCAGCAGCGAGCAGCAGCGCAGTGATAGCAGCAGCAGCAGGTGCAGCCGCAGCGGTAGCAGCGACAGCGGCAGCAGCAGAGATAGTGGCAGCAGTAGCAGTAGCGCAGCGCAGCAGCAGACAGTGGCAGCGTAGTAGCAGCATGGCGCAGCAGCAGTGAAGAGTTCAGCAGGCAGCACAGTGATAGCGGCAGCAGCAGCAGCAGCGACAGCCGGCAGCAGCAGTGATAGAGCAGCAGAAAGACAGTCAGCAGCAGCAGCAGCGATAGCGGCAGCAGCAGTGATAGTGCAGCCGGCAGCAGCAGCGACAGTGACGCAGCAGGAGCAGTGACAGCTACAGCATCAGCAGCGACAGCGGCAGCATGAGCAGCAGCAGCGTGTTGATAGTAGCACGCTGCAGGCAGCAGCTACGGAAATGCAGCAGCGACGGCAGTTCAGCAGACGACAGCACCAGATAAGCAGCAGGCAGTAGCAGCAGCAGTGAGCAGCAGCATGATAGCAGAGCAGCAGCAGCGACAGCAGCAGCAGCGCAGTAGCAATCGCGCAGCAGCAGCAGCGATGCTGCGCGGCAGCAGCAGTGAGCAGCAGCAGTACGGCAGTATGCAGCGTAGCAGGCACAGCGATACAGACAGATGCAGCAGCGAGCAGCAGTGATAGCGCAGCAGCAGCAGCGTTGCGAAGCAGCAGTAGCGCAGAGCAGTACAGCGCAGCAGTGCGAACAGGCAGCCGTACGCAGCAGCAGCAGCAGTCAGCAGTTAGCAGAGCGATGGCAGCAGCAGCAGCAGCGACAGCGTGGCAGTGCAGCAGCAGCAGATAGACAGAGCTAGTTGCAGCAGCAGCGCAGTGCAGTGCAGCAGCAGCAGCAGGACATGCGCGCAAGCAGCAGCAGTGTAGTTGCAGCAGCATGCAGCAGTGGACAGCAGCAGCAGCAGTGCCACAGCAGCAGTAACAGCGATAGCGGCAGCTAGCAGCGAGTGGAGCAATAGAGCAGCCCGATAGCAGCAGCAGCAGCAGCGACAGTGCATTGGCAGCAGCAGCGACACAGCTGCAGCAGCATGCAGTCAGCAGCAGCAGCGAGCAGCAGCAGCAGCGATAGCCAGCTAGCAGCAGTGACAGCAGGCAGCAGCAGAGAAAGGACAGCGGCACAGCAGCAGTGAAGCAGCAGCAGCAGCAGTGAGAGCAGCAGCAGCAGCAGCCGATGCATCGGCAGCAGAGAGGATACTGGCAGCAGAGCAGCGGAGGCAGTGGCAGCAGCAGAACAGGAAGGGCAGTAGCATTCAGCGACGGCAGAGCAGCAGCAGCAGCAGTGTTACAGGCAGCAGCAGCAGCAGCAGCGAAATGGAGCGTGAGCAGCAGCAGATGCGAGAGAGCAGTGCGCAGCAGCAGCAGAGCGAACGGGTAGCAGCAGCAGCACGGCAGTGGCAGTGCACAGCGACAGCAGGAGCAGCAGCAGCGTGCTTAAGCGGAGCAGCAGACAGCAGCGCAGCAGAAGACAGCTGCAGCGGCAGCAGCAGTGACAGCAGGGCACAGTAGAGCAATTGCAGCGCAGTAGTAGTGATAGTGGTAGCAGTAGTAGTAGTGATAGTGGTAGCAGTAGTAGTAGTGATAGTGGTAGCAGTAGTAGTAGTGATAGTGGTAGCAGTAGTAGTAGTGATAGTGGTAGCAGTAGTAGTAGTGATAGTGGTAGCAGTAGTAGTAGTGATGGTAGTGGTAGCAGTAGTAGTAGTAATAGTAGTAGTCGTAGTATTAGTAACAGTAGTAGCAGAAAGAGAGAGAGAAACGCAGTTTGCCTGAACAATAATCATACGTCGTTACTAATTAAAGTAATTACAGCAATCAAGAAACACAATCAGTATTCTGCTGTGTGTGTGTGTGTGTGTGTGTGTGCGTGTGTGTGTGTGTGTGTGTGTGTGTGTGTGTGTGTGTGTGTGTGTGTGTGTGTGTGTGTGTGTGTGTGTGTGTGTGTGTGTGTGTGTGTGTGTGTGTGCGTGTGTGTGTGTGTGTGTGTGTAGGGGGTATGTGTATGTGTGTGGGTGTGTGTATGTGAACACTGACTAGACAGGCACACAGTTGTATTAGCCACTGTTGATCCTCTCAGAGCAAGAAATAAAAAGAGAAAGAGACAGAAAGAGAAAAGACAGGGAAGGCAGGAAGATGAGTACTCTGCTACTCCCTCCCAAGTGTGTACTCAAGCAAGAGTCGCTCCAGGATGGGGCTGATATGATGAAGGAGGAGAGTTCGTGTGACAGCATTCCACATTTACCCTTCTTTCACTCACTCCTGCTTTCCCTCTCACAGTTTCTTATTATTTTCCTCACTTTATTCCTCTTACATCCACCACACTTCCCATCCTCCCTCCACCTTGTATGTACACAAGCTTACAGCATACTATACGGAGTCTCTTGTCCCTGGCTTCAGGTAGCAGTGGATAGCATCATGGAGAGAGCTGCTTCAAACAGCTGCCTGTCTGCCACACGAAAGATGATGGTGGCTCTCCCATATAAAAGGCTCCGAGTTGATGTTGTGTGGGTGCTATACATTCATGAGGTGCTCTCCAACAGTACCTGAGAGAGGATCGGGGAACAATGTTCCGCCAGTATACGGCCTTGTGCCGTTCAAGGCTAGAGTATGGTTCCTTGTCCAGCACGTACCTTCTGTGTTTGCTGAGCCCTTGTTCATCACCTAGGGATCCAACTTTGCATGGACACACTCCGGACTTCTGTGCTGAGAGCTGCTATGTTGAGTCTGGTGAGCTTCTCCTGGATCTCCACAATAAGAAGATTGGCTTGCAGTACCTTCCTCGGGTTAGGCGTACTGCTGGAAGTCCGGCTTCCTGAGTGTAGTCTTTGCAGAGGCGATGGACAGGACTGTAAGAGCCTCTAGCCCGTCGTACGAGGCATCTTCTGCTGTTTAGTGTTCAAATGTAAACGCCTCGTCTTGTGCTCTGGTCTGAATGTATCTGCGGTCACAGAGCTTTTATCTTCTTTCCCTTCTCACCCTAGATGGTGCCTGAGGTTTGTCTTTGCAGGTAGTGGATGAGGACAACTTAATTGTCAAGCTCCGGTGATAAGCTTGGCTAATTTCTTGGAACATGATTCTGTTTATGCTTCTAAGGAGCGAGGGTGGAGTTGTCTAGGCTGTTATCACGGTCTTCGCTACTCTTGTCCTGACAGCTGGCTCAGTTCCTGGTTCAATGTGTGCTCGGATTCTGTGTGATGGAGTACAACAGGAAAGCTATCCTGTGCGATGGAGTAAGCCAGGAAGTCTGCACCTATGATGGAGCATGACAGAAAAACCATCCAGTGTGATGTAATTTGAAATGAAGTCTATCCTGTGTGATGGAGTCAATCGGGAATACTCTCCTGTATAATGGAGTATGACAAGAACCTATCGAATGAGATAATAGCATTTTCCTGTGTGATGGATCATAACAAGACAACCATGCAGTGTGATGGATCATAACAAGACAACCATGCAGTGTGAAGGATCATAACAAGACAACCATGCAGTGTGAAGGATCATAACAAGACAACCATGCAGTGTGAAGGATCATAACAAGACAACCATGCAGTGTGATGGATCATAACAAGACAACCATGCAGTGTGAAGGATCATAACAAGACAACCATGCAGTGTGAAGGATCATAACAAGACAACCATGCAGTGTGAAGGATCATAACAAGACAACCATGCAGTGTGAAGGATCATAACAAGACAACCATGCAGTGTGAAGGATCATAACAAGACAACCATGCAGTGTGAAGGATCATAACAAGACAACCATGCAGTGTGAAGGATCATAACAAGACAACCATGCAGTGTGAAGGATCATAACAAGACAACCATGCAGTGTGAAGGATCATAACAAGACAACCATGCAGTGTGAAGGATCATAACAAGACAACCATGCAGTGTGAAGGATCATAACAAGACAACCATGCAGTGTGAAGGATCATAACAAGACAACCATGCAGTGTGAAGGATCATAACAAGATAACCATGAAGTGTGAAGGATCATAACAAGATAACCATGAAGTGTGATGGATCATAACAAGACAACCATGCAGTGTGAAGGATCATAACAAGATAACCATGAAGTGTGATGGATCATAACAAGACAACCATGCAGTGTGAAGGATCATAACAAGATAACCATGAAGTGTGATGGATCATAACAAGACAACCATGCAGTGTGAAGGATCATAACAAGATAACCATGAAGTGTGATGGATCATAACAAGACAACCATGCAGTGTGATGGATCATAACAAGATAACCATGAAGTGTGATGGATCATAACAAGACAACCATGCAGTGTGATGGATCATAACAAGATAACCATGAAGTGCGATGGATCATAACAGGACAACCATGCAGTGTGGTGGATCATAACAAGATAACCATGAAGTGTGATGGATCATAACAAGACAACCATGCAGTAATGTGATGAATCATAACAAGACAACCATGCAGTGTGATGGATCATAACAAGATAACCATGCAGTAATGTGATGAATCATAACAAGACAACCATGCAGTAGTGTGATGAATCATAACAAGACAACCATGCAGTGTGAAAGATCATAACAAGATAACCATGCAGTGTGATGGATCATGACAAGACAACTATGCAGTAGTGTGATGAATCATGACAAGACAACTATGCAGTAGTGTGATGAATCATGACAAGACAACTATGCAGTAGTGTGATGGATCACGACAATAAGACCGTGAAGTGTAGTAGTTGTACTGGACTCACTTAAGTCTTGCTTTAAGCTTGTACAATGCTACATAAATCTAAATAGCCACTCACACTACAGTATACGTATTTATCTCTACAAAAACACCCACCTGGTGTTGGTAGCCGCTTGTCATTCCTTCTCCGTTCCTCTCTCTGGTTCCTCCCCATCGTTATTCACTCTATTCCCTGATATCCTTCTTATCCTTTTCCATCCTCTTTCTTTTTCCTTTCTTCACGACGACACACGCAACATTCCGTCTCACTTCCATCCTTCATTTCTTCCTACATTAATTCCTTCACTCTTTCCTTCCTTCCCTTCCTCCATCCTCCTCTCCTTCCCTTCTTCCTTTTTTCTTTCCTTCCTTTTTTTCCATCTTTCCCTTCCTTCTTCCTTCCTTCCGTTCTTTCATTCACTTTTCTTTCTTTCTTTCCTTCCTTCCTATCTTCACTCGTTCATTCATTAATTTCCTTTCTTCTTTCCCTTGGTTCCTTCTGTACTTTCCTTCCTTCCATCCTTCTATTGTTCTCTTCATTCTTGTCTTCCTTCCTTCCTCCCTTCCTGCCTTCCTTCTTTCTTTCTTTCTTTCATTCCTTCCCCTCTTTCCTTCCTTTCTTCCTTAGCTTCCTTTCCATCATTCCTTCATCTCTTCCTTCCATTCCTTCCCTCCCTCCTTTATTAATGTCATTCTTTCTGTTCCTTTCTTCCTTCCTTTCGTTACTTCCTTCCATCCTCCCTTTCTTCCTTCCCTTACCGTCCTTCCTTCCTTCCCTCCCTCCCTCCCTCCCTCCCTTCCTTCCCTTCCTCCCTTCCTTCCCTCCCTTCTTTCCCTCCCTTCCTTCCCTCCCTCTCTTTCATCCTTTTTCCTCTCCCTCTCTTCCTTCCTTCCTTCCTTCCTTCTCATCAACTGGTGCTGAGTACACCTTGAAATATGCAGGTCGCTGACGTGGTCCACTGTGCTGCCTGCAGATCGATTTGACATTTTTCTTGTTAAGTTTATCCATCTCTCTCTCTCTCTCTCTTTCTCTCTTCTTTATTCATAACGCAATAATTCTGTAAACAAGGCGCAGAAACTTGTTTTTTTTCCTCATCCTGTGATATTGTCAGCTGTGTTCTCAGTGTTGTGTTGCGCTGTGTTGTGTTGCACTGTGTTATGTTGCGCTGTGTTGTGTTGCACTGTGTTATGTTGCGCTGTGTTGTGTTGCACTGTGTTGTGTTGCGCTGTGTTGTGTTGCGCTGTGTTGTGTTGCGCTGTGTTGTGTTGCGCTGTGTTGTGTTGCGCTGTGTTGTGTTGCGCTGTGTTGTGTTGCACTGTGTTGTGTTGCGCTGTGTTGTGTTGCGCTGTGTTGTGTTGCGCTGTGTTGTGTTGCGCTGTGTTGTGTTGCGCTGTGTTGTGTTGCGCTGTGTTGTGTTGCGCTGTGTTGTGTTGCGCTGTGTTGTGTTGCTCTGTGTTGTGTTATATTGCTCCATGTTTTGCCATGTTACGCTGGCTTATGTTATAATGTAATTTTTTGTTATGTTACATTGCGTTATGTTACGTTATACTTTACATTTATGTAATGTTACGTTATGTCATATTAATGTAATGTTATATCTAATGTTACGTTATTTTATGTTTTGTTATTTAGTCTTACGAAGTGTTGTGTTATATTACTTTTTGTTACATTATGTTATGCCTCGGTTCGTCCCCGCTTCCTCCCTTCCCTCAGCTGGGGTGAGGCAGGGGGAGGGGGGGGGGAGGTTAAGAGGAATGGGTCGTGCTGTTGGAAAAGTCTTTACAGGTAAAGTCACGATTGTGCCTACACCGTCTCTCTTTCTCTGAGATCTTACCACAGGTCTTGCAAACACTGTATAGCTCCTGACGAGGTACTGGTTCCAGGGCGAGATGCCTAATGCTCGTTCCTTTCATCCCTTTAGTGGCTGCTTTGACACCTGTTTGATTGCGTTTGTCTTGCATAGGTAAACAAACTTTATTGGCCTCTAAAACACATTTTCGATTTAGTTAGTGTTTCTTTCCTATTCAAGGTCATTAATGTACGTTATGAACAACATTGGGCCTAACACTGACCCCTGTGGAACGCCACTTGTTACAGGTCCCCACTCAGATTTTACCCCATTTATGCACACTCTCTGCTTCCTTTTGGTGAGCCATGCCTCGTGTGACCTAATAGTTAAGTGTAGTTAATTTTGTTAATATAACTACACATATCAGAAAGAGCTCCTTCGTCGTCTCCACTTCTCGCTTCAGATTTTAGTCTAAATGAGCAAAAATTACTATACATTTTAACGTTAGTACAATCATGGTAAGTGTTGGTGCCTCCCTAGTTTATCACGGAGATGTTGCCAGCTCTGTCTCTGTGGAGGGTTAATTAAGGGTTAACTTCCAGGGTACTGTATCTACTTGTTGGTGACATGATGACTGATGTTAAAATGCATTTCTCGATCATGTTAAGTCTATTTGCTTCTTGATCGTCCTATAGATTTTATCAATTATAGAGGGAGAGAGTAAGAGAGACTATAATACTCTCTCTCTCTCTCTCTCTCTCTCTCTCTCTCTCTCTCTCTCTCTCTCTCTCTCTCTCTCTCTCTCTCTCTCTCTCTCACCACACCCTGCGGCACACAGCTAGTAAGGACAAAAACTCTGCGTGAGGAAAACAACGTTAACGCACTCAAAAACTTGCTTTGAATTTTATATGAAAGGAAGAATATTGAACCTTGTTTTATAAACCACCACTACTACTCCAGTCTCTCAGCACCACGACAGCGACCACTACCACTACAACCTTCTTCCACCACTACAGCCTCTCACCACCCCAATAACCACCACTACCACCTTAACCTTTCACCATCATCACCATAACAACCACTACCAAAACAACCTGTCACCATCACCACCACAACAACCACTACAACAACAACCTCCCACCACAACTACCACTACACAGCAACAGGCAGCACCATAAACACAAGCTGGAGAACGATAATCCAGTTCACTTCTAACATTCATAATTATTTTCGCCAGCACTGTAGTTATAAACGGAAGAAAAGTGGTGGTTCCCTTCAAGATGGAGGGGCGCCTTGATCCTGGCAAACGACTCTTAATCCAAGGAAGTGGAGCTATTTTCTCCACTAAATCAAACCTAATTACCCCCCTTTCCCCAGGTGTTGTATAACCCCTGTGAATCATCGTGTATGAGACTGTGTCACTATGGATTCTGAGAGAGGGAACAGAAGCCCTCTATGAACCACTAACTGAGATCTGCGTCAGGTCAGTGGATATGGGACGACTGCCACAGATCTGGAAGACGGCCAATGTATGTCCCAGTTTTTAAGAAATGAGACAAATAAGAATTCCTAAACTAGTGACCAGTATCACTAACGTGTACACTGTGTAAGCTAATGAAGAGGATAATGAGAAGATTGATGAAACACTTAGAAAGAAGTGTTTGCGTAAACATTAACCAGCAGGTGAGTACACACACACACACACACACACACACACACACAAACACCGCAGACGGAGTACAGTCTAGGGGGTCAGAGACTACAAACCTCACTCAAGGAAAAGGATCTTGGGGTGAGTATAACACCGAGCACATCTCCTGAGGCGCACATTAACCAAATAACTGCTGCAGCATATGGGCGCCTAGCAAACCTAGAACAGCATTCCGACATCTTAATAAGGAATCGTTCAGGACTCTTTACACCGTGTACGTTAGGCCTATATCGGACTATGCAGCACCAGTTTGGAACCCACACCTAGCCAAGCACTTAAGGAGACAAGAGAAAGTGCAAAGGTTTGCAACAAGACTAGTCTCGGAGCTAAGGGGCATGTCCTACGAGGTGAGAGTAAAGGAAATCGACCTGACGACACATTCACTTGTTAGACGAAGAATGAGGGGAGACCTGATCGAAGTGTGTAAGTGGAAGATAGGTATTAATAAAGGGGATATTAATAAGGTCTTGAGGATATCTCTCCAAGAGAAAACCCGCAGTAATGGATTTAAATTAGATAAGTTTAGATTTAGAAAGGACATAGGAAAGTATCGGTTTGGAAATAGGGTAGTTGATGAGTGGAACAGTCTACCTAGTTGGGTTATTGAGGCTAGGACTTTGGGTAGTTTCAGATTTAGGCTGGATAAGTACATGAGTGGGAGGGGTTGGATTTGAGTGGGACTTGCACATCAGAGCTTATTTCTTGGGTAGCATTGAAAATTGGGTTGGGCAAATGTTTTGTTAGTGGGATGAATTGTAAAGGACCTGCCTAGTATGGGCCAACAGGCCTGCTGCAGTGATCCTCCTTTCTTATGTTCTTATGTTCTTATGACACTGGAGGACAGGAGAGATAGGGGGATATGATAACGACTTATAAAATACTAAGAGAAATCGACAAGGTGGACAGAGACAGGATGTTCCAGAGATAGGACACAGCAACAGTTGGAAGCTGAAGACTCAGATGAATCACAGGGATATTAGGAAGTATTTCTTCAGTCATAGAGTTGTCAAGCAGTGGAATAGTCTGGGAAGTGATGTAGTGGAGGCAGGATTCATACATAGCTTTAACAAGAGGTATGATAAAGCTCACGGAGCAGGGAGAGTTACCCAGTAGCGACCAGTGAAGAGGGGAGGCCAGGAGCTGTGACTAGTCCCCTGCAACCACAACTAGGTGATCACACACACACACACACACACACACACACACACACACACACACACACACACACACACACACACACACACACTCACACACACACACACACACACACACACACACACACACACACACACACACACACACACACACACACACACACACACTCACACTCACACACACACACACACACACACACACACACACACACACACACACACACACACACACACACACACACACACATTTCATACCACTATACTCTCGTACATTCTCTTTGTTGCCTCCCATGATAAACATTTCTTTCCATAGATGCCTCAAGACAACCCACTTCCCTTCATTCCTCATGTATTGTATGGTTCACCTCGTCTTTCACAGACCGATCTGTCTGTGTCTGGAGGGGCCAGTGCAAGTGTGTATCGTCTAACTTAGAGCTTCTGTCTGTATAGACTCCAGGATGAGTTTTGTAACAATCCTGTGTATGGTTCCCGTCCCTGGTAATAATTCTCCTATTTTTGATCTTCTAATGGTGTGATAGTGAGTGAAATATGTAATACTTAAATTGTCATGTGAAGTGTAATGTATAAGTGCATTAACCCCCTTTTTATTATTCACTAAAATAATTGTAACCTACCCGTTTTGAGTTGCTCTTCTTTACGTACCAAAACAATACCTGATTAGAATAGCAGAGAACTTGTCTCATATGCATGGTAATTATGTACACTTGCAGAGTATTAAGAAGATATTTACTAGCTAATCAGGAGATATACTTCAACCACCCGTTATAAGAAATGTTTCTGTCTACTGTATGACAACTGGAAAATTGAGAAATAATGTTTGAGATATGTGGAATAGTATGATGTCTCTGATTTATTACAGTTACAGTATAAATGGTGTGGTGTATGGTGTCTTTAAATTATTACAGTGATATATATTATGGGTAAGAAGCAGTCTTTTAATGGCATTCATATTACCTGTTAACAGTCACCTTTGTTATATTAATTAAGTTTCATTGAGAAGTTCAATATATGCAGTTAATGAAACTTTAACTTTTGTTACCAAGAAATCTTATTTCACCTAGTTTCCCAAATCTCATTACGATACCGTGTGAGTCTTTGGCAAGTAAGAGCATTTCGAGCAAGTATATTCTCACACAACTGTGTTCTCACATGGTATCGTAAGAGGAGAGCTCACATGGGACGTGACAACGGCTCTCACTTAGTGATAGCGATCTCGTGCGACGAATCAAGTCTGAGTTGCTTCCCTGTAGTTAGGAGACATCGTAAAGTTGCCTTGGCTCTCAAAGTTCGTGATTACTTTGAACCGGATTGTGATTTGTTCAGTGTTTTCCAGTTTTAACACCTACGTCTCACGAGGGGACGAGATTATGTACCGCGGTCAATGTAATTTCGTTAATCATCTTATTAATGGTACACAGTATCGAGAAGTTGATGATTAAAATGTATGTGCAGCACTCGAGTATATTTAATGATGAAATATTTCGCCTGCACAGTAGCCTTCTACTGTTACCGGTGTTGTATTGGCCTATAGTCGACTAAAGAAACCGGCTGTGCAGGTGAAACGATTCGGTAATCAAGATACCAAAGTCTTGCATATATACCTTAATCATCAACTTGTGTTCTCACTGTCTGATGGAGTGGTGACAGTGTGTGTGTGGTGATGGTGTAGTAAGAAGCTTGTTTGTCATCTTGACAGTGTGACAGTGATGACAATGTGTGATAAGAATATGCTATGTCATACTGACCGTGTGATGAAGTACGTGATGGTGTCATCTTGACGGTGTGATGGAGTGGTGACAGTGTGTGGTAAGAAGCGTGTCATATTGATCGTGTGATGGGGTGGTGACAGTGTGTGGTAAGAAGCGTGTCATATTAACCGTGTGATGGGGTGGTGACAGTGTGTGGTAACAGAGTGTGGTAAGAAGTTGTTGTGTCATCGAGCTAACCCAGGCAGCTTCTTGCTCGAGTGATAGATTATTCCACTTGACATTAAGGGTTGAAAGGAAAAAACCAAAGCTGCAAAAAGAGGATTTTCTCGAGGCAAGAGATCCCTCTGTGTAGAGCTTTACCCGGATTTAAAAGCTTCATATGCAGCTTGTATCCTTGCTTTTATCCTGACAACAAAGTCACTGAAGCCAGCCACTCATACTGCTGCCGTATCATCAATTATTATTTTCATTTCTCCATACAAGAGGTTCTCTGTCTTCTGGCACTGTTTCAGCTGACAATTTTATCATTCACATATGCCTCCTCATTTTTTTGTTTAAATGGTTGTTAATGAGATAACTCGAACCTTCTCCCTTGTTAATGACTGCAATCCTTATTGAAGGCATCATCAGGGGCTCATGGCCGGCTCAGCTCTCAGATGTTTGCATCGATGACCGGCGTTGTGGCCATAATATATGAGATCGCTTCGTCCCTTGCTGGGAATCTAACCTGGATATTTACATATTAAATTATTAGTTGGTCCAGCTGGACTGATCTTGCTCAGGCTGGCTTTTTTATATAAGAGTTTTTAGCCAGGGTACATAAGTGTATATGACCGCCTGAAACACTCTCTCTCCTCTCACTCGCACCTGGCCAAGGTACATGAGTGTATACGGCCGTCTGCCTCACTCTCTCTCCTCTCACTCGCTCCTGGCCAAGGTACATGAGTGTATATAACCACCTGAAACACTCTCTTTCCTCTCACTCGCTCCTGGCCAGGGTACATGAGTGTATACGGCCGTCTGCCTCACTCTCTCTCCTCTCACTCGCTCCTGGCCAAGGTACATGAGTGTATATAACCACCTGAAACACTCTCTTTCCTCTCACTTGCTCCTGGCCAAGGTATATGAGTGTATACGGCCGTCTGCCTCACTCTCTCTCCTCTCACTCGCTCATGGCCAAGGTACATGAGTGTATATAACCACCTGAAACACTCTCTTTCCTCTCACTCGCTCCTGGCCAAGGTATATGAGTGTATATAACCACCTGAAACACTCTCTCTCCTCTCACTCGCACCTGGCCAAGGTACATGAGTGTATACGGCCGTCTGCCTCACTCTCTCTCCTCTCACTCGCTCCTGGCCAAGGTACATGAGTGTATATAACCGCCTGCCACACTCTCCTCTCACTCGTCCCTGCTCCCCTGTCTTGATTTTATCCTTACTAAAGTTCTTCAACAGTTCTATAAATACTAAAATTCTTCATCCTGTATGTTACTGCTGAGAGTGTGACAGATCATACACTACACAGTGGTTAGGTTGGGTAAGAGTCGTCAGGCAACAGGACAAGTGTTTCCTGAAGCGAATTTTAGTCTTATGATGACCCGCAGCTGAAGCTTTTGGTCATCTGACTGAAACCTTCCACTGGCTCACCCGTCCACCCCTTTAAAAATTATGCTTATGATTGCAACCATTAGTTGCGCAGTACACAGGGTGGTGTATGAACAACATGTTCTTGATATGTCTTCCGTATGTCATCTTACAAGTGTCTGAGTCACAGGCTGGAAAATCAGGGTGAAATACTCCCAGTTGATTGTGTGGGAGTTCAAGTCTCATATTCCCAAGTTGCTGTTGAGTGTGTAGGATGTTACTACTGTGTAGGATGTTACTACTGAGTGTGTAGGATATCACTACTGATTGTGTAGGATGTCACTAGTGAGTGTGTAGGATGTCGCTACTGAGTGTGTAGGAGCTAAAACCCAGCCTCGACATAAAGCCTATGACAACTAGCTTCTCAATGCTATCTTGAAATATCTTAATAAGGGCTTGTGTACCTGTCTAGTATCTCGTCTGATCGGCTCTACTTCAGATCGCTCATACCCACAAGGGTCATGAAAATCGTGTTCTGAGCGGCGTCTTTTGTTAAGTCTTCGAATTTGTCACATAAATCCGTGATCCTCGGGGCGGGAAAACAAATCCTTCTCCTCTCTCTTTTGTCACGACATTGTTGTGTATTTTGCTGTCTCGTAAGGGAATGTCTCGCTGTCGTGGCCGGGTACACACACGCTCTCTCCTCCCTTGTTGGAGACTGGAGGTTCGAGCCTCTAGTCTTGTACTTAATAACAGTGACATTCTTAAGAAACTGATGAAAGGTAATTTTCCCTGAAGAACTAGTCAAGTACCTTTAAGTGCTAAAACTAGAAAACTTAGGTCTCTTTAGGTGTTATCCCTAGGAACCTAAGTTAATAGTCTCTAAGTGGTTACCCTGGAGAACCGAGTTGTATCTCTCTAGGATCAGGGGCGCCAGACTTTAGTAGGGCAGGATCATTGTTTTTCCAATGCGACTAGCCGAGAATTCGAACCCGTGTCGTTTTGGCCCACCTCATGGTGAGCGAAAATCGGTGGGCCATTATTAAACAGTTTAAACAGTTTAAAAAAATAATGCAATATTATTAGTGCCAATGTTGGCACTACACTGGAAGCACATCAATTTGTTGCACATTTTGGTGTTGCAACATCACTGAATCCTCTGGAGAAGTCTGTTAGAAGAGTTTCTGTAGCTCATCAACTTGTCGAGCATTGATGAATATTTTGAGGAAACGTTCCGCCTGCGCAGCAGGCCTCTTCAGCCTAATACAGATGAAAATCTTATAGTAGAGACAATGGAAGGTCTTGATAGACGGCTATGTCCAACAGCAACACCACGTTCTGCAACTCTTTGCTATGTGCGTCGTTCAACCAGTCACCCGGTGATCTACCCACTAGTTGCTCTACGATCGACTGGTGGGTTGCCATCGACATTTCGACCGCCCCTGCAGGTGCTGCTCCCCAAGCACGTGAGTTATTTCTAGGTCCTCCTTTTACAAGGTGTGTCTCTGAAGGACTGAGTCTGGTCTTCCTAGAAAAGTTTCATTTAGATTCTAGATTCTAGATTCTGTCTCTGCGCATAATTTCTCTATTTACTGACCGAGAATAATAATAATGCCAGCACGTAGATAATTGAAATGTCGCAAATACCGTGAAAATTACGCTGCACGCACCGTGAAAATAATGTTTGAAGTACCGTGAAAATAACTACAATTGCTTCGGTCGCAGTGAGATCTAAAGATGTTATCCCCGTATCCCATAAGCCCAGCCTCCTCCACCTCCACGCTAAACAAATAGTACAGAGTGCGACATTAAGTTTCTAATGCAGTTAAATAGCCTGGAAGATTTGAAGCCAATATGAAGAGGCATTCACAAGTTTATTGCACTGATTGTTGCCCAATTTCTGTAATGAAAATGGCAAATTGGCATTAACATCCCAAAAGCAATTCCATCCTTCCAGTATGACACAACACCTTTGGAAATTTAGGGCCAATCGGAAGAGGCATTCTCTAGTTATCACATGGAGACCATTATAACACTTGCTTTTAAAAAATGCAAATTGGGCCCAGTATAACAAAAAGCTTAATAAAATTGGCAAATTGAGCAAATTATAACAATTAGTTTAATAAAATTAGTAAATTGGGACTCACACTGACCAACAACAACACGAATGTTCCTTCTTAGAAAACACACCAGCCGTTCAGACGTTATATTCGTATGTCATCACTGATGAAGGTGTGAAGCCAGTCGAATGAGACATTCGCAGATTACACTGAGCAACGAATTTTTTTTAAATATACATGGATTATTTATTTCGGAATTACTAAGCAAACTATAATGATTAAGAATGTTAATTAGTTTTTGTATACACATTACGTCGTCTTAAAAATATTCCAGTTAAATATTAGTTAAATTATTACAGTGAAAGGATTACAGTAAAAGCTTTTTATGGCATTATGTCCAAAGAGAATTCTCATGTAAGACTAATGTGAAATAAAAAAAATATATGAAGGTCGCATATGCGAGCATGACATAAACAAGTCACATGAAGGGGTGGGGTTCGAGCCCATGGGTTCAAAAGCCACCCCTTCATGTGATTTGATTGCAGTTGTGTTATTAAGATTTCGTGAGTGATGGTATTAAAAAAATGTGTTAATTTTTTTAAGAGATGGACCACTAAGTCAGTGGAAGGAAGGTGTTATGTCTGTCAGATGATAAAACACTCCGAGTGGCTGGTTATCTGAGTAACTCCCGCGTCAGGAAGCACGAACCTAACTTAACCTAACCTAACCTAACTTAACCTAACCGAACCTAACTTAACCTAACCTAACCTAACTTAACCTAACCGAACCTAACCTAACCTAACCTAACCTAACCTAACCTAACTTAACCTAACCTAACCTAGGGCTCTGGTGGCCTGGTGGTTAACGCTCTCGCTTCACACGGTGAGGGCCTGGGTTCGATTCCCAGCCAGAGTAGAAACATTGGACGTGTTTCTTTCCACCTGTTGTCTATGTTCCCCATCAGTAAAATGGGTAACTGGGTGTTAGTCGACTGGTGTGGGTCGCATCCTGGGACACTGACCTAAGGAGGCCTGGTCACAGACCGGGCCGCGGGGGCGTTGACCCCCGGAACTCTCTCCAGATAAACTCCAGATAAACCTAACTTAACCTAACCTAACTTAACCTAACTTAGCCTAACTTAACCTAACCTAGCCTAACCTAACCTAACCTAACCGAACCTAACATAACCTAACCGAACCAACCCAACCTAACCTAACTTAACCTAACCTAACCTAACCTAACCTAACCTAGCCTAGCCTAACCTAACCTAACCTAACCTAGCCTAACGTAACCTAACCTAGCCTAGCCTAGCTTAACCTAACCTAACCTAACCTAGCCTAACCTAACCTAGCCTAACCTAAGCTAACCTAACCTAGTCTAGCCTAGCCTAACCTAACCTAACCTAACCTAAGCTAATCTAACCTAGCCTAACCTAACCTAACCTAACCTAAACTAAAATAACCTAACCTAACCTAACCTAGCCTAACCTAACCTAACCTAGCCTAGCCTAACCTAACCTAACCTAACCTAGCCTAGCCTTACCTAACCTAACCTAGCCTAGCCTAACCTAACCTAACCTAGCCTAGTCTAGCCTAACCTAACTTAGCCTAGCCTAGCCTAACCTAACCTAACCTAACCTAGCGTAACCTAACCTAACCTAACCTAGCCTAACCTAACCTAACCTAATCTAACCTAACCTAACCTAACCTAGCCTAGCCTAGCCTAACCTAACCTAACCTAACCTAGCCTAACCTAACTTAACCTAACCTTACCTAACCTAACCTAACTTAGCCTAACCTAACCTAACCTAACCTAAACTAACCTAACCTAACCTAACCTAACCTAAACTAGCCTAACCTAACCTAACCTAACCTGACCTAACCTAACCTAACCTAACCTAACCTAGCCTAACCTAACTTAACCTAACCTTACCTAACCTAACCTAACTTAGCCTAACCTAACTTAATCTAACCTAACCTAACCTGACCTAACCTAACCTAACCTAACCTAACCTAACCTAACTTAACCTAACCTAACCTAACCTAACCTAACCTAACCTAACTTAACCTAACCTAACCTAACCTAACCTAACTTAAACTAACCTAACCTAACCTAACCTAAACTAAAATAACCTAACCTAACCTAACCTAGCCTAACCTAACCTAACCTAACCTAACCTAGCCTAGCCTTACCTAACCTAACCTAACCTAGCCTAGCCTAACCTAACCTAACCTAACCTAACCTAGCCTAGTCTAGCCTAACCTAACTTAGCCTAGCCTAGCCTAACCTAACCTAACCTAACCTAGCGTAACCTAACCTAACCTAACCTAACCTAACCTAACCTAGCCTAACCTAACCTAACCTAACCTAACCTAGCCTAGCCTAACCTAGCCTAACCTAACCTAACCTAATCTAACCTAACCTAACCTAACCTAACCTAACCTAGCCTAGCCTAGCCTAACCTAACCTAACCTAAACTAACCTAACCTAACCTAACCTAACCTAACCTAGCCTAACCTAACTTAACCTAACCTTACCTAACCTAACCTAACTTAGCCTAACCTAACCTAACCTAACCTAAACTAACCTAACCTAACCTAACCTAACCTAACCTAACCTAAACTAGCCTAACCTAACCTAACCTAACCTAACCTAACCTAACCTGACCTAACCTAACCTAACCTAACCTAACCTAACCTAGCCTAAACTAACTTAACCTAACCTTACCTAACCTAACCTAACTTAGCCTAACCTAACTTAATCTAACCTGACCTAACCTAAACTAACCTAACCTAACCTAACCTAACCTAACCTAACCTAACCTAACCTAACCTGACCTAACCTAACCTAACCTAACCTAACCTAACCTGACCTAACCTAACCTAACCTAACCTAACCTAACCTGACCTAACCTAAACTAACCTAACCTAACCTAACCTAACCTAACCTAACCTAACCTAACCTAACCTGACCTAACCTAACCTAACCTAACCTAACCTAACCTAACCTAACCTAACCTAGCCTAACCTAACCTAACCTAACCTAACCTAACATGACTGAATAATGTCATAGTAACCGACACATTCTCAAGCTGATAACTTGATACAAACACACGCTACTGTTCCCCAGGGTCGAAACCTTTCAATTTGATTCTCTGTGGTCAGTTCAAAGGATGAACATAACAGTAATGTGGAGCAGCCGGAATTATGCTCCCTGAAACCATGCATGTGAAGGGTGAGGTGTGTAATGTGTAACCTAGGATCAAGGAAGAGGGGAGGAGGATCAAGGATGAGAGGAGGAGGATCAAGGATGAGGGGAGGAGGATCAAGGATGAGGGAAAAAAATCAAGAATGAGGGGGAGAAGGATCGACGATGAGGGGAGAAGGATCAAGAGTGAGAGGAAGAGGATCAAAAATGAGGGGAGGAGGATCAAGGATGAGGAGAGGAGGATCAAGAATGAGGGGAGAAGGATCATGGATGAGGGAAGGCGGAGCCACCACAAGAGCAAGGGGAAAGGATAAAGAACCAAACACTACCAGTTCAACATCAGACGGAGGAGGGGAAGAAGAGGGAGGGGAAGGTAGAGGGAATTGTGGGGCGGAAGGTGGTTGGGAGGGAAGGGGCGACTGCTGCTGTGTCTGCGCTGACACTAATCGTGTGCTGACACACAAAGATATCTCTCTCTCTCTCTCTCTCTCTCTCTCTCTCTCTCTCTCTCTCTCTCTCTCTCTCTCTCTCTCTCTCTCTCTCTCTCTCTCTCTCTCTCTCTCTCTCTCTCTCTCTCTCTCTCTCTTACACAGGGTTTTACAAGGTTAGGTTAAGGGTTCCTAACTTTATTTATAATTGTATGAGACATACAAATAGCGAATAGGGTCAAGTTGGAGCCATCTGTGGGTCAGCGATTTCATTTGGTCAACTGACTTTATTTCGATGATATCATCATGCTGTACAAACATATTGTAGACTCGAGTCATCGTAAAAATAAATGATCTGAGATGTAGGTACGTTCTGGAGAAGGTTACAGCCAGAGTGCAGTTGCAGCTTGCTCTCCCTCTTGTTTGCAAAAGCTCACGTCCCGCTGTTCTCGGAGTGGAGCCATGTGTGGTACCTTGACAATATTGGCCTTGTGCATAACTAACACCACCCACATCCCTCTGGTGTTGAAGGCTCTGCTGAAATGACAGATCTATTCAGGTGTGATCCAGGCGAGAGATGAGTTATTTTGTTCTGTTCTCTGTTCTGTTAAGAAGTAACAGATGAGACGGAAGAGGGAGAGGGGGAGAGCAGGCAGTCCAAGAAAGTGCCGCGTACTCAAGATATGAAAGTACTTGTGCCTCATATAGAATCTTGCAGCCTCTACTGTCCAGCAGATGCGAGATGCTATTAAATGTTGTAAGCTTCCTGGCTGCCTTGTTTGCAAGATTTACAGCGTGGTTCTTCATGGTCAGTTTGGAGTCAAATTTCACCCCAAGGATATCAACTTTGTCCCCCGGGTACCAACACGCTCCCATTCATTCTTACCACTGCTCCAGCATTACTATTATGGTGCTCAGAGAATATCATCATGTGTTTTCTCAGGAACAAATGTGACCTGCCATCATTTTCCCCAGGCTGATATAGATGTAAGCTGGTGATTGATGTAACTTAGAGCAGCTGACATTTACACTCTTGGATAAGTAAATGTCAGAGTACAGTCGTCTGCATATGCATTGGATTCTGGGATGAGATGAAGAAAGTCAATGGGGTAGACGTTCCTTAACAATAAATAGCCCAAGCAACACTTCACTGTGGACCGCTTGCTCTCTCTCTCTCTTTCTCTCTCTCTCTCTCTCTCTCTCTCTCTCTCTCTCTCTCTCTCTCTCTCTCTCTCTCTCTCTCTCTCTCTCTCTCTCTCTCTCTCTCTCTCTCTCTCTCTCTCTCTCACTCTCTCTCACTCTCTCTCTCTCCTTTGTTAACTATACGCTTGTACTGGTGGACCTTGGAACTGAGTTGGAAAGAGGGTCCAGTATGTGAGTCTTGTCCTTATGCTAATATAAGCAGGTATGATCACACACATGGAGCAAGAATAGTGACCTAGTAGCGACTAGTGAAGAGGCGGTGCCAGGAGCTTTGAATCGACCCCTGCAACCACAACTAGGTGAGTACACACACACACACACGCACACACACAGGTTTGTGACACATCCTGTGTCACAAACCTACTGGAGTTTTATGACAAGGTGACAGAAGTAAGACAAGAGAGAGAGAGGTGGATCGACCGCATTTTTTTGGACTGCAAGAAGGCCTTCGACACAGTTCCTCACAAGAGGTTACTGCAAAAGCTAGAGGATCAGGCACACATAACAGGAAAGGCACTGCAATGGATCAGAAAATACCTGACAGGGAGGCAACAACGAGTCATGGTACGTGACGAGGTGTCAGAGTGGGCGCCTGTGACAAGCGGGGTTCCACAGGGGTCAGTCCTAGGACCTGTGCTGTTTTTGGTATATGTGAATGACATAACGGAAGGGATAGATTCAGAAGTGTCCTTGTTTGCAGATGATGTGAGGTTAATGAGAAGAATAAAATCGGACGAAGATCAGGCAGGACTACAAAGAGACCTGGACAGGCTACAAGCCTGGTCCATCAACTAGCTCCTTGAGTTTAACCCTGCCAAATGCAAAGTCATGAAGACTGGGGAAGACTGCAAACCTCATTCAAGGAAAAAGATCTGAGGGTGAGTATAAAACCGAGCATATCTCCTGAGGCGCACATCAATCAGATAACTGCTGCAGCATACGGGCGTCTGGCAAACCTACGGATAGCGTTCCGATACCTCAGTAAGGAATCGTTCAAGACTCTGTATACCATTTACGTCAGGCCCATACTGGAGATGCAGCACCAGTTTGGAATTCACACCTGGTCAAGCACGTCAAGAAATTAGAAAAAGTGCAAGGTTTGCGACAAGACTAGTCCCAGAGCTAAGGGGATTGTCCTACGAAGAAAGGTTGGGGGAAATCGGCCTGACGACACTGGAGGACAGGAGGGTCAGGGGAGATACAAGGTGGACAAAGACGGGATGTTCCAGAGATGGGACACAAACAAGAGGTCACAATTGGAAGTAGAAGACTCAGATGAATCAAAGGGATGTTAGGAAGTATTTCTTCAATCACAGAGTTGTCAGGCAGTGGAATAGCCTAGAAAGTGACGTAGTGGAGGCGCGAACCATACATAGTTTTAAGGCGAGGTATGATAAAGCTCATGGAGCAGGGAGAGAGAGGACCTAGTAGCAATCAGTGAAGAGGCAGGGCCAGGAACTATGACTCGACCCCTGCAACCACAAATAGGTGAGTACAAATAGGTGAGTACACACACCCACACACACACACACACACACACACACACACACACACACACACACACACACACACACACACACACACACACACACCTGCAACCACAAATAGGTGAGTACACACACGCACGCACGCACGCACGCACACACTAACACACACACACACACACACACACTCACACACACACACACACACACACACACACATACACACACACACACACACACACGCTAGTATAATAATTTTTAGAATTACTCTCAGTGTTAATGGTATCTTATTAGTATTACGGATACACAGAGGTGAATTGTATTTCTAGGACATATAAACAACTGACGTGCTCACACACACACGCGCGCACACACATACACTCGGGGCCAGGAGCTGAGTCTCGACCCCTGAAACCACAACTAGGTGAATACACACAGCTGATCCTTGGAATTTGACCGCGTCCCCTCACCCCCCCACACACCTTTCCCTCCCCCACAGACCTTTCCCCTCCCCCGCTCTTGCCTTCACTCCCTCCTCCCTCCTATCTTTTCCTTCCCTCGCGTTTCTCTCTCTCATAGCCTTTTTCCCTCCCCTCCCCCTCCTCTCTCTCTCTCTCTCTCTCTCTCTCTCTCTCTCTCTCTCTCTCTCTCTCTCTCTCTCTCTCTCTCTCTCTCTCTCCCTCTCTCTCTCCCTCTCTCTCTCCCTCTCTCTCTCTCTCTCTATCTCCCTCTCTCTCTCCCTCTCTCTCTCCCTCTCTCTCTCCCTCTCTCTCTCTCCCTCTCTCTCCCTCTCTCTCCCTCACTCCCATAACCCTATCTCTCACCCTCCTCTCTCTCTATAGGCTTCTCTCTCCATCTCTCCATTTCTCTCTCTCATAGCCTTTTCCCTCGCCCTCCTTTCTCCCTCTCTCTCTCTTTCTCTCCCTCTCCCTCTCCCTCTCTTTCTCCCTCTCTCTACCCTTTCTCTCCCCCCTCACATTTCTCTCTCTCCCCCTTGGTCTTATCCCTCACCCCCATACTCTCTCCTCTCTCTCCCTCTTTCTACCCTTTCTCTCTCTTCTCTCTCCCTCTTTCTACCCTTTCTCTCTCTCCCCACACCCTCTCCCTCCTCTAGCCTTCTGTCTGTGGTAATAGAAAAAAAAACAAAAAAAAAAAAAAATGGGTGGCCTTAGAGGACGGAAAACCAGAGATCTGGTAGACGAACCAGGGAGGAAAGACTGGGAGTTAGAGCTCCAAAAAAGGGAGGAAGAGTGGGGAAGGAAGATAGTAGAGCTTGGTAAGAAAATGGAGGAGCGGATAGCTGAAGAGTGCAGGAAGTGGGAAGTACAGGTATTAGCAGCAGAAGCTAGGATACAGTGCTTAGAAGAGAAACTGCAAAGCCTGAAACAGATTAGAGAGACAAATGACAATTGAGATGTGACATCAGGAAATTCAAAGTCAGGTGCAGACAAGGGGATGGTAAGCAACAACGGAGACATGCCGTACACGAAGGCCCTATCAGACCCACGTGGGGCCAGGGAAAAGACGATGAGCACACTAAGATCAAACGACAGGTCTGAAGACAATGAAGGTTTGCTATATGCAGAGATTCTAACAGCCAACTGCAGTAGCAAGGGACAGCTGGTCAGGAAAGACAGTTCACTGAGAATAGAAGTTTCAGATATGACAGGGACTGAAGGCAAGAACATGTCAATGGAAGGAAATAAAATGCCTCAGAGGAAGCAGATGGAGACTCAGTGGGAGGAGGAAAGGGCGACCCAGGTGACAAATTTTCAGAGAATTGGGTGGTTTGCGAGTGGAAGGATACGGCCTGTCAGAGTAACTTTCAAGGAAGAATCAGTTCGAACCAGGATTCTGCAAGAGAAAGCAAGACTGAGGGACAAAGAGGGGTACCAGAGAGTATACCTCGACCGCGACAGAACACAAGAAGAAAGGACTACACTGAAAGAGAGGGTACAGAGACGCAAGGAGGAACGAGAAGCAATGAAAATGAGCAGGACCCAGACACAGGAGGAAGGGCAAACACACCCCACAGAATCTCCCACCAAAAGACTCCACCCGCGACATTCCCAACGCAACTGAGCAACCTATACTACAACCCACTCACTGTTCCCTCTGCCACCAACCCCCATATCACAAACCTCACACAAACAGCTGTCCCTTATGAGCATTCTGACCCCACCCCCATCAACACAAACCCCACCTACACCACAGCCCCATATAGGCCCCCACCAAGGCTCTCGCTCCCCCAACCCCAATATTCTTGCATGACCACAATGATAGAAAAGAAACTAAAGGTTTGGTACACAAACGCGGATGGAATAACGAATAAACATGAGGAGTGGAATGAAAGAATCAGTGAAAAATCCCCAGACATCATAGCAGTCACAGAAACAAAACTCGCTGAGACAATAACAGACACAATCTTCCCAACAGGAAATCAGATCCTGAGGAAAGATAGAAGGAGTAGAGGGGGAGGAGGGGTTGCACTGCTCATAAAACACCAATGGGGATTTGAGGAAATGGAAGGCATGGACATGATTGGAGAAAGAGATTACATTGTAGGTACAATTCAGTCCGGAGAACATAAAGTAGTCATTGGAGTGATGTATAACCCACCACAGAACTGCAGGAGGCCAAGAGAGGAGTACGAAGAAAACAACAGGGTGATGGTGGACACACTGGCTGAGGTGGCAAGAAGAGCTCACTCGAGCAGAGCAAAGTTACTGGTAATGGGCGATTTCAACCACAGGGAGATCGACTGGGAAAACCTGGAGCCACATGGGGGTCCCGAAACATGGAGAGCCAAGATGATGGATGTGGTACTTGAAAACCTCATGCATCAACATGTCAGGGACACAACCAGAGAGAGAGGGGAGGATGAGCCAGCAAGACTGGATCTTGTGTTCACCCTGAGCAGTTCAGACATTGAGGACATCACTTACGAGAGGCCCCTTGGAGCTAGCGATCACGTGGTTCTGAGTTTTGATTATATAGTAGAGTTACAAGTGGAGAAGGTAACAGGAACTGAAGGGGACAGGCCAAACTATAAAAGGGGGGACTACACAGGTATGAGAAACTTCCTGCAGGAGGTTCAGTGGGACAGAGAAATGGTAGGAAAATCAGTAAACGAGATGATGGAATATGTGACAACAAAGTGCAAGGAGGCAGAGGAAAGTTTTGTTCCCAAGGGAAACAGAAATAATAGGAAGACCAAAACGAGTCCTTGGTTTACCCGAAGGTGTAGGGAGGCAAAAAACTAAGTGCAACAGAGAATGGAAAAGGTACAGGAGGCATAGGACCCAGGAAAACAAGGAGATTAGTAGAAGAGCCAGAAACGAGTATGCGCAGATAAGGAGGGAGGCCCAGCGACAGTATGAAAACGACATAGCATCGAAAGTCAAATCTGACCCGAAACTGCTGTATAGCCACATTAGGAGGAAGACAACAGTCAAGGACCAGGTGATAAGGCTGAGGAAAGAAGGTGGAGAACTCACAAGAAACGATCAAGAGGTATGTGAGGAGCTCAACACGAGATTTAAGGAAGTATTTACAGTAGAGACAGGAAGGACTCTGGGGGGACAGACCAGATGGGGACACCAGCAAGGAATACACCAACAAGTGTTGGACGACATACATACAGATGAGGAGGAGGTGAAGAAACTGCTAAGGGACATCGATACCTCAAAGGCAATGGGACCGGACAACATCTCTCCGTGGGTCCTTAGAGAGGGAGCAGATATGTTGTGCGTGCCACTTACCACAATCTTCAACACATCCCTGGAAACTGGGCAACTACCTGAGGTATGGAAGACGGCAAATGTAGTTCCCATTTTCAAAAAAGGAGACAGAAAAGAGGCACTAAACTATAGACCTGTGTCATTGACGTGTATAGTATGCAAAATTATGGAGAAGATTATCAGGAGGAGAGTGGTGGAGCACCTGGAACGGAACAGGAGTATAAATGCCAACCAGCACGGATTCACGGAAGGCAAATCCTGTGTCACAAACCTTCTGGAGTTTTATGATAAAATAACAGAAGTAAGACAAGAGAGAGAGAGGGGTGGGTTGATTGCATCTTCTTGGACTGCAAGAAGGCCTTTGACACAGTTCCTCACAAGAGATTAGTGCAGAAGCTAGAGCATCAGGCGCATATAACAGGAAGGGCACTGCAATGGATCAGAGAATACCTGACAGGGAGGCAACAACGAGTCATGGTATGTAATGATGTATCACAGTGGGCACCTGTGACGAGCGGGGTCCCACAGGGGTCGGTCCTAGGACCAGTGCTATTTTTGGTATATGTGAACGACATGACGGAAGGGTTAGACTCAGAAGTGTCCCTGTTTGCAGATGATGTGAAGTTAATGAGGAGAATTAAATCTGATGAGGACCAGGCAGGACTTCAAAGAGACCTGGACAGACTGGACACCTGGTCCAGCAAATGGCTTCTCGAATTTAATCCTGCCAAATGCAAAGTCATGAAGATAGGGGAAGGGCACAGAAGACCACAGACAGAGTATAGGCTAGGTGGCCAAAGACTGCAAACCTCACTCAAGGAGAAAGATCTTGGGGTGAGTATAACACCGAGCATGTCTCCGGAAGCACACATCAATCAGATAACTGCTGCAGCATATGGGCGCCTGGCAAACCTGAGAACAGCATTCCGATACCTTAGTAAGGAATCATTCAAGACACTGTACACCGTGTATGTCAGGCCCATACTGGAGTATGCAGCACCTGTTTGGAACCCGCACTTGATAAAGCACGTCAAGAAACTAGAGAAAGTACAAAGGTTTGCGACAAGGTTAGTTCCAGAGCTAAGGGGAATGTCCTATGAAGAAAGATTAAGGGAAATCGGCCTGACGACACTGGAGGACAGGAGGGTCAGGGGAGACATGATAACGACATATAAAATACTGCGTGGAATAGACAAGGTGGACAAAGACAGGATGTTCCAGGGAGGGGACACAGAAACAAGAGGCCACAATTGGAAGTTGAAGACACAAATGAGTCAGAGAGATAGTAGGAAGTATTTCTTCAGTCATAGAGTTGTAAGGCAGTGGAATAGCCTAGAAAATGACGTAGTGGAGGCAGGAACCATACACAGTTTTAAGACGAGGTTTGATAAAGCTCATGGAGCGGGGGAGAGAGAGGGCCTAGTAGCAACCGGTGAAGAGGCGGGGCCAGGAGCTAGGACTCGACCCCTGCAACTACAAATAGGTGAGTACAAATAGGTGAGTACACACACACACACACACTCACACCCACACCTACCCACACACACACACACACACACACACACAAAGGCACACACACACACACACAGGCACACACACACACACACACACACACACACACACACACACACACACACACACACACACACACACACTAGCGATCATTACAGTAAATTAATTTTGCTAATTAAAATAGGGTGTGTGGTATGACATAGAGGCCAGTAGAAAGCCATTAGCACGAGGCTATAAGAAAACCTTCAGTACTAGGCGGGAGGCAGGAGGTGACAGCGTGCGAACACTGCCAACTGCCTCACTGACTCAGACTTCGGCTCCTGCTTTACAAAATAAATCACATCGTTTTTCTGGTTGCTTGTGTGTGTGTTCTAACGCTACCTCCACACCTCCATGTGTTGGTCCGACTGGCACTACCTCCACACCTCCATGTGTTGGACTGGCTAGCACTACCTCCACACCTCCATGTGCTGGACCGGCTAGCACTACCTCCACACCTCCATGTGTTGGACTGGCTAGCACTACCTCCACACCTCCATGTGCTGGACCGGCTAGCACTACCTCCACACCTCCATGTGTTGGTCCGACTGGCACTACCTCCACACCTCCATGTGTTGGACTGGCTAGCACTACCTCCACACCTCCATGTGCTGGACCGGCTAGCACTACCTCCACACCTCCATGTGCTGGACCGGCTAGCACTACCTCCACACCTCCTTATGTTGGACCGGCTGGCACTACCTCCACACATCCTTATGTTGGACCGGCTGGCACTACCTCCACACCTCCATGTGCTGGACCGGCTAGCACTACCTCCACACCTCCATGTGCTGGACCGGCTAGCACTACCTCCACACCTCCATGTGCTGGACCGGCTAGCACTACCTCCACACCTCCATGTGCTGGACCGGCTAGCACTACCTCCACACCTCCATGTGCTGGACCGGCTAGCACTACCTCCACACCTCCTTATGTTGGACCGGCTGGCACTACCTCCACACCTCCTTATGTTGGACCGGCTGGCACTACCTCCACACCTCCATGTGCTGGACCGGCTAGCACTACCTCCACACCTCCATGTGCTGGACCGGCTAGCACTACCTCCACACCTCCATGTGTTGGACTGGCTAGCACTACCTCCACACCTCCATGTGCTGGACCGGTTAGCACTACCTCCACACCTCCATGTGTTGGTCCGACTGGCACTACCTCCACACCTCCATGTGTTGGACTGGCTAGCACTACCTCCACACCTCCATGTGCTGGACCGGCTAGCACTACCTCCACACCTCCATGTGCTGGACTGGCTAGCACTACCTCCACACCTCCTTATGTTGGACCGGCTGGCACTACCTCCACACATCCTTATGTTGGACCGGCTGGCCACTACTCACACCTCACCATGTGCTGGACCGGCTAGCACTACCTCCACACCTCCATGTGCTGGACCGGCTAGCACTACCTCCACACCTCCATGTGCTGGACCGGCGGCCTAGGCCAGCACTACCTCCACACCTCCATGTGCTGGGACCTCCTAGCATCACCTCCACACCTCCATGTGCTGGACCGGCTAGCACTACCTCCACACCTGTCTTATGCTGACCGCTGGCACTACACCTCCACACCTCCATGCTTGGACCGGCAGCACTACCTCCCACACCTCCATGTGCTGGACCGGCTAGCACTACCTCCACACCTCCATGTGGTGGACCGGCTAGCACTACCTCCACACCTCCATGTGCTGGACCGGCTAGCACTACCTCCACACCTCCATGTGCTGGACCGGCTAGCACTACCTCCACACCTCCATGTGCTGAACCGGCTAGCACTGCCTCCACAACTCCATGTGCTGGACCGGCTAGCACTACCTCCACACCTCCATGTGCTGAACCGGCTAGCACTACCTTCACACCTCCATGTGCTGGACAGGCTGGCACTACCTCCACACCTCCATGTGCTGGACCGGCTAGCACTACCTCCACACCTCCATGTGCTGGACCGGCTAGCACTACCTCCACACCTCCATGTGCTGGACCGGCTAGCACTACCTCCACACCTCCATGTGCTGGACCGGCTAGCACTACCTACACCTCCATGTGCTGGACCGGCTAGCACTACCTCCCACACCTCCATGTGCTGAACCAACTGGTCACACTCCACACCTCCATGTGCCGGACCGGCTAGCACTACCTCACACCTCCATGTGCTGGACCGGCTAGCACTCACCTCCACACCTCCATGTGAATGGACGGCTAGCACTACCTCCACACCTCCATGTGCTGGACCTGCTAGCACTCTTCACCTCCATGTGCTGAACGGCTAGCACTGCCTCCACAACCTCCACCGTGCTGGACCGGCTGCACTACCTCCACACCTCCATGTGCTGAACGGCTAGCACTACCTCACACCCACCTCCATTGGACAGGTGGCACACCTCCACACCTCCATGTGTGGACCGGCTAGCACTACCTCCACACCTCCATGTGCTGGACCGGCTAGCACTACCTCCACACCTCCATGTGCTGGAACAGGCTAGCACTACCTTCACACCTCCATGTGCTGGACCCTGGCACACCTCCACACCTCCATGTGCTGGACCGGCTAGCACTACCTTCACACCTCCAGGTGCTGGACCGGCTAGCACTACCTTCACACCTACGTGCTGGACCGGTAGCATACCTCCACACCTCCATGTGCTGGACCGGCTAGCACTACCTCCACACCTCCATTTGCTGGACCAGGTGCACTACCTCCCACACCTCCATGTGCTGAACCAGGCTGCACTCCTCCACACCTCCATGTGCTGGACCGGCTAGCACTACCTTCACACCTCCATGTGCTGGACCGGCTAGCACTACCTTCACACCTCCATGTACTGGACCGGCTAGCACTACCTCCACACCTCCATGTGCTGGACCGGCTAGCACTACCTCCACACCTCCATGTGCTGGACCGGCTAGCACTACCTTCACACCTCCATGTGCTGGACCGGCTAGCACTACCTTCACACCTCCACGTGCTGGACCGGCTAGCACTACCTCCACACGTCCATGTGCTGGACCGGCTAGCACTACCTCCACACCTCCATGTGCTGGACCGGCTAGCACTTCCTTCACACCTCCATGTGCTGGACCGGCTAGCACTACCTCCACACCTCCATGTGCTGGACCGGCTAGCACTTCCTTCACACCTCCATGTGCTGGACCGGCTAGCACTACCTCCACACCTCCATGTGCTGGACCGGCTAGCACTACCTCCACACCTCCATGTGCTGGACCGGCTAGCACTACCTCCACACCTCCACCTGCTGTACCACACACACAACTATTACAATACAAAAGTGGTTTCTAGTATCCTATGGTCCACTGAGTGTTCAGTCTTACTCTAGTTCTCAAGTCCAGCAAACTGACCTTGTCCACCCAGCTCATGCCACTGAGAACCTTGTCCACCCAGCTCATGCCACTGAGAACCTTGTCCACCCAGTTGATGTCACTGAGAACCTTGACCACCCAGTTGATGTCACTGAGAACCTTGTCCACCCAGTTGATGTCACTGAGAACCTTGTCCACCCAGCTCATGCCACTGAGAACCTTGTCCACCCAGTTGATGCCACTGAGAACCTTGTCCACCCAGTTGATGCCACTGAGAACCTTGTCCACCCAGTTGATGCCACTGAGAACCTTGTCCACCCAGTTGATGCCACTGAGAATCTTGTCCACCCAGCTGATGTCACTGAGAACCTTGTCCACCCAGTTGATGCCACTGAGAACCTTGTCCACCCAGTTGATACCACTGAAAACCTTGTCCACCCAGTTGATGCCACTGAGAACCTTGTCCATCCAGTTGATGCCACTGAGAACCTTGTCCACCCAGTTGATGCCACTGAGAACCTTGTCCACCCAGTTGATACCACTGAAAACCTTGTCCACCCAGTTGATGCCACTGAGAATCTTGTCCACCCAGCTGATGTCACTGAGAACCTTGTCCACCCAGTTGATGCCATCGAGATCCTTGTCCACCCAGTTGATGCCACTAAAAACCTTGTCCACCCAGTTGATGCCACTGAGAACCTTGGCCACCTAGTTGATGCCACCGAGAACCTTGTCCACCCAGTTGATGCCACTGAGAATCTTGTCCACCAAGTTGATGCCACTGAGAACCTTGTCCACCCAGTTGATGTCACTGAGAACCTTGGCCACCCAGTTGATTCCACTGAGAACCTTGTCCTCCCAGTTGATGCCACTGAGAACCTTGTCCAGCCAATTGATGCCACTGAGAACCTTGTCCACCTAGTTGATGTCACTGAGAACCTTGTCCACCCAGTTGATGCCACTGAGAATCTTGTCCACCTAGTTGATGCCACTGAGAACCTTGTCCACCCAGTTGATGCCACTGAGAGCCTTGTCCACCCAGTTGATGCCACTGAGAATCTTGTCCACCCAGCTGATGTCACTGAGAACCTTGTCCACCCAGTTGATGCCACTGAGAACCTTGTCCACCCAGTTGATGCCACTGAAAACCTTGTCCACCCAGTTGATGCCACTGAGAATCTTTGCCACCCAGTTGATGCCACTGAGAACCTTGTCCACCCAGTTGATATCACTGAGAACCTTGGCCACCCAGTTGATGCCACTGAGAACCTTGTCCACCCAGTTGATGCCACTGAGAACCTTGTCCAGCCAATTGATGCCACTGAGAACGTTGTTCACCCAGTTGATGTCACTGAGAACCTTGTCCACCCAGTTGATGCCACTGAGAAGCTTGTCCACCTAGTTGATGCCACCCAGAACCTTGTCCACCCAGTTGATACCACTGAGAATCTTGTCCACCCAGCTGATGCCACTGAGAACCTTGTCCACCCAGTTGATGTCACTGAGAACCTTGGCCACCCAGTTGATGCCACTGAGAACCTTGTCCACCCAGTTGATGCCACTGAGAACCTTGTCCACCCAGTTGATGCCACTGAGAACCTTGTCCAGCCAATTGATGCCACTGAGAACCTTGTCCACCCAGTTGATGCCACTGAGAACCTTGTCCACCCAGTTGATTCCACTGAGAACCTTGTCCACCCAGTTGATGCCACTGAGAACCTTGTCCACCCAGTTGATGCCACTGAGAACCTTGTCCACCCAGTTGATGTCACTGAGAACCTTGTCCACCCAGTTGATGCCACTGAGAACCTTGTCCACCTAGTTGATGCCACTGAGAACCTTGTCCACCCAGTTGATGCCACTGAGAACCTTGTCCACCCAATTAAAGCCACTGAGAACCTTGTCCACCTAGTTGATGCCACTGAGAACCTTGTCCACCCAATTAAAGCCACTGAGAACCTTGTCCACCTAGTTGATGTCACTGAGTTCTTTGTTAGTTCTGGAACAGCATCCTGTCTATAAATCTAGAACTGTCTGCATCCTGACTATAGTTCTGGAACTGGCTACATCCTGATTATAGATCTGGTACTGTCTACATCCTGACTGTAGTCCTGGTATTGTCTGCATCCACCTGCTACTGGTACTTGCAGTAGTAATAATAGCAGTAGTAGACACAGTAGTAATAGCAGTAGTAATAGCAATAGTAGTAGCAACAGCAACAACGATACCAATAGTAATAGTAATAACAGTAGCAGTGCACTTTCTGTCTGTCTCACTCTGTCTGTGTGTCTGTCTGTGTTATGTCTGTCTGTCTGTCTGTCTGTCTCTCTCTCTCTCTGTCTCTGTCTCTGTCGCGGTCTCTCTCTCTCTCTGTCTGTCTCTGTCTCTGTCTCTGTCTGTCTGTCTCTCTCTCTCTCTCTCTCTCACTCTCTCTCTCACTCACTCTCTCTCTCTCTCTCTCTCTCTCTCTCTCTCTCTCTCTCTCTCTCTCTCTCTCTCTCTCTCTCTCTCTCTCTCTCTCTCTCTCTCTCTCTCTCTCTCTCTCTCTCTCTCTCTCTCTCTCTCTCTCTCTCTCTCTCTCTCTCTCTGTCTCTCTCTGTCTGTCTGTCTCTCTCTCTCTCTCTCTCTCTCTCTCTCTCTCTCTCTCTCTCTCTCTCTCTCTCTCTCTCTCTCTCTCAACAAAAGCCACTGTTACATCTTAACAATTAACAACATCCCTCACGTTCATACCTTAACTGGTCCACTAAGTAACGAAAAAAATCGTAAAACTTTTTAATATGACAAAGCTTGGAGATTCACTGAGCACTCAAGAGTGGCTCCAGCAACTTTTGTCAGAGAGTTGCGTAAAATTTCGCTCAGATGGCGAATCTATCGTTCAGGAGGGCAAGCACCATCCTCTAGCTTTCTCTCTCTCTCTCTCTCTCTCTCTCTCTCTCTCTCTCTCTCTCTCTCTCTCTATCTATCTTTCTATCTATCTATCTCTATCTCTAAATGGCGACTTTTGCTCTCTCAAGTTGACAGACACCCAGACAGACAAATACAGACAGATACTGACATACAGACAGACACATATTGAGAGATAAAGATACTGAGAGATACAGACAGTTACTGAAGACAGACAGACACTGATCAGGAGAATCAGACAGATATTGGCAGACACATACACGTACAGACAAACAGACAGACAGACAGACAGACAGACAGACACAAATACTGACATAAATCCAAATAATGAAAAACAGTTAAATATACTGAGATAGAGATAGTGAGAAAGACTAAAGCAGGTAGAAAGACAGAAGAAAACAGCAGAGTGAGAAAGAGACAGTAAGAGATGGATAGAAAGAGAGAGAGACAGAGAGAGGGAGGAACAGTTAGGGAGAGAGAAGGGGAGAGAGGGAGGGGCAGTGAAGGAGAGAGGGAGGGGCAGTGAAGGAGAGAGAGAGGGGCAGTGAGGGAGAGAGAAGGGGAGAGAGGGAGGGGCAGTGAGGGAGAGAGGGAGGGGCAGTGAGGGAGAGATGGAGGGGCAGTGAGGGAGAGAGGGAGGGGCAGTGAGGGAGAGAGAGGGGGAGAGAGGGAGGGGCAGTGAGGGAGAGAGGGAGGGGCAGTGAGGGAGAGATGGAGGGGCAGTGAGGGAGAGAGGGAGGGGCAGTGAGGGAGAGAGGGAGGGGCAGTGAGGGAGAGAGAAGAGGTGAGAGGGAGGGGCAGTGAAGGAGAGAGGGAGGGGCAGTGAGGGAGAGATGGAGGGGCAGTGACGGGAACAGAGGAAGGGGAAGTGAGGGAGAGAGGGAGGGGCAGTGAAGGAGAGAGGGAGGGGCAGTGAGGGAGAGAGGGGGAGAGAGGGAGAGGCAGTGAGGGAGAGAGGGAGGGGCAGAGAGGGGAGAGAGAGCGGGGGCGAGAGGGAGGGGCAGTGAGGGAGAGAGGGAGAGGCAGTGAGGGAGAGATGGAGGGGCAGTGAGGGAGAGAGGGAGGGGCAGTGAGGGAGAGAGAGGGGGAGAGAGGGAGAGAGAAGAGGAGAGAGGGAGGGGCAGTGAAGGAGAGAGGGAGGGGCAGTGATGGAGAGATGGAGGGGCAGTGACGGGAAGAGAGGGAGGGGAAGTGAGGGAGAGAGGGAGGGGAAGCGAGGGAGAGAGGGAGGGGCAGTGAGGGAGAGAGGGAGGGGAAGCGAGGGAGAGAGGGAGGGGCAGTGAAGGAGAGAGAGAGGGGCAGTGAGGGAGAGAGAGGAAGAGAGAGGGAGGGGCAGTGAGGGAGAGAGGGAGGGGCAGTGAGGGAGAGATGGAGGGGCAGTGAGGGAGAGAGGGAGGGGCAGTGAGGGAGAGATGGAGGGGCAGTGAGGGAGAGAGGGAGGGGCAGTGAGGAAGAGAGGGAGGGGCAGTGAGGGAGAGAGAAGAGGAGAGAGGGAGGGGCAGTGAAGGAGAGAGGGAGGGGCAGTGAGGAGAGATGGAGGGGCAGTGGACGGGAACAGAGGAAGGGAAGAGGGAGAGAGGGAGGGCAGTGAAGGAGAGAGGGAGGGGCAGTGAGGAGAGAGAGAGGAGGAGGCAGGTGAGAGAGGAGGGGCAGTGAGGGGAGAGAGAGGGGGAGAGAGGAGGGCAGTAGGGGAGAGAGGGAGAGGCAGTGAGGGAGAGATGGAGGGCAGTAGGGAGAGGAGGCAGAGGGACAGAGAGAGGGGGAGAGGGGAGTGAGAAGGGGAAAGAGGGAGGGGCAGTGATGGAGAGAGGGAGGGGCAGTGATGGAGAGATGGAGGGGCAGTGACGGGAAGAGAGGGAGGGGAAGTGAGGGAGAGAGGGAGGGGAAGCGAGGGAGAGAGGGAGGGGGCAGTGAGGGAGAGAGGGAGGGGGAAGCGAGGGAGAGAGGGAGGGGCAGTGAAGGAGAGAGAGAGGGGCAGTGAGGGGAGAGAGAGGGGGAGAGAGGGGAGGGGCAGTGAGGGAGAGAGGGAGGGGCAGTGAGGGAGAGATGGAGGGGCAGTGAGGGAGAGAGGGAGGGGCAGTGAGGGAGAGATGGAGGGGCAGTGAGGGAGAGAGGGAGGGGCAGTGAGGAAGAGAGGGAGGGGCAGTGAGGGAGAGAGAAGAGGAGAGAGGGAGGGGCAGTGAAGGAGAGAGGGAGGGGCAGTGAGGGAGAGAGAAGGGGAAAGAGGGAGGGGCAGTGAAGGAGAGAGGGAGGGGCAGTGATGGAGAGATGGAGGGGCAGTGACGGGAAGAGAGGGAGGGGAAGTGAGGGAGAGAGGGAGGGGAAGCGAGGGAGAGAGAAGAGGGGCAGTGAGGGAGAGAGGGAGGGGAAGCGATGGAGAGAGGTAGGGGCAGTGAAGGAGAGAGTGAGGGGCAGTGAGGGAGAGAGAGGGGGATAGAGGGAGGGGCAGTGAGGGAGAGAGGGAGGGGCAGTGAGGGAGAGATGGAGGGGGCAGTGACGGGAACAGAGGAAGGGGAAGTGAGGAGAGGGAGGGGAAGGAGGGGAGGAGAGAGGAGGGCAGTGAGGGGAGAGGGAGGAGGAGGGAGAGAGGGAGGGGCAGTGCAGTGAGAGAGAGAGGAGAGGGAGCAGTGAGGGAGAGAGGGAAGGGCAGTGAGGGTGTGAGACGGGGAGAGAGGGAGGGGCAGTGAGGGAGAGAGGGAGGGGCAGTGAGGGAGAGATGGAGGGGCCGTGAGGGAGAGAGGGAGGGGCAGGGAGGGCGAGAGGGAGGGGGCAGTGAGGGAGAGAGAAGAGGTGAGAGGGAGGGGCAGTGAAGGAGAGAGGGAGGGGCAGTGAGGGAGAGATGGAGGGGGCAGTGACGGGAACAGAGGAAGGGGAAGTGAGGGAGAGAGGGAGGGGCAGTGAAGGAGAGAGGGAGGAGCAGTGAGGGAGAGAGGGGGAGAGAGGGAGGGGAAGTGAGGGAGAGAGGGAGGGGCAGTGAGGGAGAGAGAGGGGGGAGAGAGGGAGGGGCAGTGTGGGAGAGAGGGAGGGGCAGTGAGGGAGAGATGGAGGGGCAGTGAGGGAGAGAGGGAGGGGCAGTGAGGGAGAGAGAGCGGGAGAGAGGCAGGGTCAGTGAGGGAGAGAGCGAGGGGCAGTGAGGGAGAGATGGAGGGGCAGTGAGGGAGAGAGGGAGAGGCAGTGAGGGAGAGAGAGGGGGAGAGAGGGAGGGGCAGTGATGGAGAGAGTGAGGGGCAGTGAGGGAGAGAGAGGGGGGAGAGAGGGAGGGGCAGTGAGGGAGAGAGGGAGGGGCAGTGAGGGAGAGATGGAGGGGCAGTGAGGGAGAGAGGGAGGGGCAGTGAGGGAGAGAGAGGGGGAGAGAGGGAGGGGCAGTGAGGGAGAGAGGGAGGGGCAGTGAGGGAGAGATGGAGGGGCAGTGAGGGAGAGAGGGAGGGAAAGCGAGGGAGAGAGGGACGGGCAGTGAAGGAGAGAGGGAGGGGCAGTGAGGGAGAGAGAGGGGGAGAGAGGGAGGGGCAGTGAGGGAGAGAGGGAGGGGCAGTGAGGGAGAGAGGGAGGGGCAGTGAGGGAGAGAGGGAGGGGCAGTGAGGGAGAGAGAGGGGGAGAGAGGGATGGGCAGTGAGGGAGAGAGGGAGGGGCAGTGAGGGAGAGATGGAGGGGCAGTGAGGGAGAGAGGGAGGGGCAGTGAGGGAGAGAGAAGAGGAGAGAGGGAGGGGCAGTGAAGGAGAGAGGGAGGGGCAGAGAGGGAGAGAGGGGGAGAGAGGGAGGGGTAGTGAGGGAGAGAGGGAGGTGCAGTGAGGGTGACATGGAGGGGCAGTGAGGGAGAGAGGGAGGGGCAGTGAGGGAGAGAGGGAAGGGCAGTGAGGGAGAGAGAGGGGGACAGAGGGAGGGGCAGTGAGGGAGAGAGAGGGGGAGTGTGGGAGGGGCAGTGAGGGAGAGAGAGAGGGGCAGTGAGAGAGAGATGGAGGGGCAGTGAGGGAGAGAGGGAGGGGCAGTGATGGAGAGATGGAGGGGCAGTGAGGGAGAGAGAAGAGGTGAGAGGGAGGGGCAGTGATGGAGAGAGGGAGGGGCAGTGAGGGAGAGATGGAGGGGCAGTGACGTGAACAGAGGAAGGGGAAGTGAGGGAGAGAGGGAGGGGAAGCGAGGGAGAGAGGGAGGGGCAGTGAAGGAGAGAGGGAGGGGCAGTGAGGGAGAGAGGGGGAGAAAGGGAGGGGCAGTGAGGGAGAGAGGGAGGGGCAGTGAGGGAGAGAGAGGGGGAGAGAGGGAGGGGCAGTGAGGGAGAGAGGGAGGGGCAGTGAGGGAGAGATGGAGGGGCAGTGAGGGAGAGAGGGAGGGGCAGTGAGGGAGAGAGAGGGGGAGAGAGGGAGGGGCAGTGAGGGAGAGAGAGAGGGGCAGTGAGGGAGAGATGGAGGGGCAGTGAGGGAGAGAGGGAGGAAAAGCGAGGGAGAGAGGGAGGGGCAGTGAAGGAGAGAGGGAGGGGCAGTGAGGGAGAGAGAGGGGGAGAGAGGGAGGGGCAGTGAGGGAGAGAGGGAGGGGCAGTGAGGGAGAGATGGAGGGGCAGTGAGGGAGAGAGGGAGGGGCAGTGAGGGAGAGAGAGGGGGAGAGAGGGATGGGCAGTGAGGGAGAGAGGGAGGGGCAGTGAGGGAGAGATGGAGGGGCAGTGAGGGAGAGAGGGAGGGGCAGTGAGGGAGAGAGAAGAGGAGAGAGGGAGGGGCAGTGAAGGAGAGAGGGAGGGGCAGTGAGGGAGAGATGGAGGGGCAGTGACGGGAAGAGAGGGAGGGGAAGTGAGGGAGAGAGGGAGGGGAAGCGAGGGAGAGAGGGAGGGGCAGTGAAGGAGAGAGGGAGGGGCAGTGAGGGAGAGAGGGGGAGAGAGGGAGGGGCAGTGAAGGAGAGAGGGAGGGGCAGTGAGGGTGACATGGAGGGGCAGTGAGGGAGAGAGGGAGGGGCAGTGAGGGAGAGAGGGAGGGGCAGTGAGGGAGAGAGAGGGGGAGAGAGGGAGGGGCAGTGAGGGAGAGAGAGAGGGGCAGTGAGGGAGAGATGGAGGGGCAGTGAGGGAGAGAGGGAGGGAAAGCGAGGGAGAGAGGGAGGGGCAGTGAAGGAGAGAGGGAGGGGCAGTGAGGGAGTGAGAGGGGGAGAGAGGGAGGGGCAGTGAGGGAGAGAGGGAGGGGCAGTGAGGGAGAGATGGAGGGGCAGTGAGGGAGAGAGGGAGGGAAAGCGAGGGAGAGAGAGGGGGAGAGAGGGATGGGCAGTGAGGGAGAGAGGGATTGGCAGTGAGGGAGAGATGGAGGGGCAGTGAGGGAGAGAGGGAGGGGCAGTGAGGGAGAGAGGGAGGGGCAGTGAGGGAGAGAGAAGAGGAGAGAGGGAGGGGCAGTGAAGGAGAGAGGGAGGGGCAGTGAGGGAGAGAGGGAGGGGCAGTGACGGGTAGAGAGGGAGGGGAAGTGAGGGAGAGAGGGAGGGGAAGCGAGGGAGAGAGGGAGGGGCAGTGACGGGAAGAGAGGGAGGGGCAGTGATGGAGAGAGGGAGGGGAAGCGAGGGAGAGAGGGAGGGGCAGTGAAGGAGAGAGGGAGGGGCAGTGAGGGAAAGAGAGGGGGTGAGAGGGAGGGGAAGTGAGGGAGAGAGGGTGGGGCAGTGAGGGAGAGAGAAGGGGAGAGAGGGAGGGGCAGTGAAGGAGAGAGGGAGGGGCAGTGAGGGAGAGATGAAGGGGCAGTGACGGGAAGAGAGTGAGGGGATGTGAGTGAGAGAGGGAGGGGATGTGAGTGAGAGAGTGAGGGGCAGTGACGGGAAGAAAGGGAGGGGAAGTGAGGGAGAGAGGGAGGGGAAGAGAGTGAGAGACGGAGGGGCAGTGAAGGAGAGAGGGAGGGGCAGTGAGGGAGAGAGGGAGGGGCAGTGAGGGAGAGAGAGGGGGAGAGAGGGAGGGGCAGTGAGGGAGAGAGGGAGGGGCAGTGAGGGAGAGATGGAGGGGAAGTGAGGGAGAGAGGGAGGGGCAGTGAGGGAGAGACTGAGGGGCAGTGAGGGAGAGAGGGGGAGAGAGGGAGGGGTAGTGAGGGAGAGAGGGAGGGGCAGTGAGGGTGACATGGAGGGGCAGTGAGGGAGAGATGGAGGGGCAGTGAGGGAGAGAGAGGGGGAGAGAGGGAGGGGCAGTGAGGGAGAGAGGGAGGGGCAGTGAGGGAGAGATGGAGGGGCAGTGAGGGAGAGAGGGAGGGGCAGTGAAGGAGAGAGGGAGGGGCAGTGAGGGAGAGAGGGAGGGGCAGTGAGGGAGAGAGGGAGGGGCAGTGAGGGAGAGATGGAGGGGCAGTGACGGGAAGACAGGGAGGGGAAGCGAGGGAGAGCGGGAGGGGAAGCGAGGGAGAGAGGGAGGGGCAGTGACGGGAAGAGAGGGAGGGGAAGTGAGGGAGAGAGGGAGGGGAAGCGAGGGAGAGAGGAAGGGGCAGTGAAGGAGAGAGGGAGGGGCAGTGAGGGAAAGAGAGGGGGTGAGAGGGAGGGGCAGTGAGGGAGAGAGGGTGGGGCAGTGAGGGAGAGAGAAGGGGAGAGAGGGAGGGGCAGTGAAGGAGAGAGGGAGGGGCAGTGAGGGAGAGATGAAGGGGCAGTGACGGGAAGAGAGGGAGGGGAAGTGAGTGAGAGAGGGAGGGGAAGCGAGGGAGAGAGAGAGGGGCAGTGACGGGAAGAAAGGGAGGGGAAGTGAGGGAGAGAGGGAGGGGAAGCGAGAGAGAGAGGGAGGGGCAGTGAAGGAGAGAGGGAGGGGCAGTGAGGGAGAGAGGGAGGGGCAGTGAGGGAGAGAGAGGGGGAGAGAGGGAGGGGCAGTGAGGGAGAGAGGGAGGGGCAGTGAGGGAGAGATGGAGGGGCAGTGAGGCAGAGAGGGAGGGGCAGTGAGGGAGAGAGGGAGGGGCAGTGAGGGAGAGAGGGAGGGGCAGTGAGGGAGAGAGGGAGGGGCAGTGAGGGAGAGATGGAGGGGCAGCGACGGGAAGAGAGGGAGGGGAAGTGAGGGAGAGAGGGAGGGGCAGCGAGGGAGAGAGGGAGGGGCAGTGACGGGAAGAGAGGGAGGGGAAGTGAGGGAGAGAGGGAGGGGGAAGCGAGGGATAGAGGGAGGGGCAGTGAAGGAGAGAGGGAGGGGCAGTGAGGGAGAGAGAAGGGGAGAGAGGGAGGGGCAGTGAGGGAGAGAGGGAGGGACAGTGAGGGTGAGATGGAGGGGCAGTGAGGGAGAGAGGGAGGGACAGTGAGGGTGAGATGGAGGGGCAGTGAGGGAGAGAGGGAGGGGCAGTGAGGGAGAGAGAGGGGGAGAGAGGGAGGGGCAGTGAGGGAGAGAGGGAGGGGCAGTGAGGGAGAGATGGAGGGGCAGTGAGGGAGAGAGGGAGGGGCAGTGAGGGAGAGAGGGAGGGACAGTGAGGGAGAGAGAAGGGGAGAGAGGGAGGGGCAGTGAGGGAGAGAGAAGGGGAGAGAGGGAGGGGCAGTGAAGGAGAGAGGGAGGGGCAGTGAGGGAGAGATGGAGGGGAAGCGAGGGAGAGAGGGAGGGGCAGTGACGGGAAGAGACGGAGGGGAAGTGAGGGAGAGAGGGAGGAGAAGCGAGGGAGAGAGGGAGGGGCAGTGAAGGAGAGAGGGAGGGGCAGTGAGGGAGAGAGAGGGGGAGAGAGGGAGGGGCAGTGAGGGAGAGAGGGAGGGGCAGTGAGGGTGAGATGGAGGGGCAGTGAGGGAGAGAGGGAGGGGCAGTGAGGGAGAGAGAGGGGGAGGGAGGGAGGGGCAGTGAGGGAGAGAGGGAGGGGCAGTGAGGGAGAGAGGGAGGGGCAGTGAGGGAGAGAGGGAGGGGCAGTGAGGGAGAGAGGGAGGGGCAGTGAGGGAGAGAGGGAGGGGCAGTGAGGGAGAGAGGGAGGGGCAGTGAGGGAGAGAGGGAGGGGCAGTGAGGGAGAGAGGGAGGGGCAGTGAGGGAGAGAGGGAGGGGCAGTGAGGGAGAGAGGGAGGGGCCGTGAGGGAGAGAGGGAGGGGCAGTGAGGGAGAGAGGGAGGGGCAGTGAGGGAGAGAGGGAGGGGCAGTGAGGGAGAGAGGGAGGGGCAGTGAGGGAGAGAGGGAGGGGCAGTGAGGGAGAGAGGGAGGGGCAGTGAGGGAGAGAGGGAGGGGCCGTGAGGGAGAGAGGGAGGGGCAGTGAGGGAGAGAGGGAGGGGCAGTGAGGGAGAGAGGGAGGGGCAGTGAGGGAGAGAGTGAGGGGCAGTGAGGGAGAGAGGGAGGGGCAGTGAGGGAGAGATGGAGGGGCAGTGAGGGAGAGAGGGAGGGGCAGTGAGGGAGAGAGGGAGGGGCAGTGAGGGAGAGAGGGAGGGGCAGTGAGGGAGAGAGGGAGGGGCAGTGAGGGAGAGACTCGAACACGCGATGATACTTTAAACTTGAATCAATATTGTGGTGGAGATGGCGTGGGAGGTGTGGGTGGAGGAGGTGTGGGTGGAGGAGGTGTGGGTGGAGGAGGTGTGGGTGGAGGTGGTGTGGGTGGAGGAGGTGTGGGTGGAGGAGGTGTGGGGGGGAGAATTTATTGAAGGGAAGGAGGAGTTATAGGAATAAGGGAGGAAAAAAGAGAGGGATGGAGGGACAGAGGGAGGGATAAAGGGTGGATGGGAGGGAAGAAGGGAGAGAGGGAGGGTCTAAAGGAGGAGGAGAGGGAGAAAGGGAGGGAGAGAGGGAGAGAGGAATGGAGGGAGAGAGAGGAAGAAAGGGAGGGAGGGAGGGAGGAAGAAAGGGACGAACGAGGTTTAATTAATTTCTTTGTGAAGCGCTAAACCTGTATGGATGATGAAGCGCATGGAGCAGTAGAGGCTTGATCATCCATCCAGTGATCTGCCAGCCAAGCCAAGGGGATGTGTGGGAGGGAGGATGTGTGGGAGGGAGGGACGATGTGTGGGAGGGAGGATGTGTGGGAGGGAGGGAGGAGGTGTGGGAGGGAGGGAGGATGTGTGGGAGGGAGGGAGGATATGTGGGAGGGAGGGAGGATGTGTGGGAGGGAGGATGTGTGGGAGGGAGGGAGGAGGTGTGGAAGGGAGGATGTGTGGGAGGGAGGGAGGATGTGTGGGAGAGAGGATGTGTGGGAGGGAGGATGTGTGGGAGGGAGGGTGTGTGGGAGGGAGGGAGGATGTGTGGGTGGGAGGGAGAGAGGATGTGTGGGAGGGAGGAAAGATGTGTGGGAGGGAGGATGTGTGGGAGGGAGGGAAGATGTGTGGGAGGGAGGGAGGGAGGATGTGTGGGAGGGAGGTAGGATGTGTGGGAGGGAGGATGTGTGGGAGGGAGGGAGGATGTGTGGGAGGGAGGGAGGATGTGTGGAAGGGAGGATGTGTGGGAGGGAGGGAGTATGTGTGGGAGGGAGGATGTGTGGGAGGGAGAGAGGATTTGTGGGAGGGAGGATGTGTGGGAGGGAGGATGTGTGGGAGGGAGGAAGGATATGTGGGAGGGAGGGAGGATGTGTGGGAGGGAGGGAGGATATGTGGAAGGGAGGGAGGATATGTGGGAGGGAGGGAGGATATGTGGGAGGGAGGGAGGATATGTGGGAGGGAGGGAGGATATGTGGGAGGGAGGGAGGATATGTGGGAGGGAGGGAGGATATGTGGGAGGGAGGGAGGATATGTGGGAGGGAGGGAGGATATGTGGGAGGGAGGGAGGATATGTGGGAGGGAGGGAGACAGAAACAGACAGACAGAGAGAAATAGAGGCAAAGAGGAGAGAGAGAGGGAGACAGAGAGAGGGAGTGAGACAAAGGGAGGAAGAAAGGGCGAGGAAGAGAGAGAAAGAGAGAGAGAGAGAGAGAGAGAGAGAGAGAGAGAGAGAGAGAGAGAGAGAGAGAGAGAGAGAGAGAGAGAGAGAGAGAGAGAGAGAGAGAGAGAGAGAGAGAGAGAGAGAGAGAGGTTCAGAGAGAGATTATCCATTGTTAAATTAAATAGGTAATAATAAATAATAAAAGACACTTAATAACGTGAGAAAGAGAACTTAATGGTGACCAATATCGTGTCAAGTAAGAAAGTGTGAAAGAAGAGAAAGCGAAAAAGTTGCTAGAGAAAGAAGCGGTATGATTAATTGGTAAAAATGAGTAATAAAAACAGTTGAGATACTAATCGAGAAGTGAGAGAAAACAAGAAGATGAAATTAAAAGCGACCAAGAAAAATCACGAATGGGAAAGCGAGAGAGGAAGAAAGAGAGAGAGAGAGAGAGAGAGAGAGACAGAGAGAGAGAGAGAGAGAGAGAGAGAGAGAGAGAGACCACTTCATCATGAGGAGCCAGTCTATCAGCATCCTGTCGGCCAACATTAGAGGTTTCATTACTAATGTTGGAGAGCTCACACATAGCTTTGTGAACACTCGACGTCCCGACATGATAGCTGTTGTTGAAACATTTTTGGATGACAGGACTCCAGAAAATTTTGCAAGAATTGCTGGCTACACCTCATGGATGAGAAGAGACAGGCAAGGGCAAGGAGGTGGTGTTGCTGTGTGCTTCTCTAAAAGTGTTCATGCCCAGCACATAGATGTTGCCACCCCTACACATCTTGAAATGATGTTCTTCAAGCTCTGTATAAACACTAGTACCTCTGTACTAGCATGTGCAATGTACAGACCTCAGTGGCAACATGCAGACCCTATCAACTTCCTAATGGAAAATATTGACTCCCTTCTGCTACAACACAACTGTCAACATATTATAATTGTTGGTGACCTCAACCAGCACCTTATACAGAGGGACTTTGATGACCTTCTTGCAGTGTTTGACATGAGAAACTTTGTTGATTTCCCTACTCATATCTCTGGCTCCTCCCTTGACCCAGTAGTGAGTGATCTGGCAGAAGGCATAGTCACTTGTCAACCCCTCGGCTACGTTGGATCGTCTGACCACAAGGCTGTTTTTACCACACTTAAGATCCCAACAGAACGAGGTGAGGAGTCCACACGCACAACCTGGCTATGGGAAAGAGGTAATTGGCCAGCCCTTTGCTCTGAGATCGCCACCACCGACTGGAATGCTCTTCTCCAGGGGGATGTTGACAACCAAGTGAAAGCCTTCACTGGACACATCCTTAATCTGCAACAAGAACACATTCCTCACCGGCAATATGTGACAAAGCCTACAGATCAGCCTTGGTTTGGCTTTCGTTGTAGAGAGGCTGCTACTGCTAAGTACAAAGCATGGCGAAGGTATAAGAGACATCCTACCACCTATAACAGGAACTTGCACATGCAAGCCTGTAGGCATATGGGTGATGTTCAAAGGTGGGCCATTGCTAAATGGGAGTTGGACACTAAAAGAAAGTTAGCATCAGGTAGGGTAGGCTCCAAAACCTGGTGGTCCCTGGTCAAGGACAGACAAGGTTATCTGCCTGATGAACTTATTCCACCTCTAAATCGACAGGATGGGACCACCTCTACTAGTAGTCAAGAGAAAGCGGACCTCTTTGCTGAACACTTTGCTACCAAAATGCAAGTTCCTGATCCAGCAAGGGACCCTCCTTGGCTAGCTGCAAGAACTGTGTCAAAACTGTCAGGGGTGACAATAAGGCAGGAGGAGGTGCATTTCCTTCTTAAATCACTTGACCAAGAAAAGGCTGTGGGCCCAGACAAGTTGAGCCCAAGATTGTTGAGAAGATGTGCAGACCAGCTAGCAGCACCTCTAACTCGCATCTTTCAGCACTGCCTAGTACAGTGTAAATGGCCCTCTCCATGGAAAGAGGCAAATGTAGTCCCTGTTCACAAAAAGAAGAGCAGAGCAGAAATCAGCAACTACAGACCAGTGTCACTCCTGTCAATCACTGGTAAGATCCTTGAGACAATAATCTCAAGACAAATGACAGAGTTTTTTGACTACCACTCACTACTTTGTGATCGTCAATATGGCTTCAGGAAAGGTTACTCTGCTGCTGATCTGTTGTTAAACCTCTCCACTAAGTGGCACCAGTCACTGGATGAATCCAAAGTCAGCTGTGTGGTAGCACTGGACATTGCTGGCGCTTTCGACCGGGTGTGGCACCAGGGCCTCTTAGCAAAACTTCAAGCACTGGGAATTGCAGGCTCTACGCTATGTCTCCTCAGTGATTACCTTCATGGTAGATCTCTAAGTGTAGTCCTCAATGGAACGGAATCAGCAAGGCATCCTATTGGGGCAAGCGTTCCACAAGGAAGTGTGCTGGGTCCACTGTTATGGAATGTCTACTTCAACGACCTTCTTCATCTCATCCCAGAATCACATGCATATGCAGACGACTGTACACTGACATTCACTTATCCAAGAGAAGAAATGCCAGCTGCTCTAAGCTACATCAATCACCAGCTGAGAACTATATCAGCTTGGGGAAATAGATGGCAAGTAACATTTGCACCTGAGAAAACGCAAATGATGATCGTCTCTAGGCACCATGATGGTAATGCTGGTGCAGTAGTAAGGATGAATGGGAGGATGTTGGCACCTGGAGAAGAAGTTGATATCCTTGGGGTGAAATTTGACTCCAAACTAACCATGAAGAACCATGTTGTAAATCTTGCAAACAAGGCAGCCAGGAAGCTTACAGCACTTCGCCGTATCTCGCATCTGCTTGACAGTAGGGGTTGCAAGATCCTGTACGAGGCACAAGTACGCTCACACCTTGAGTATGCTCCACTTTCTTGGTTTGCCTGTCCCCCCTCTCATCTGCGACTGCTTGACAGAGTAGAGAACAGAGCAAGACGTCTCATCTCTCGCCTGGACCCATCCTGGATAGATCTGTCATTTCAGCAGAGCCTTCAACATAGGAGGGATGTGGGTGGCCTTACTGTTATGTACAAGGCCAATATTGTCAAAATACCACACTTGGATCCACTTCGAGGACAGCGTGAAACAAGCTTTTATGCCACAAGACGGGCAGAAAGCAGCAACTTCACTCTGGCTGTACCCTTCTCCAGAACATCACTCCATCTGAGATCATACATACCCAGGATGACTCGAGTATGGAACACATTCGTACAGCATAATGATGTCAACGAGATAACGTCAGTTGATCAAATGAAAATGCTGGCCCACAGATGGCTCCAACTTCATCCTGTTCCCTACTTGTATGTCTCATAACAATAAAAATGCTTTCAAATGAGCTGATGTAGGTAACAGCTCTTAGCTTGCCAATAAAGTTAGGAATCCTTAACCTGTAAATAGCTGTCAATAAAGCTAGGGATCCTTAACCTTGTCAAACCCTGTGTAAAAAAAAAAAAAAAAAAAAAAAAGAGAGAGAGAGAGAGAGAGAGAGAGAGAGAGATCTGTCATTTCAGCAGAGCCTTCAACACAGGAGGAATGTAGGTGGCCTTACTGTTATGTACAAGGTCAATATTGTCAAAGTACCACACTTGGATCCACTTCGAGGACAGCGAGAAACAAGCTTCTATACTACAAGACGGGCAGAAAGCAGCAACTTCACTCTGGCTGTACCCTTCTCCAGAACATCACTCCATCTGAGAGTAAATTACTGTTTATCTTTGTGCCTTATTGATGTACCATGTTAATAATTGTATGTACTCTGTATATGTACTGTCATTCTAAATAAAATAAAAAAAAAACTTCATCTAAGATCATTTATCCCGAGCATGACTTGAGTATGGAACACATTCGTACAGCATTATGATGTCAACGAGATAAGCCAGTTGATCAGATGAAAATGCTGGCCCACAGATGGCTCCAACTTCATCCTGTTCCCTACTTGTATGTTTAATAACAATAAAAATGCTTTCAAATGAGCTGATGTAGGTAACAGCTCTTAGCTTGTCAATAAACCTAGGAATCCTTAACCTGTAAATAGCTTCTCAAGAAAGCTTGTCAATAAAGAGAGAAAGAGAGAGAGAGAGAGAGAGAGAGAGAGAGAGAGAGAGAGACAGAGAGACAGAGAGACAGAGAGACAGAGAAACGAACAAAGTCACTAGTTTCTTGCTTCAACGCAAAGGATGTGGTTGGTCTTAACTTCATTAGTAACATAATAATACCACAAGACGGGCAACAACAGTCAGCGCTTATCCCTCTACCTGTGATCTTCTCAAAGCTATGACTGTGTCAGGAAGCTGCCCTCCTCTATAATCAACCCTGACTACCTCCCTTACCCCAGACACATCAAGATTTTAGTGGGTTTAACTCTTCCACGTGAAACAATAATAATAATAATAATAATAATAATAATAATAATAATAATAATAATAATAATAATAATAATAATAATAATAATAATAATAATAATAATCATGATGGGATCATGACAGAAATGTTAAAAGCAGGGGGGGATATAGTGTTGGAGTGGTTGGTACTTTTGTTTAATAAATGTATGAAAGAGGGGAAGGTACCTAGGGATTGGCGGAGAGCATGTTTAGTCCCTTTATATAAAGGGAAAGGGGACAAAAGAGATTGTAAAAATTATAGAGGAATAAGTTTACTGAGTATACCAGGAAAAGTATACGGTAGGGTTATAATTGAAAGAATTAGAGGTAAGACAGAATGTAGAATTGCGGATGAGCAAGGAGGCTTCAGAGTGGGTAGGGGATGTGTAGATCAAGTGTTTGCATTGAAGCATATATGTGAACAGTATTTAGATAAAGGTAGGGAAGTTTTTATTGCATTTATGGATTTAGAAAAGGCATATGATAGAGTGGATAGAGGAGCAATGTGGCAGATGTTGCAAGTTTATGGAATAGATGGTAAGTTACTAAATGCTGTAAAGAGCTTTTATGAGGATAGTGAGGCTCAGGTTAGAGTGTGTAGAAGAGAGGGAGAATACTTCCCGGTAAAAGTAGGTCTTAGACAGGGATGTGTAATGTCACCATGGTTGTTTAATATATTTATAGATGGGGTTGTAAAAGAAGTAAATGCTAGGGTGTTCGGGAGAGGGGTGGGATTAAATTATGGGGAATCAAATTCAAAATGGGAATTGACACAGTTACTTTTTGCTGATGATACTGTGCTTATGGGAGATTCTAAAGAAAAATTGCAAAGGTTAGTGGATGAGTTTGAGAATGTGTGTAAAGGTAGAAAGTTGAAAGTGAACATAGAAAAGAGTAAGGTGATGAGGGTATCAAATGATTTAGATAAAGAAAAATTGGATATCAAATTGGGGAGGAGGAGTATGGAAGAAGTGAATGTTTTCAGATACTTGGGAGTTGACGTGTCGGCGGATGGATTTATGAAGGATGAGGTTAATCATAGAATTGATGAGGGAAAAAAGGTGAGTGGTGCGTTGAGGTATATGTGGAGTCAAAAAACGTTATCTATGGAGGCAAAGAAGGGAATGTATGAAAGTATAGTAGTACCAACACTCTTATATGGATGTGAAGCTTGGGTGGTAAATGCAGCAGCGAGGAGACGGTTGGAGGCAGTGGAGATGTCCTGTCTGAGGGCAATGTGTGGTGTAAATATTATGCAGAAAATTCGGAGTGTGGAAATTAGGAGAAGGTGTGGAGTTAATAAAAGTATTAGTCAGAGGGCAGAAGAGGGGTTGTTGAGGTGGTTTGGTCATTTAGAGAGAATGGATCAAAGTAGAATGACATGGAAAGCATATAAATCTATAGGGGAAGGAAAGAGGGGTAGGGGTCGTCCTCGAAAGGGTTGGAAAGAGGGGGTAAAGGAGGTTTTGTGGGCGAGGGGCTTGGACTTCCAGCAAGCGTGCATGAGCGTGTTAGATAGGAGTGAATGGAGACGAATGATACTTGGGACCTGACGATCTGTTGGAGTGTGAGCAGGGTAATATTTAGTGAAGGGATTCAGGGAAACCGGTTATTTTCATATAGTCGGACTTGAGTCCTGGAAATGGGAAGTACAATGCCTGCACTTTAAAGGAGGGGTTTGGGATATTAGCAGTTTGGAGGGATATGTTGTGTATCTTTATACGTACATGCTTCTAAACTGTTGTATTCTGAGCACCTCTGCAAAAGCAGTGATAATGTGTGAGTGAGGTGAAAGTGTTGAATGATGATGAAAGTATTTTCTTTTTGGAGATTTTCTTTCTTTTTTGGGTCACCCTGCCTCGGTGGGAGACGACCGACTTGTTGAAAAAAAAAATAATAATAATAATAAATGTTTCAGTGATGTGTATTGATTATATTCTTACGACAAATGGTAATGTGACCTATTCCGAAATTAATGCGTTTAGAAAAAGTGTGTAAGAGGGAAGAGAGAGAGAGAGAGAGAGAGAGAGAGAGAGAGAGAGAGAGAGAGAGAGGGTGAAACCAAACATCCTGAATATTTAAAGAACAGATTTTTTGGTGTTGGTAAAGCCCAGCAAAGTCGCAGGAGAAACGAGAAAGAGAGAGAGTTCTAGACCTGAGAGGTTATATATATGTAAAAAAAAAATAACATGTAGTGAGGAGCGGCATTGAAAAGCGACCTCTGCTCTTAGCAGGGAGTTGGATGGGCTGTTGACTACCTGCTTTCACCACTCTAGTGCCTGCCCGCTGGCTCCGCGTACTTCAAATGGGTTGCTGCGTCAGAGCACCCAGTGTAATCTGATTCTATGATGGGAATTAAGTGAACGGCCTGCCCTGCCTCGTTCATCCGGTGAACGGCCTGACCTTCCTCGTTCATCCAGTGAACGGCCTGACCTACCTCCAGCATCCAGTGAACGGCCTAACCTAACTCATTCATCCAGTGAACGGCCTGCCCTGTCTCGTTCCTCCATTGAACGACCTGCCCTGCCTCGTTTCTGCGGTGAACGACCTGCTCTGCCTTGTTCCTCCAGCGAACGACCTGCCTCCTCGTTCCTCAAGTGATCGATCTGGTCATTTTAGACAGAATTTCACAACCAACAGTTCGGATAGGAGACTAAAGGATCGTTTGTTGTGTTCCTGGATCATTATCAAGTGGAGATGGACAGAAAATCCGTCTAACATTTCCTCTCCGAATTGTGGGTTAGTTATGAATTGTTGCAGCCACGGTATTGTCTTGTTCTTGAAGATGATAGGCCCTACTTATGTAAGGTGAGTGGCCTATTTTGACAAGATGAGTGGCCTTGTTAAATAAAAGGCCTACTTAGGTAAGATGAGAGACCTACTTTGACATCCCGAGTGGCCTATTTAGATAAGATGAGAGGCCTACTTAAGCAAAGTGAGTGACGTATTTAAACAAGAGGCCTACTTAGGTAAGGTGAGAATCCTACTTAGGGAAGATGAGTGGGCCAGTTTAGAGGGAACTTTTGAAGAACTTGAGTCACAACTCACCTAGAGAGGTATAATCCCCTGACCTTCTGAGGAGCAGCACACTGGAGGTCGGGAGCGCTGAGGGAAGTGTTGGAGGCACTCAGCAGCTCTGCCAGCCACTTTAGGGAGCAGTTACATACCATGGGATTGCCCCGCAGGTCCAGGCTCGCTAGCGACCTCCACGTTACCTCCGTCGCAGGCAAACTCTGGAGGCCGTTGGCGCGGAGATCGAGGGACAGAAGGCGTGGAAGGGAAGTGAGGAACCCGTGAGGAAGGTGTCTTATTAGCGGGTTGTGTGACAGTGTCAGCTTGCGCAGGTTAACACAGTGAGTGAACGCCCCGGGATGTAACGTTGTTAGGTGAGGACACCGTGAGATCTCCAGGGAGGTGAGCTGGTCCAGGTTCCTGAAGGCACCTCCTTCAAGGCTCTTCAGTTTGTTCCTGCTAATACAGAGCGAGTCCAATGTGAGGAGCGGTGCCAGGGCTAGCGTTGGCACCTCCCGCAGCAAGTTATCGTTAAGATTCAACTTCAGTAATCCCCGTAAGCGGTGGAAGGCAGTTTCAGCGATGAATTCTATGCTGTTAGTCTCAAGGGAGAGCGTTACTAGCTCCTCCGTCCGGAAAGCGTTGGGTTCCAGACGCGTCAGACGGTTGCGACAGAGATGTAAAGCTTTCAGTACCCTTAAATCTTCTAGTGCAGCCGTGGGTACATGCCTGAAGTAATTATCACACAGATCGAGAACATGAAGGCCTTGGCAGCCACGGAAGGAATGCTGAGGAAGAGTGTGGAGTTTATTGTGTGCCAGCAGGAGCACCTTCAGGCCAGGCACGTCCAGTAGCGCCGCGGCGGGCAGCTCCGGAAGTGTGTTGTGGCTGAGGTCGAGCAGTGAGAGGGACGAGAGACCCATCAGTGCCCCGCTGGTCAGCGAGGACAGGTTGTTGTGGCCCAGACGCAGCTCCCGCAGCCTCACCTGCACCTGGAAGTTACCTGTGCCCAGGTTGGACAGCTGGTTGTGTGAGAAGTCCAACTCTTCCAGCTGGTCGAAGAACACGAGAGACTGACCAACGGAAGTGATGGAGTTATGGGCCAAGTTGAGGCGGCATAGGCTGGGATTGAAGAGTATGGGCACTACATTAATGCCCACACCCACACAGCGGGCGCTGGGGCCGTCATCATCGCAGGAACACCCAGCGGGACAGAACGCCCGCGCCGCGCCCACCAGCGCCGCCCACGCCAGCCACCAGCTCATCATCACTGCAACGAAAAGAAGAAAAAAAGGAAGGCATTACCACCAGCCTCAGAGCCAGGACTGTCATCTACCAACCTTCCTATCTATCTGCTGATCTCTTTCCAATATGCCATTCACGGCAGGGCGGCCCATAGAGGGGAAGAGAGAAGGCTTCTTACTGCACATTGTGTTTGCAACCAAGCCCCCAGAAAACCTTCCTTGACACGACACATGATGAACTCCCCATGAAGGTACCATGAGGAGCCTACGCACGATGCTCGAGAATAAGGCAACACAGAGGGCTCAGGCAACACTCGAGGTTCTCGCAACACCCTGGGGTTAAAGGTACACCCAAAGCACCCAATGCTCACGTAACACCAGGAGCACAGAGAACACCAGGCACCGTCCAGTTCAAGCGTCCACCTGTATATATCCATACCCTAACACAGACACCTCAACCCTTCCTCTCTCTCTCTCTCTCTCTCTCTCTCTCTCTCGCCATCAAACACGACGGATCTCATTTTTCTTCCCCTCATCTCTATACGCACACGCACATACACACCCTTCCTGGCACATCTCTCCTGCACATACTTTTCGTCTCTTGAGATTTCTCTCGAATATATTTTTTTGTCTTTCACTGACACCTGCATTAAACTATCCCAGGTGGCCTGAGACTGATCCATTTCCACTTGAGCTTCAACATCCCCGCCACCTAGTTGCAAGAGGTGGTTTAGTGCCGCTCTAAAGCCACAAGAGAACCAGATGGACATGACTTGGCTTACAGATACTTCAGTTCCAGCATGAAGGGGTTTCACAGCCTCACAAGCTGGCTGCGAGATAGTTTAATCTTGCTTTAGCTCTAGTGGAGGAATCCGCAATGGGGGATGAAGGATTTAGAATGTTCCATGCACACAAAAGGGCTTCACAGCTCCATCAAGATAGACAAATGATGGTCTCAGAGAGATCCGGATCTACTAGAAATCTTCATAACAGTTCCAGCTGTTCGAGTGATGGCGTGAAGAGTGGATGAGAGATGGTCTATTAGAGCCCCAGCTGCACTGGAGAACACAGCTGCACTGGAGAACACAGCTGCACTGGAGAACACAGCTGCACTGGAGAACACAGCTGCATTGGAGAACACAGCTGCAACAGCTGCACGAAAGGCAGTATGAAAGGGCTCTCAACAACCCGGAACTAACTACATTTTCTTTTTAACCACCGACCGCCCATATCTCCAGTCGTCTTATAATTTATCTTCCTTGACTGTTTTCGTACAGTTCAATGAAGCTACAAAAAATTTCTCTAGTTCAGCTCCTTTCAGTCGATTAATAAGTAGGTATCTATAGTAAATAGGTGCTTAGGTATCTTTTTATTGCTAGGTGAATAGGGGCAGCAAGTGACATGAGAATTTCGTTTACGTCTAATTTCGTCAAGAATGAATTTCTTTTTTTCTGTAGTTGGAAATAATAATAATAATAATAATAATAATAATAATAATAATAATAATAATAATAATAATAATAATAATAATAATAATAATAATAACAACAACAATAATAATAATAATAATAATAATAATAATAATAATAAAAATAATAATAATAATAATAACAGTAATAATAATAATAATAATAATAATAATAATAATAATAATAATAATAATAATAATAATAAGAAGAAGAAGAAGAAGAAGAAGAAGAAGAATAAGAATAAGAATAAGAATAAGAATAAGAATAATAATAACAAAACTAATTGACTCGAAGAATATAGATTCAAACAGAAAAATATGTAGTGCAAATATTATGCAGAAAATTCATAGCTTGGACATTAGGAGGTGCGGGGTTACTATAAGTATTGTGCAGAGGGTTGAGGAAAAGTTGTTGAGGTGGTTTGGTCATTTAGAGAGGATGGAATAAAATAGGATGACTTGGAGGGCGTATGAATCTGTACTGGAGGGAAGGTGGAATTGTTGTCGTCCTAGGAGAGGTTGGAGGGAGGGTATAAAGAAGGTTTTCCATGCGAGGGGCTTGGACATCCAACAAGAGTGTGCTGCGAACGTGTTAGATAATAGTGAGTGTAGGCAACCGCTTTTTTTATGACTTAACGTGCTGTTGGAGTGTGAGCAAGGTAACATTTATGAAGAGATTCGGGGAAACCGGTTAGTTGGATTTGAGTTCTTGAAGTGGGAAATACAGTGCCTGCGTTCTGAAGGCTGGGTGAGGATGTTGCAGATTGGAGGGTCCTTTGCACTGCAGTGTCGGCTCGCCTCTGGCAAGACAGTGATGAAGTGAATGATGGTAAAAGTATTTCGTCTTTATCGGGTCACCCTGCTTCGGTGGGAGACAGCCGGTGTGTTAAAAGAATATATTTACTTTTGTAAGTCCTCGGCAAACGCTGCCTTGATGCTGGTGTTAAATCCAAGGAATTTGAGCCGCCCTCCCTTTCCTCGGACCAATGGTTGATTGCAACTCACTGGAGGAAAGGACACAAACCAACACGCTTCGGACATTTACATGGGATGCTTTTCGGTCGTGGGACCTCGGTCACTCATTTCGAGCAACCGAGGTCCCGGGACCGACATGTGTCCAACAAAGATGACCCTAGTGTCTGTGCACTTGTGTTGCGCCCTCCACGGTGTGTCTACGTGGTGTTGCACCCTCCACGGTGTGTCTCTCCGTAGTGTTGCACCCTCCACGGTGTGTCTCGTGGTGTTGCACCCTCCACGGTGTGTCTCTCCGTAGTGTTGCACCCTCCACGGTGTGTCTCCGTAGTGTTGCACCCTCCACGGTGTGTCTCCGTAGTGTTGCACCCTCCACGGTGTGTGTCTCCGTAGTGTTGCACCCTCCACGGTGTGTCTCCGTAGTGTTGCACCCTCCACGGTGTGTCTCCGTAGTGTTGCACCCTCCACGGTGTGTGTCTCCGTAGTGTTGCACCCTCCACGGTGTGTGTCTCCGTAGTGTTGCACCCTCCACGGTGTGTGTCTCCGTAGTGTTGCACCCTCCACGGTGTGTGTCTCCGTAGTGTTGCACCCTCCACGGTGTGTCTACGTGGTGTTGCACCCTCCACGGTGTGTCTCTCCGTAGTGTTGCACCCTCCACGGTGTGTCTCGTGGTGTTGCACCCTCCACGGTGTGTCTCCGTAGTGTTGCATCCTCCACGGTGTGTCTCCGTAGTGTTGCTCCCTCCACGGTGTGTGTCTCCGTAGTGTTGCACCCTCCACGGTGTGTCTCCGTAGTGTTGCACCCTCCACGGTGTGTCTCTCCGTAGTGTTGCACCCTCCACGGTGTGTCTCTCCGTAGTGTTGCACCCTCCACGGTGTGTCTCTCCGTAGTGTTGCACCCTCCACGGTGTGTGTCTCCGTAGTGTTGCACCCTCCACGGTGTGTCTCCGTAGTGTTGCTCCCTCCACGGTGTGTGTCTCCGTAGTGTTGCACCCTCCACGGTGTGTCTCCGTAGTGTTGCACCCTCCACGGTGTGTCTCCGTAGTGTTGCACCCTCCACGGTGTGTGTCTCCGTAGTGGTGCACCCTCCACGGTGTGTGTCTCCGTAGTGTTGCACCCTCCACGGTGTGTGTCTCCGTAGTGTTGCACCCTCCACGGTGTGTGTCTCCGTAGTGTTGCACCCTCCACGGTGTGTCTCCGTAGTGTTGCACCCTCCACGGTGTGTCTCCGTAGTGTTGCACCCTCCACGGTGTGTGTCTCCGTAGTGTTGCACCCTCCACGGTGTGTGTCTCCGTAGTGTTGCACCCTCCACGGTGTGTGTCTCCGTAGTGTTGCACCCTCCACGGTGTGTGTCTCCGTAGTGTTGCACCCTCCACGGTGTGTCTCTCCGTAGTGTTGCACCCTCCACGGTGTGTCTCTCCGTAGTGTTGCACCCTCCACGGTGTGTCTCCGTAGTGTTGCACCCTCCACGGTGTGTCTCTCCGTAGTGTTGCACCCTCCACGGTGTGTGTCTCCGTAGTGTTGCACCCTCCACGGTGTGTCTCCGTAGTGTTGCACCCTCCACGGTGTGTCTCTCCGTAGTGTTGCACCCTCCACGGTGTGTCTCTCCGTAGTGTTGCACCCTCCACGGTGTGTGTCTCCGTAGTGTTGCACCCTCCACGGTGTGTGTCTCCGTAGTGTTGCACCCTCCACGGTGTGTCTCCGTAGTGTTGCACCCTCCACGGTGTGTCTCTCCGTAGTGTTGCACCCTCCACGGTGTGTCTCTCCGTAGTGTTGCACCCTCCACGGTGTGTCTCTCCGTAGTGTTGCACCCTCCACGGTGTGTCTCCGTAGTGTTGCACCCTCCACGGTGTGTCTCTCCGTAGTGTTGCACCCTCCACGGTGTGTGTCTCCGTAGTGTTGCACCCTCCACGGTGTGTCTCCGTAGTGTTGCACCCTCCACGGTGTGTCTCCGTAGTGTTGCACCCTCCACGGTGTGTCTCTCCGTAGTGTTGCACCTTCAACAACACCTTGACCCAGGCGCTGCTGCGTCACCTGCTCTCTACCACACCTGTTACCAACACACGAATTTCTTCTTCTTCTTCTTCTTCTTCTTCTTCTTCTTCTTCTTCTTCTCATTATTATTATTATTATTATTATTATTATTATTATTATTATTATTATTATTATTATTATTAAAACACTAAACTCGTGTTGGTCATTCACCAAAACGAATTGAAACGCTGAGGAGGGGAGGGGGAAGGGGGGCAGGGGGCAGGGGGGAAGGGGGAAGGGGGCAGGGGGCTGGGGGGAAGGGGGGCAGGGGGCAGGTGGTAGGGGGGCAGGTAGGCAGGGGGGCAGGGGGGCAGGGGGGCAGGGGGGCAGGGGGGCAGGGAGGCAGGGGGGCAGGGAGGCAGGGGGGCAGGGGGAGGTGTAGAATGAGTGTCCTATCACAGGGCAGGTTTAGATCACGTTCCGTTTAAGCGATGAATGTGCGCGTGCCTCGCTTAACCGGATGTCGAGGAGTGATAATATACACTTAATCCGTAGGCACGGATAATGGAGGGCTGATTAAGCCCGCCTGAGCGGATGTCTATTAAACCAAGATGGAAATAAGGGTTAATGAGAGTAACAGCCGATTTTTTTCCTCCCACGCTCAAAAAAATCGTAACAAAAAAATTTTTGCTCTCGTGCGGGCAAATAAAAAAAAAAAACATTAATGAGCTGGGAAATTCATTTGGTAAACACTGGGTAAATATGTGGATGCAAACGAGGTTGTTGAACGAGGGTTGGAAGGAAGCCTGGTCGTTCAACGAGATGTTGGAGACGCCTGATAGGTCGTTGAACGAGGGTTGGAAACACAAATTAAAGGTCTATAAATGAAGTTCATAAACAAACTAGCGTTAAGCGAAAGTGTAATCACAAGTTAGCGTTGAACGAGCGTTAAAATACAAATTAGCCCGTCAACCGAAGAACAATCTAGGTCGTACAATAACGGTTGGAAGCACAAACTAGGTCGCTAAACGAAGGAGCGAACACACACACACACACACTACAACATCAAACAAAGATGGAAGCAAGAATTCAGATTCTCAGGTATAACTGAACATCTGCTGAAAAAATTAGGCGGTGGAGTTGAAAGCTGGAAATCTACCTACTTGATTAAGCTGTATACAGAGGGCTGTCTGTCATAAGAGTTTATTTTGTGCCATTTCACCCTCTCTCTCTCTCTCTCTCTCTCTCTCTCTCTCTCTCTCTCTCTCTCTCTCTCTCTCTCTTTCTACAATTCTTATCGACAATACGTACCATCCTACATACAATTACAATCGCCTTATATCATAGTTTCTGGGTGATAATCAGGCTGTGACTGACACCAGAACAAACACTTGAACTACCATGTGGACTGACCACACAAATGACCGAGCAATTGGACTACCAAATGTATCAGCAATGAGGCTGACAAAGGCACTAATAATAGTTACAACCAATTACTCGTAACAACTGAACTGTAGTAATGCACTGATAAGTGGACGGAAAACTGAGCTAACAGTTCAACTAACAACACGATTCGTACTTAGACTAACAATTAGAGTAACATTACAATAACTACTGTTTACCAATCCCCCTCCCCCCCCCGACAGAGCTATAACAGAATCAAGAACTGTTGATAACAACGCCCCTCCCCCCTCCCCCCTCCCCCTCCCCCCCTCCCCCTCCCCCCCCCCTCCCCCCTCCCCCAGGAAGAAAAGAAAAATATATATATATATATATATCAGAACTGGATGGCTAAAATTTTACTTATTAATACAAGCATCGCGAATTGTTTGTTTGTTTTTTTAAAATAGCGAGAGAATAAAAATATTTTAATAAATATACAGACCCTTCTGCATATATTGTTGTTTTGGACGCTCAGTTTGTAAAAACATTTCTGGAAAATTAAATTAGAGAAATGTTTTGATCATTTCCTGCTCTTCAAGAGAGGCGCCTTGATGCCATATATATATATATATATATATATATATATATATATATATATATATATATATATATATATATATATATATATATATATATATATATATATAATATGCGTGTGTGCCTGACTGCTGCAAGGAGAAAATATATATACTGTGCATTATCTGGATTTCTTTGAGCTAGGAAGTGAAGATAGTGGAAACTGGGGAAGGCTGGTAATAGCAGGAGCGAGAGACTTAGTCTAGATTACTACGACCAGCTTGAGTGGATATCAGGTTCCTCATGGCCCAAGTTTGTGTGGGGTCCAGGAGTAGGGGGGCGGGGGGAAGATGAAGGGGAGGGGGAGGGGGAGGGGGAAGGGGAGGGGGAGGGGGAGGGGGAGGGGGAAGGAGAGACGACCGGAAAGTGATTTTTTATTATTTTATTTTAGCAAAATTGCATACATCTGTAGCGTGCTGCTACATTATTTGATATGAGAGTCACACAGTGGGAACAGTGTTTCTCTGTCACATTCCTTCACACAGGATGGTACTCACACACAGTGTTGAAATCTGTCAGCCTGAACCTGGACACTTTAGTAGTGCAATGAGGATTGCATGACTGAATAATTAAATTTTTTATAAGATATTTCCATCATCCCATGCGGGGCGCCAACACAATGTATATATATATATATATATATATATATATATATATATATATATATATATATATATATATATATATATATATACATATACATATATATATATATATATATATATATATATATATATATATATATATATATATATATATATATATATATATAATAAGACTACAGTAAATAAGATGACAGTAAACAGATGATACCACAATATGCAGAACAACCATTGTGAAGAGAAGAGTGAGCTTCTAAGCGCATTCGTGATTTCTCGCATTATCAACGAACTATAATGCAGAAGGCATATAAAGGTTAAATTACGCTTCACTGTCAACATACAGCATCTGAACCTTTTACGATGATGCTGGTGAGGTGGTCAAGGACCTGTCAGATACAGCTTATATTCTACCCAAGCTTTAAGATTTTAACTTATAGAATGTATCTTAAATTCTTTCCAAGTTTTATTAATTATATAAATGGGTCAAATTTGTATAATCCTAAATCAATATTCATATTAATTTCAAAGCTATTTTTATGAGACTTGATTCTATTATATTTCCCTCACCCATGAACCTCCTTGAGAAGACCTTTTTGGCCTTTTAAAATCAAATGGATAGTTAAAATCGCTCATATGAATACTAAACATAGCATTAGACTCTTGTGCACTTCTAGTGCTATATTTAGGTTGTTGTAATCTTAGTTCAAGGCTTTTCCCAGTTTGACCGTAATAAACTTTATCGCATGCTTTACAGGGAATCTTATAGACACAGCCGTCAGCATTTTTGGGGGAAATTTTAATCAAAAGTTTTTTTTTTACTGTATCAAATTTTTTAAACACAACTTTGACATTAAAATTCCCAACAACGCCAGAGAACAGGAGGGATAGGGGGAAAGGACATGATAACGGCATATACAATACTGAGAGGAACTGACAAGGTGAAGAGGGACAGGATATTTCAGAGATGGAACACAGCAACAAAGGGTCACAATTGGAAGCTGAAGACTCAGATGAGTCATAGAGAAGTTAGGAAGTATTTCATCAGTCACAGAGTGACGTAGAGGAGGCAGGATCCATACATAGCTTTAAGGAGAGGTATGATAAAGCTCATGGAGCAGGAAGATAATAAACCTAGTAGCGACCAGTAAAGAGGTGGGGCCAGAAGCTTTGATTCGATCCCTGCAATCACAATTAGGTGAGTACACACATACCACAAACAGACCAAGTGTCTATCGACAAGTGCCTTTGACAACTAGTAACCACACACACACACACAAACACACACACACACACACACACAAAGACAGCTAATGTAGTCCCCATATTTAAGAAAGGAAACAGAAACGAGGCACTAAACTACAGACCTGTGTCTCTGACATGTATTGTGTGCAAAGTCATGGAGAAGATTATCAGGAGGAGAGTGGTCGAACACCTGGAAAGGAACAAGATTATAAATGAAAACCAGCATGGGTTCATGGAAGGCAAATCCTGTATCACAAACCTCCTGGAGTTTTATGACAAGGTAACAGAAGTAAGACGCGAGAGAGAGGGGTGGGTAGACTGCGTTTTCCTAGACTGCAGGAAGGCCTTTGACACAGTTCCCCACAAGAGATTAGTGTAGAAGCTGGAGGATCAGGCGCATGTAAAAGGGAGGGCACTGCAATGGATAAGGGAATACCTGACATGGAGGCAGCAACGAGTCATGGTACGTGAAGAGGTATCACAGTGGGCTCCTGTTATGAGCGGGGTCCCACAGGGGTCAGTTCTAGGACCAGTGCTATTTTTGATATATGTGAACGACATGATGGAAGGAATAGACTCTGAAGTGTCCCTGTTCGCAGATGATGTGAAGTTGATGAGAAGAATTAAATCGGACGAGGATGAGGCAGGACTGCAAAGAGACCTGGACAGGCTGGACATGTGGTCCAGTAACTGGCTTCTCGAATTCAATCCAGCCAAATGCAAAGTCATGAAGATTGGGGAGGGGCAAAGAAGACCGCAGACAGAGTATAGGCTAGGTGGACAAAGACTACAGACCTCACTCAGGGAGAAAGACCTTGGGGTGACCATAACACCGAGCACATCACCGGAGGCACACATCAACCAAATAACTGCTGCAGCATACGGGCGCCTGGCAAACCTGAGAATAGCGTTCCGATACCTTAATAAGGAATCGTTCAAGACACTGTACACTGTGTATGTTAGGCCCATACTGGAGTATGCAGCACCAGTCTGGAACCCACACCTGGTCAAGCACGTCAAGAAGTTAGAGAAAGTACAAAGGTTTGCAACAAGGCTAGTCCCAGAGCTCAAGGGAATGTCGTACGAGGAAAGGTTAAGGGAAATCGGACTGACGACACTGGAGGACAGAAGGGTCAGGGGAGACATGATAACGACATACAAGATACTGCGGGGAATAGACAAGGTGGACAGAGATAGGATGTTCCAGAGAGGGGACACAGGGACAAGGGGTCACAACTGGAAGCTGAAGACTCAGACGAGTCGCAGGGACGTTAGGAAGTATTTCTTCAGTCATAGAGTTGTCAGCAGGTGGAATAGCCTAGCAAGTGAAGTAGTGGAGGCAGGAACCATACATAGTTTTGAGAAGAGGTATGACAAAGCTCAGGAAGCAGAGAGAGAGAGGATCCAGTAGCGATCAGTGAAGAGGCGGGGCCAGGAGCTGAGTCTCGACCCCTGCAACCACAATTAGGTGAGTACAATTAGGTGAGTACACACACACACTCACTCACACACACACACACATACACACACACACACACACACACACACACACCATAATCAACATATAATACGTCACACTTCACCACCCTGATAATCACCACCCTCATCCATCACACCCTGATTACATTCGCAGTGTAATTAAGTAATTTATGGTCTACTACACCTGGCAAACAAATTACATTTCGGTGGCAACGCTATGAAACATGTGTGTGTTGAGTAGTGACAAATTTGAGTCACTTAAAGACAACTTAAGTTACGGGTATCAAGAACCTTTGATCCCTAAAGTTATGATCATACTTAATTAAGTTGATCCATAAGTTGGATCGTTAAGAGTTGTGGAGGTGGTTCACTCTTGTGATGGAGGGTGGTGGTTCACTCTTGTGATGGAGGGTGGTGGTTCACTCTTGTGATGGAGGGTGATGGTTCACTCTTGTGATGGAGGGTGGTGGTTCACTCTTGTGATGGAGGGTGGTGGTTCACTCTTGTGATGGAGGGTGGTGGTTCACTCTTGTGATGGAGGGTGGTGGTTCACTCTTGTGATGGAGGGTGGTGGTTCACTCTTGTGATGGAGGGTGATGGTTCACTCTTGTGATGGAGGGTGGTGGTTCACTCTTGTGATGGAGGGTGGTGGTTCACTCTTGTGATGGAGGGTGGTGGTTCACTCTTGTGATGGAGGGTGATGGTTCACTCTTGTGATGGAGGGTGGTGGTTCACTCTTGTGATGGAGGGTGGTGGTTCACTCTTGTGATGGAGGGTGGTGGTTCACTCTTGTGATGGAGGGTGGTGGTTCACTCTTGTGATGGAGGGTGGTGGTTCACTCTTGTGATGGAGGGTGGTGGTTCACTCTTGTGATGGAGGGTGATGGTTCACTCTTGTGATGGAGGGTGGTGGTTCACTCTTGTGATGGAGGGTGGTGGTTCACTCTTGTGATGGAGGGTGGTGGTTCACTCTTGTGATGGAGGGTGGTGGTTCACTCTTGTGATGGAGGGTGGTGGTTCACTCTTGTGATGGAGGGTGGTGGTTCACTCTAGTGATGGAGGGTGGTGATTCACTCTTGTGATGGAGGGTGGTGGTTCATTCTTGTGATGGAGGGTGGTGGTTCACTCTTGTGATGGAGGGTGGTGGTTCACTCTTGTGATGGAGGGTGGTGGTTCACTCTAGTGATGGAGGGTGGTGATTCACTCTTGTGATGGAGGGTGGTGGTTCATTCTTGTGATGGAGGGTGGTGGTTCACTCTTGTGATGGAGGGTGGTGGTTCACTCTTGTGATGGAGGGTGGTGGTTCACTCTTGTGATGGAGGGTGGTGGTTCACTCTTGTGATGGAGGGTGGTGGTTCACTCTTGTGATGGAGGGTGGTGGTTCACTCTTGTGATGGAGGGTGGTGGTTCACTCTTGTGATGGAGGGTGGTGGTTCACTCTTGTGATGGAGGGTGGTGGTTCACTCTTGTGATGGAGGGTGGTGGCTCACTCTTGTGATGGAGGGTGGTGGTTCACTCTTGTGATGGAGGGTGGTGGTTCACTCTTGTGATGGAGGGAGGTGGTTCACTCTTGTGATGGAGGGAGGTGGTTCACTCTTGTGATGGAGGGAGGTGGTTCACTCTTGTGATGGAGGGAGGTGGTTCACTCTTGTGATGGAGGGAGGTGGTTCACTCTTGTGATGGAGGGTGGTGGTTCACTATTGTGATGGAGGGTGGTGGTTCACTCTTGTGATGGAGGGAGGTGGTTCACTCTTGTGATGGAGGGAGGTGGTTCACTCTTGTGATGGAGGGTGGTGGTTCACTCTTGTGATGGAGGGAGGTGGTTCACTCTTGTGATGGAGGGAGGTGGTTCACTCTTGTGATGGAGGGAGGTGGTTCACTCTTGTGATGGAGGGTGGTGGTTCATTCTTGTGATGGAGGGTGGTGGTTCACTCTTGTGATGGAGGGTGGTGGTTCACTCTTGTGATGGAGGGTGGTGGTTCACTCTAGTGATGGAGGGTGGTGATTCACTCTTGTGATGGAGGGTGGTGGTTCATTCTTGTGATGGAGGGTGGTGGTTCACTCTTGTGATGGAGGGTGGTGGTTCACTCTTGTGATGGAGGGTGGTGGTTCACTCTTGTGATGGAGGGTGGTGGTTCACTCTTGTGATGGAGGGTGGTGGTTCACTCTTGTGATGGAGGGTGGTGGTTCACTCTTGTGATGGAGGGTGGTGGTTCACTCTTGTGATGGAGGGTGGTGGTTCACTCTTGTGATGGAGGGTGGTGGTTCACTCTTGTGATGGAGGGTGGTGGCTCACTCTTGTGATGGAGGGTGGTGGTTCACTCTTGTGATGGAGGGTGGTGGTTCACTCTTGTGATGGAGGGAGGTGGTTCACTCTTGTGATGGAGGGAGGTGGTTCACTCTTGTGATGGAGGGAGGTGGTTCACTCTTGTGATGGAGGGAGGTGGTTCACTCTTGTGATGGAGGGAGGTGGTTCACTCTTGTGATGGAGGGTGGTGGTTCACTATTGTGATGGAGGGTGGTGGTTCACTCTTGTGATGGAGGGAGGTGGTTCACTCTTGTGATGGAGGGAGGTGGTTCACTCTTGTGATGGAGGGTGGTGGTTCACTCTTGTGATGGAGGGAGGTGGTTCACTCTTGTGATGGAGGGAGGTGGTTCACTCTTGTGATGGAGGGAGGTGGTTCACTCTTGTGATGGAGGGTGGTGGTTCACTATTGTGATGGAGGGTGGTGGTTCACTCTTGTGATGGAGGGAGGTGGTTCACTCTTGTGATGGAGGGAGGTGGTTCACTCTTGTGATGGAGGGTGGTGGTTTACTCTTGTGATGGAGGGAGGTGGTTCACTCTTGTGATGGAGGGTGGTGGTTCACTCTTGTGATGGAGGGTGGTGGTTCACTCTTGTGATGGAGGGTGGTGGTTCATTCTTGTGATGGAGGGTGGTGGTTCACTCTTGTGATGGAGGGTGGTGGTTCACTCTTGTGATGGAGGGTGGTGGTTCACTCTTGTGATGGAGGGAGGTGGTTCACTCTTGTGATGGAGGGTGGTGGTTCACTCTTGTGATGGAGGGTGGTGGTTCACTCTTGTGATGGAGGGTGGTGGTTCACTCTTGTGATGGAGGGAGGTGGTTCACTCTTGTGATGGAGGGTGGTGGTTCACTCTTGTGATGGAGGGTGGTGGTTCACTCTTGTGATGGAGGGTGGTGGTTCACTCTTGTGATGGAGGGTGGTGGTTCACTCTTGTGATGGAGGGTGGTGGTTCACTCTTGTGATGGAGGGAGGTGGTTCACTCTTGTGATGGAGGGTGGTGGTTCACTCTTGTGATGGAGGGTGGTGGTTCACTCTTGTGATGGAGGGTGGTGGTTCACTCTTGTGATGGAGGGAGGTGGTTCACTCTTGTGATGGAGGGTGGTGGTTCACTCTTGTGATGGAGGGTGGTGGTTCACTCTTGTGATGGAGGGTGGTGGTTCACTCTTGTGATGGAGGGTGGTGGTTCACTCTTGTGATGGAGGGAGGTGGTTCACTCTTGTGATGGAGGGTGGTGGTTCACTCTTGTGATGGAGGGTGGTGGTTCACTCTTGTGATGGAGGGTGGTGGTTCACTCTTGTGATGGAGGGTGGTGGTTCACTCTTGTGATGGAGGGTGGTGATTCACTCTTGTGATGGAGGGTGGTGGTTCACTCTTGTGATGGAGGGTGGTGGTTTACTCTTGTGATGGAGGGTGGTGGTTCACTCTTGTGATGGAGGGTGGTGGTTCACTCTTGTGATGGAGGGTGGTGATTCACTCTTGTGATGGAGGGTGGTGGTTCACTCTTGTGATGGAGGGTGGTGGTTCACTCTTGTGATGGAGGGTGGTGGTTCACTCTTGTGATGGAGGGTGGTGATTCACTCTTGTGATGGAGGGTGGTGGTTCACTCTTGTGATGGAGGGTGGTGGTTCACTCTTGTGATGGAGGGTGGTGGTTCACTCTTGTGATGGAGGGTGGTGATTCACTCTTGTGATGGAGGGTGGTGGTTCACTCTTGTGATGGAGGGTGGTGGTTCACTCTTGTGATGGAGGGTGGTGGTTCACTCTTGTGATGGAGGGTGGTGGTTCACTCTTGTGATGGAGGGTGGTGGTTCACTCTTGTGATGGAGGGAGGTGGTTCACTCTTGTGATGGAGGGTGGTGGTTCACTCTTGTGATGGAGGGTGGTGGTTCACTCTTGTGATGGAGGGTGGTGGTTCACTCTTGTGATGGAGGGAGGTGGTTCACTCTTGTGATGGAGGGTGGTGGTTCACTCTTGTGATGGAGGGTGGTGGTTCACTCTTGTGATGGAGGGTGGTGGTTCACTCTTGTGATGGAGGGTGATGGTTCACTCTTGTGATGGAGGGTGGTGGTTCACTCTTGTGATGGAGGGTGATGGTTCACTCTTGTGATGGAGGGTGGTGGTTCACTCTTGTGATGGAG
>NC_091298.1:22079797-22102297 GCF_038502225.1 Cherax quadricarinatus
TGCACTTGTTACGTCCCGTGCACTTGTTGCGTCCCGTGCACTTGTTGCGTCCCGTGCACTTGTTGCGTCCCGTGCACTTATTGCGTCCCGTGCACTTGTTACGTCCCGTGCACTTGTTGCGTCCCGTGCACTTGTTGCGTCCCGTGCACTTGTTGCGTCCCGTGCACTTGTTGCGTCCCGTGCACTTGTTGCGTCCCGTGCACTTGTTGCGTCCCGTGCACTTGTTGCGTCCCGTGCACTTGTTGCGTCCCGTGCACTTGTTACGTCCCGTGCACTTGTTGCGTCCCGTGCACTTGTTGCGTCCCGTGCACTTGTTGCGTCCTGTGCACTTGTTGCGTCCCGTGCACTTGTTACGTCCCGTGCACTTGTTGCGTCCCGTGCACTTGTTGCGTCCCGTGCACTTGTTGCGTCCTGTGCACTTGTTGCGTCCCGTGCACTTGTTGCGTCCCGTGCACTTGTTGCGTCCCGTGCACTTGTTGCGTCCCGTGCACTTGTTGCGTCCCGTGCACTTGTTGCGTCCCGTGCACTTGTTGCGTCCCGTGCACTTGTTGCGTCCCGTGCACTTGTTACGTCCCGTGCACTTGTTGCGTCCCGTGCACTTGTTGCGTCCCGTGCACTTGTTGCGTCCCGTGCACTTGTTGCGTCCCGTGCACTTGTTGCGTCCCGTGCACTTGTTGCGTCCCGTGCACTTATTGCGTCCCGTGCACTTGTTACGTCCCGTGCACTTGTTGCGTCCCGTGCACTTGTTGCGTCCCGTGCACTTGTTGCGTCCCGTGCACTTGTTGCGTCCCGTGCACTTGTTGCGTCCCGTGCACTTGTTGCGTCCCGTGCACTTATTGCGTCCCGTGCACTTGTTGCGTCCCGTGCACTTGTTGCGTCCCGTGCACTTATTGCGTCCCGTGCACTTGTTGCGTCCCGTGCACTTGTTGCGTCCCGTGCACTTATTGCGTCCCGTGCACTTATTGCGTCCCGTGCACTTGTTGCGTCCCTTGCACTTGTTGCGTCCCGTGCACTTGTTGCGTCCCGTGCACTTGTTGCGTCCCGTGCACTTGTTGCGTCCCGTGCACTTGTTGCGTCCCGTGCACTTATTGCGTCCCGTGCACTTGTTGCGTCCCGTGCACTTGTTGCGTCCCATGCACTTATTGCGTCCCGTGCACTTGTTGCGTCCCGTGCACTTGTTGCGTCCCGTGCACTTATTGCGTCCCGTGCACTTATTGCGTCCCGTGCACTTGTTGCGTCCCGTGCACATGTTGCGTCCCGTGCACTTGTTGCGTCCCGTGCACTTGTTGCGTCCCGTGCACTTGTTGCGTCCCGTGCACTTATTGCGTCCCGTGCACTTGTTGCGTCCCGTGCACTTGTTGTGTCCCGTGCACTTGCTGCGTCCCGTGCACTTGTTGCGTCCCGTGCACTTATTGCGTCCCGTGCACTTGTTGCGTCCCGTGCACTTATTGCGTCCCGTGCACTTGTTGCGTCCCGTGCACTTATTGCGTCCCGTGCACTTGTTGCGTCCCGTGCACTTGTTGCGTCCCATGCACTTATTGCGTCCCGTGCACTTGTTGCGTCCCGTGCACTTGTTGCGTCCCGTGCACTTATTGCGTCCCGTGCACTTATTGCGTCCCGTGCACTTGTTGCGTCCCGTGCACATGTTGCGTCCCGTGCACTTGTTGCGTCCCGTGCACTTGTTGCGTCCCGTGCACTTGTTGCGTCCCGTGCACTTATTGCGTCCCGTGCACTTGTTGCGTCCCGTGCACTTGTTGTGTCCCGTGCACTTGCTGCGTCCCGTGCACTTGTTGCGTCCCGTGCACTTATTGCGTCCCGTGCACTTGTTGCGTCCCGTGCACTTATTGCGTCCCGTGCACTTGTTGCGTCCCGTGCACTTATTGCGTCCCGTGCACTTGTTGCGTCCCGTGCACTTGTTGCGTCCCGTGCACTTGTTGGTCCCGTGCACTTGTTGCGTCCCGTGCACTTATTGCGTCCCGTGCACTTGTTGCGTCCCGTGCACTTGATGCGTCCCGTGCACTTGTTGCGTCCCGTGAGCTTGTTGCGTCCCGTGCACTTATTGCGTCCCGTGCACTTGTTGCGTCCCGTGCACTTATTGCGTCCCGTGCACTTGGTGCGTCCCATGCACTTGTTGCGTCCCATACACTTTTTGCGTCCAGTGCACTTGTTGCGTCCCGTGCACTTGTTGCGTCCCGTGCACTTGTTGCGTCCCGTGCACTTGTTGCGTCCCGTGCACTTGTTGCGTCCTGTGCACTTGGTGCGTCCCGTGCACTTGTTGCGTCCCGTGCACTTGTTGCGTCCCGTGCACTTGTTGCGTCCCGTGCACTTGTTGCGTTCCGTGCACTTGTTGCGTCCCGTGCACTTGTTGCGTCCCGTGCACTTGTTGCGTCCCGTGCACTTGTTGCGTCCCGTGCACTTGTTGCGTCCCGTGCACTTGGTGCGTCCCGTGCACTTGTTGCGTCCCGTGCACTTGTTGCGTCCCGTGCACTTGTTGCGTCCCGTGCACTTTTCAATTAGTGTTGTCAGCCATGCACTTAGTGTTGTCAGCCATGCACTTAGTGTTGTCAGCCATGCACTTAGTGTTGTCAGCCGTGCACTTAGTGTTGTCAGCCATTCACTTAGTGTTGTTAGCCATGCACTTATTGTTGTCAGCCGTGCACTTATTGTTGTCAGGCATGCACTTAGTGTTGTCAGCCATGCACTTCGTGTTGTCAGCCATGCACTTAGTGTTGTCAGCCGTGCACTTAGCGTTGTCAGCCGTGCGCTTAGTGTTGTCAGCCGTGCACTGAGTGTTGTCAGCCGTGCACTTAGTGTTGTCCGCCGTGCACTTAGTGTTGTCAGCCGTGCACTTAGTGTTGTCAGCCGTGCACTTAGTGTTGTCCGCCGTGCACTTAGTGTTGTCAACCGTGCACTTAGTGTTGTCAGCCGTGCACTTAGTGTTGTCAGCCGTGCACTTAGTATTGTCAGCCGTGCACTTAGTGTTGTCAGCCGTGCACTGAGTGTTGTCAGCCGTGCACTGAGTGTTGTCAGCCGTGCACTTAGTTTTGTCAGCCGTGCACTGAGTGTTGCCAGCGGTGCACTGAGCGTTTTCAGCCGTGCACTGAGTGTTGTCAGCCGTGCACTTAGCGTTGTCAGCCGTGCGCTTAGTGTTGTCAGCCGTGCACTGAGTGTTGTCAGCCGCGCACTGAGCGTTGTCAGCCATGCACTGAATGTTGTCAGCCGTGCACTGAGTGTTGTCAGCCGTGCACTGAGCGTTGCAAGCGGTGCACTTAGTGTTGCCAGCCGTGCACTGAGTGTTGCCAGCGGTGCACTGAGCATTGTCAGCCGTGCACTGAGCGTTGTCAGCAGTGCACTGAGCGTTTTCAGCCGTGCACTGAGTGTTGTCAGCCGTGCACTTAGCGTTGTCAGCCGTGCGCTTAGTGTTGTCAGCCGTGCACTGAGTGTTGTCAGCCGTGCACTTAGTGTTGTCCGCCGTGCACTTAGTGTTGTCAGCCGTGCACTTAGTGTTGTCAGCCGTGCACTTAGTGTTGTCCGCCGTGCACTTAGTGTTGTCAACCGTGCACTTAGTGTTGTCAGCCGTGCACTTAGTGTTGTCAGCCGTGCACTTAGTATTGTCAGCCGTGCACTTAGTGTTGTCAGCCGTGCACTGAGTGTTGTCAGCCGTGCACTGAGTGTTGTCAGCCGTGCACTTAGTTTTGTCAGCCGTGCACTGAGTGTTGCCAGCGGTGCACTTAGTGTTGTCAGCCGTGCACTGAGTGTTGTCAGCCGTGCACTGAGTGTTGTCAGCCGTGCACTTAGTTTTGTCAGCCGTGCACTGAGTGTTGCCAGCGGTGCACTTAGTGTTGTCAGCTGTGCACTGAGTGTTGTCAGCCGTGCACTTAGTGTTGTCAGCCGTGCATTGAGTGTTGCCAGCGGTGAACTTAGTGTTGTCAGCCGTGCACTGAGTGTTGTCAGCCGTGCACTTAGTGTTGCCAGCCGTGCACTGAGTGTTGTCAGCCGCGCACTGAGCGTTGTCAGCCATGCACTGAATGTTGTCAGCCGTGCACTGAGTGTTGTCAGCCGTGCACTGAGCGTTGCAAGCGGTGCACTTAGTGTTGCCAGCCGTGCACTGAGTGTTGCCAGCGGTGCACTGAGCATTGTCAGCCGTGCACTGAGCGTTGTCAGCAGTGCAATGAGCGTTTTCAGCCGTGCACTGAGTTTTGCCAGCGGTGCACTTAGTGTTGTTAGCCGTGCACTGAGTGTTGTCAGCCGTGCACTGAGTGTTGTCAGCCGTGCACTGAGTGTTGTCAGCCGTGCACTTAGTGTTGTCAGCCGTGCACTTAGTATTGTCAGCCGTGCACTTAGTGTTGTCAGCCGTGCACTGAGTGTTGTCAGCCGTGCACTGAGTGTTGTCAGCCGTGCACTTAGTTTTGTCAGCCGTGCACTGAGTGTTGCCAGCGGTGCACTTAGTGTTGTCAGCCGTGCACTGAGTGTTGTCAGCCGTGCACTTAGTGTTGTCAGCCGTGCACTGAGTGTTGTCAGCCGTGCACTGAGTGTTGCCAGCGGTGCACTTAGTGTTGTCAGCCGTGCACTGAGTGTTGTCAGCCGTGCACTTTGTGTTGTCAGCCGTGCATTGAGTGTTGCCAGCGGTGCACTTAGTGTTGTCAGCCGTGCACTGAGTGTTGTCAGCCGTGCACTTAGTGTTGTCAGCCGTGCACTTAGTTTTGTCAGCCGTGCACTGAGTGTTGCCAGCGGTGCACTTAGTGTTGTCAGCCGTGCACTGAGTGTTGTCAGCCGTGCACTGAGCGTTGTCAGCCATGCACTGAGTGTTGTCAGCCGTGCACTGAGTGTTGTCAGCCGTGCACTGAGCGTTGCAAGCGGTGCACTTAGTGTTGTCAGCCGTGCACTGAGTGTTGTCAGCCGTGCACTGAGCGTTGTCAGCCATGCACTGAGTGTTGTCGGCCGTGCACTGAGTGTTGTCAGCCGTGCACTGAGTGTTGCAAGCGGCGCACTTAGTGTTGTCAGCCGTGCACTGAGTGTTGCCAGCGGTGCACTAAGCATTGTCAGCCGTGCACTGAGCGTTGTCAGCCGTGCACTGAGCGTTGTCAGCCGTGCGCTGAGTGTTGCCAGCGGTGCACTTAGTGTTGTTAGCCGTGCACTGAGTGTTGTCAGCCGTGCACTGAGTGTTGTCAGCCGTGCACTGAGTGTTGTCAGCTGTGCACTGAGTGTTGTCAGCCGTGCACTGAGCGTTGTCAGCCGTGCACTGAACGTTGTCAGCCGTACACTGAGCTTTGTCAGCCGTGCACTGAGCGTTGTCAGCCGTGCACTGAGCGTTGTCAGCGGTGCACAACGGTGCACAGCTTTGCAAGCGGAGGCTCACTAGCTCGGTCCACTTCTTCTATATTTAATCTAGGCAAAGGTCGATTGTGAGAGAGGGAGGGAGGGAGGGAAGGAGGGAGGGAGGGAGGGAGGGAGGGAAGGAGGGAGGGAAGGAGGGAGGGAAGGAGGGAGGGAGGGAAGGAGGGAGGGAGGGAGGGAGGGAGGGAGGGAGGGAGGGAGGGGAAGGAGGAAGATGGAGAAAAGACAAGGGATGGAGGAGATAGTGGGGGAGGGAGGGAAGAAGTCAGGGGAAAGGAGGAGGAACAGGAATGAAGGAATCCAAGAAGCAGAATAGAAGTGATATCTGTGTCACTGTTACACCTGTGTCACTGTGACATCTGGATCACTCTGACACCTGTGCCACTTTGATACCTGTGTCATTGTGACAACTGTGTCACTGTGGCACCTGTGTCAATGTGACAGCTTTGTCACTGTGACTCTTGTGTCACTATGGCACCTGTGTCACTGGTGTCACTGTGACAACTGTGTCACTGTGACACCTGTGTCACTGTGGCACCTCTTGCCAAGAAGATATTTTGCTAATTTCATACTGAAAATTTATTTTTCCGATTGAATCTTAAAGGTTTGAAGGAGGTGACTCTGTGGCCTCCATTTAATAAGGAAGAGAGTGAGGTCTTGAGATGGTGTCTCCAATTCCCTGTTTAGTAGTAGTATAGGAAGACACTCTCAGCCTTACTGCACTACGTGGCTAGGTCTCCCATGAGACAACCTGAAGGAGGAGGCTTTCATAAAAGCCAGATTTACTGCTGGTAGACAATGATAAAATCCGACAATTGGAAATAAAGTCATTGGTAGCAGTGGATCATCTACTACCAGTGACTTTATTGCCAGGTTTAGTGTTTTAAGTCTTTCTTCTAGCTTGCTTTATTTAGTGATGGTAGGAGCTTAGCAGACCTTCCCTGGACACTCTCCACCTTGTCTTCGTGTTATCTATAATTTAGAAAACAAAACTGGAGAGAATATTTGAGGTATGATCGTGTTAATTTATCATAGTGTGTCAGTGTTACCTACTTTTTATGTAATCAAGGTATTTTATTATGAAACGAAGGATTGTGTTGGTTTTGGTGTTTGTATGAAGACGCTGTTTAGTATGATTATGATCATGAACGTCATGAGAGAGAGAAAGAGAGACAGACTAACAGAGAGAGAGCAAGAGAGTGAGTGTGTCTGTGTCTCTGCATTTGTGTATATTTTTTCCTGAGTATATCGGAGTCTACATCATGAAAAGCCAATAATTCAGTGATAACAGATTTCCCTGTTCTCCTCTTTTTCAAATTTCCTTATGAAAAAAACCATTGTACCTGGCAAGAGCTACTGGTGACCTGGTCTGCTTCAAAGCTCTAACACACCTCATTCAACTCGCATCCGAGTGAGTGTCAAATGATATTTCATAAAAGTTACAGCAGAATCCTCAATCTTTGTTTCAGGGTAACATATTCTTTTTTGATTGTTTCACTGACAGAATGGCGTATTGTGTTGCCCTGACGTGGAGTCCCCGAGCACAGCAACGTGAGGTCTTTCTTTAGTGTCTGACTTGAGTCTTTGGTGAGCATGCGCCAATAATTTAAATCTCTTACACAAAAATAACAATGGAACGGAATCAGCAAGACATCCTATTGGGGCAAGTGTTCCACAAGGAAGCGTGCTGGGACCATTGTTATGGAATGTCTACTTCAACGACCTTCTTCATCTCATCCCAGAATCACATGCATATGCAGATGACTGTGCACTGACATTCACTTATCCAAGAGAAGAAATGCCAGCTGCTCTAAACTACATCAATCACCAGCTGAGAGCTATATCAGCTTGGGGAAATAGATGGCAAATAACATTTGCACCTGAGAAAACGCAAATGATGATCGTCTCTAGGCACCACGATGGTAATGCTGGTGCAGTAGTAAGGATGAATGGGAGGGTGTTGGCACCTGGAGAAGAAGTTGATATCCTTGGGGTGAAATTTGACTCCAAACTAACCATGAAGAACCATGTTGTAAATCTTGCAAACAAGGCAGCCAGGAAGCTTACAGCACTTCGCCGTATCTCGCATCTGCTTGACAGTAGGGGTTGCAAGATTCTGTACGAGGCACAAGTACGCTCACACCTTGAGTATGCTCCACTTTCTTGGTTCGCCTGCCCCCCCCCCCCTTCCTCTCATCTGCGACTGCTTGACAGAGTAGAGAACAGAGCAAGACGTCTCATCTCTCGCCTGGACCCATCCTGGATAGATCTGTCATTTCAGCAGAGCTTTCAACATAGGAGGGATGTGGGTGGCCTTACTGTTATGTACAAGGCCAATATTGTCAAAGTGCCACACTTGGATCCACTTCGAGGACAGTGTGAAGCAAGCTTCTATACCACAAGACGGGCAGAAAGCAGCAACTTCACTCTGGCTGTACCCTTCTCCAGAACATCACTCCATCTGAGATCATTTATACCCAGGATCACTGAGTATGGAACACATTTGTACAGCATAATGATGTCAACGAGATAAAGTCAGTTGATCAAATGAAAATGCTGGCCCACAGATGGCTCCAACTTCATCCTGTTCCCTGTTTGTATGTCTCATAACAATAAAAATGCTTTCAAATGAGCTGATGTAGGTAACAGCTCTTAGCTTGTCAATAAAGTTAGGAATCCTTAATCTGTAAATAGAGAGAGAGAGAGAGAGAGAGAGAGAGAGAGAGAGAGAGAGAGAGAGAGAGAGAGAGAGAGAGAGAGAGAGAGAGAGAGAGAGAGAGAGAGAGAGAGAGATAATAAACCACGGGAAAAGCAAGTTATCTGCCGTGAAAACTCGACTGTTGTTTCATGTACCTCCACAGATCCTCTCTGGAGGAATGTGCTCGGTACAGAAAAGTACAAGACATTCTCCACATTGTTAACGCCTTGATATAACGCTGCAGGCCGGACACAACGTACAAACAATATAAATACAAAAAAGTGAAAATATACGATTAGAACTGCTCTTACTAATGCCACTACCATGGGCTAGTTACTTCCCTGCACTGCTCCTATTCACCATGTATTTATCAGAGAACAACAGACTCCGTCAGCATCAACTCAGTAAGACACCAGATAAACATTATCTACACACGCAAAACATGAAGCATGGGATTTACGTCGTTATTCTTGAGTTACTTATCCAGCCACTACTCAGAGGTCGCTCTTGTGCACGTGCTTATAAAACAAGTAAGTAATTTATTCCACTAGTCTATGTTTGAATAAGTAAAGCTTATTTCCCTGTGTATGATGCATGAACTTCAACAAAGATCCACGTTATTATTTTCCGGAACTAAAAACTCTTGCACTTCTCAGAACTGTTCTTGTTAGAGTATGTCATAGTTCTTCTTGCTAGAGTATGACATACTCTAACAAGAAGAACTATGACATACTCTAACAAGAACTATGACTTACTCTTCTTGTTAGAGTATGTTATAGTTCTTCTTGCAAGAGTATATTATAGTTCATATGTGCTTTATTTAGTTTTCCAAGCAATCCACTTCCTTCAAGAAGTAATACTTCTTTTTATTCTTTCCTCGTAGCACTGATTTCTTACTGACGGGTTTATATTAGTGAAGAAAATATATGCGCAGAGAGAGCGTTCATGTGTTTTTCTTCAGAATTGTCTGCGGTACGATATTTAGAGTAGTAGTACTAATTTCGTTGATATATATACACACTCCCCCATGTATCTTCATGTTTCGTACAAAACTGTGGAAAGGTACAATTTATTTAAGGTTCATTCGGAGCAATGTCTTAAGAGAAGGTCAACACCGACTTGGGTGTTTTATATTTCAAATTGGTAGCTGTGATTCCTGTCATTATTCTCTGTGTACATGAGACTGTTGCTATTGATCCCACTAAGGTTTCTCTCTTTTTCCATCGGCTAGTAGGCTAGTGCAGTCACGGTATTATCCTTCACACTCTCTAACAGACACTACAAATTTCAAGGATTATGACTTCATCTCTAACCATATAAAAGTAACTGACTTCTTCAACATGCGGCTTAAAAAGGCCGATATATAGTTTCATCGCCAAATTAATTTGACTTGTTTTATTTTTTACTTTAGATCTATTTCTAGTTCATTCAAATAGATGCGACTTGGACCTGCCTAGCATGAGCCAGTAGTCCCGCTGCTGTGCTCCTTCTTTCTTATATTCTTATGTTCTTATTACTGAAGATAACAATGACGAGAACTGATCCTTGAGGCACCCCACTTGTTGTGCTCACAGAGATCCTTCTCAGTTCAGTACTCTTCCCTAATTCCCTATTTCCAATAGGTAATCCGATCTCGAATCCTGAAAAAAAATCAGTACAAGTCTTTCTACGTTCAACCATTTTACCCAATTCACCAAAGAGGAAAATAAGAAAACAAATGAAGAAAGTAAGAAAACAGAAAATAAGAAGGAAAGAAAAATAAGAAACCAAACGAAGAAAGTAAGAAAACAGAAACTAAGAAAAAAGGAAAATAAGAAAACAAAAAAGAAAGAAAACAAAATAGAAAGTAAGAAAACAGAAAATAAGAAGGAAAGTAAGAAAACAGGAAATAATAAAGGAAAATAAGAAAACAAACGAAGAAAGTAAGAAAACAGAAAATAAGAAAGAAAGGAAAATAAGATAACAAAAGAAAAAAGTAAGAAAACAAAAAAATAATAAGGAAAAGAAAATAAGAAAACAGAAACGCAAAGAAACAGACAAAAAAGGCTAAACTTTGGAGGATCACAGTTGCAGGAGTAACCTAACTACTCATCCACAACCAGACAGTCAGGAGTGACAGCCAGCTACAGGAAAGACCTCAGTACCAGACAGGCTGGAAAGATAGCCAGCTTTAAGAAAGACCTCAGTACCAGACAGGCTGGAAAGATAGCCAGCTTTAAGAAAGACCTCAGTACTAGACAGGCTGGAAAGATAGCCAGCTTTAAGAAAGACCTCAGTACCAGACAGGCTGGGGTGATAGCCAGCTGCAGGATAGCCAGATGTGAGAGCCAGATGCAGGAAAGACTTCAATGTATCAAGGGAAAACCAACAAGAATCTTTAAACGAAGGAAATGAAAAAAAGGGGGAGAAGAGAAAAAGATTTCCCAACAAAAGGGGAAGAGGGGGAGAGAAAGGAGGAGAGCGAATGGAGAGAAAAGTAAACGTGATGAATTGCCAAGACCCAACGACGGATGAATGGAAGGAAGTAAGTGGCTCCCCAACTGTATGAGAGAGAGACAGACAGAAACATGCACAGAAACAGACAAACAGACGACAGAGTGAGAAAGATAGAGACAAGCAGAGACATACAAAGAGACAGACGACAGAGAGAGAGAGAGAGAGAGACAGACAGACAGACAGACATACAGACAGACAGACAGACAGATAGACAGACAAACAAACAGAAACATAAAGAGACGGATGGACAGACGACAGAAAGAGAGAGAGAGACAGACAGACATACAGACAGGCAGAGACATACAGACAGAGACAGGCAGACAACAGAAATAGAGAGAGAGAGAGAAGGGGGATGTAAGCAAGACCACAACAGGTAAAACAAAATAAAAAGGAGCATCTTTGGAGCAGACAGGAATTTACTGGCAACATTGATGAAAAAGAAGAGTGGTAGCAGCAGCAGCAATCAATCTTACCACCTGAAAAAAAGACGCAAGTTGAACCTGGGGATCAGTATTACCCATGAAAGACCCGACTTACCCACTGAAACTCGACCTTATGAACTGAAACTCGACCTTATGAACTGAAACTCGACCTTATGAACTGAAACTCGACCTTAACCACTGACACTCGACCTTATGAACTGAAACTCGATCTTATGAACTGAAACTCGGCCTTGTGAACTGAAACTCGACCTTAGCCACTGACACTCGACTTTAACCACTGAAATTCGACCTTATGAACTGAAACTCAACCTTATGAACTGAAACTCGACCGTAACCACTGACACTCTACTTTAACCACTGAAACTCGACCTTAACAGCTGAAACCCGACCTTATAAACGGAAACTCAACCTTAAGAACTGAAACTCAACCTTAACAACTGAAACTCGACCTTATGGATTGAAACTCGACCTTAAGAACTGAAACTCGGCCTTAAGAGCTCAAATTAGACCTTAAGAACTGAAACTCGACCTTCTGAACTCAAACTCGACCTTATGAACTCAAACTCGATCTTAAGAACTGAAACTCGACCTTAATAACTGAAATGCGACCTTAAGAACTGAAACTCGACCTTATTATCTCAAACTCGACCTTATGAAGGAGAAGAAAATCCTCAGACCCAGACATTGACCTCGTGAATGAAGAAAAAAAACTTTTAGTAATTGACTTTGCGAAAAAAAATGAAAGCTTTTAATAATAAAAACAGCCGACTTTATTAATGAAAAACTTATTATTAAAAAAATTTACTTTCTAAATTAGAAAGTAAAATAAAAAAAAGGACTTTATGCAAGAAATAAAGATTTTAGTAATTGAGTATTGAAATGTTGACTTTCAAAACCCAGGATAAATAAAGACTTTCAAAACTCAGGATAAATAAAGACTTTCAAAACTCAGGATAAATAAAGACTTTCAAAACTCAGGATAAATAAAGAATTTCAAAACCCAGGATAAATAAAGACTTTCAAAACTCAGGATAAATAAAGACTTTCAAAACTCAGGATAAATAAAGACTTTCAAAACTCAGGATAAATAAAGACTTTCAAAACCCAGGATAAATAAAGACTTTCAAAACTCAGGATAAATAAAGACTTTCAAAACTCAGGATAAATAAAGACTTTCAAAACCCAGGATAAATAAAGACTTTCAAAACCCAGGATAAATAAAGACTTTCAAAACCCAGGATAAATAAAGACTTTCAAAACCCAGGATAAATAAAGACTTTCAAAACCCAGGATAAATAAAGACTTTCAAAACCCAGGATAAATAAAGACTTTCAAAACCCAGGATAAATAAAGACTTTCAAAACCCAGGATAAATAAAGACTTTCAAAACCCAGGATAAACAAAAACCTTCAAAACCCAGGATAAATAAAAACCTTCAAAGCCCAGGATAAACAAAAACCTTCAAAACCCAGGATAAATAAAAACCTTCAAAGCCCAGGATAAATAAAAACCTTCAAAACCCAGGATAAATAAAAACCTTCAAAGCCCAGGATAAACAAAAACCTTCAAAACCCAGGATAAATAAAAACCTTCAAAACCCAGGATAAATAAAAACCTTCAAAACCCAGGATAAATAAAAACCTTCAAAGCCCAGGATAAATAAAAACCTTCAAAACCCAGGATAAATAAAAACCTTCAAAGCCCAGGATAAATAAAAACCTTCAAAACCCAGGATAAATAAAAACCAAAACCAAAGCCCAGGATAAACAAAACCTTCAAACCCAGGATAAATAAAAACCTTCAAAACCCAGGATAAATAAAAACCTTCAAAACCCAGGATAAATAAAAACCTTCAAAGCCCAGGATAAATAAAAACCTTCAAAACCCAGGATAAATAAAGACTTTCAAAGCCCAGGATAAATAAAAACCTTCAAAACCCAGGATAAATAAAGACTTTCAAAGCCCAGGATAAATAAAAACCTTCAAAACCCAGGATAAATAAAAAACTTCAAAGCCCAGGATAAATAAAAACCTTCAAAACCCAGGATAAATAAAAACCTTCAAAGCCCAGGATAAATAAAAACCTTCAAAACCCAGGATAAATAAAAACCTTCAAAACCCAGGATAAATAAAAACCTTCAAAACCCAGGATAAATAAAAACCTTCAAAGCCCAGGATAAATAAAAACCTTCAAAGCCCAGGATAAATAAAAACCTTCAAAGCCCAGGATAAATAAAAACATTCAAAAACCAGGATAAATAAAAACCTTCAAAACCCAGGATAAATAAAAACCTTCAAAGCCCAGGATAAATAATAACCTTCAAAGCCCAGGATAAATAAAAACCTTCAAAACCCAGGATAAATAAAAACCTTCAAAACCCAGGATAAATAAAAACCTTCAAAACCCAGGATAAATAAAAACCTTCAAAACCCAGGATAAATAAAAACCTTCAAAGCCAGGATAAATAAAAACCTTCAAAGCCCAGGATAAACAAAAACCTTAACCCTAAAATCCCTAGGATAAATAAAAACCTTCAAAACCCAGGATAAATAAAAACCTTCAAAGCCCAGGATAAATAAAAACCTTCAAAGCCCAGGATAAATAAAAACCTTCAAAACCCAGGATAAATAAAAACCTTCAAAACCCAGGATAAATAAAAACCTTCAAAGCCCAGGATAAATAAAAACCTTCAAAACCCAGGATAAATAAAAACCTTCCAAACCCAGGATAAATAAAAACCTTCAAAACCCAGGATAAATAAAAACCTTCAAAGCCCAGGATAAATAAAAACCTTCACAACCCAGGATAAATAAAAAACTTCAAAACCCAGGATAAATAAAGACCTTCAAATCTGGGATAAATAAAAACCTTCAAAACCCAGGATAAGTAAAGCTAAATAAATAATTTACCTTTATTGTTAATTTTACGTTAAGTTACAAAAAATCATTGATAAATTAGACACATGTGCAACTCTTGGGTATCTTTATTGAGGAAACGTTTCGCCACACAGTGGCTTCATCAGTCCATACGAAGGAGAATCTTGAAGAATAGGAGGAGAATGAGGTAATCAGTCCCTCAACCTTGAGTCGATGTGGTCAGTCCATCAATCTATGTATTCTATTCAAGATTGATGGACTGACCACATCGACTCAAGGTTGAGGGACTGATTACCTCATTCTCCTCCTATTCTTCAAGATTCTCCTTTGTATGGACTGATGAAGCCACTGTGTGGCGAAACGTTTCCTCAATAAAGATACCCAAGAGTTGCACATGTGTCTAATTTATCAACATGTCGGTTCTCTGAACCATTCATCTACAAAAAATCATTACCGGGATTAAGAGAAAATAACGTAACATGAGCGTTTAGCGCTTACTTTATCAATGTGATAAAAATGACTAAATAAAATGAGGAATATTAAAGACAGGGAGTGAGAAATATTAAAGAAAGGGGAGTGAGAAATATTAAAGAGAGGAAGTGAGGAATGTTAAAGAGAGGGAGTGAGAAATATTAGAGTGAGTGAGAAATATTAAAGAGAGGGGAGTGAGAAATATTAAAGAGAGGTATTGAGGAATATTAAAGAGAGGGAGTGAGGAATATTACGTCCCGATGATATACATGGAAGCAGGCGCCTCTTAATTACAAGAGACGACCTTGCCTCCTTATCGGCAGGATGGGAGAGGATGGCAGAGGATGGGAGGGGATGGGAGAGGATAGAGGGTGAGAGGGAGAGGAGAACTGGTAGGCATTGGGATAGGAGGTGAAGGAAGGGGATGGTAGAGGACGGAAGGAAACAGAAGAGGATGTGAGAAATGGAAGAATATGTAATTATATTTGAGGGGGATGGGAAGGAATGGATAGAAGAAGATGAGAGGGAACGGGAGGGGAATAGAGAGGATGGGAGGGAATGAGGGAGAATGCAAGGGAATGGAAGGAGATGGGAGGTAATGGGAGAGGATTTGAAAGTCTGAAAGGCAATGGGAGAGGATGAGATGGGAGGAGACGGAGAGAGAGAAAGGGAGAGAGAGAGAGAGAGAGAGAGAGAGAGAGAGAGAGAGAGAGAGAGAGAGAGAGAGAGAGAGAGAGAGAGAGAGAGAGAGAGAGAGAGAGAGAGAGAGAGAGAGAGAGAGAGAGAGAGAGAGAGAGAGAGAGAGAGAGAGAGAGAGAGAGAGAGAGAGAGAGAGAGAGAGAGAGAGAGAGAGACCGATGATGCAGAAGGAAGCGATCGTAAGATACAGGGAGATAGTGAGAGATATGGAGAGGAGAAGGGGAGGGAGAATATAGACGAGGAAGAGAATATATGTGAGAGAGAGAGAGAGAGAGAGAGAGAGAGAGATTACAAGTGCCTCGCGTGCTTCTTGCTCACTACGCGTTCCCTACATGATGTGAACGAACATCAGCCTAACAAGGAGGCAGCAGCCTAATAGAGAAAGAGAGAGAGAGAGAGAGAGAGAGAGAGAGAGAGAGAGAGAGAGAGAGAGAGAGAGAGAGAGAGAGAGAGAGAGAGAGAGAGATAGAGAGAGACAGAGAGAGAGACAGACAGACAGACAGAGACAGAGACAGAGACAGACAGACAGACAGACAGACAGACAGACAGACAGACAGACAGACAGACACACAGACAGACAGACAGAGACAGACAGACGGACAGACAGACAGACAGACAGACAGACAGACAGACAGACAGACAGACAGACAGACAGGCAGACAGACAGACAGAGAGAACAGAGCAAGACATCTCATCTCTCGCCTGGACCCATCCTGGATAGATCTGTCATTTCAGCAGAGCCTTCAACACAGGAGGGATGTGGGTGGCCTTACTGTTATGTACAAGGCCAATATTATCAAAGTACCACACTTGGATCCACTTCGAGGACAGAGAGAAGCAAGCTTCTATACCGCAAGACGGGCAGAAAGCAGCAACTTCACTCTGGCTGTACCCTTCTCCAGAACATCACTCCATCTGAGATCATATATACCCAGGATGACTCGAGTATGGAACACATTCGTACAGCATAATGATGTCAACTCGATAAAGTCAGTTGATCAGATGAAAATGCTGGTCCACAGACGGCTCCAACTTCATCCTGTTCCCTACTTGTATGTTTCATAACAATAAAAATGCTTTCAAATGAGCTGATGTAGGTAACAGCTCTTAGCTTGCCAATAAAGTTAGGAATTCTTAACTTGTAAATAGCTTGTCAATAAAGCTAGGGATCCTTAACCTTGTCAAACCCTGTGTAAAAAAAAAAAAAGAAAAAGAGAAAGAGAGAAAGAGAAGGAAAGAGAGAGAGAGAGGAGGAATGAGAGAGAGGAGGAATGAGAGAGAGAGAGAGACAGAGAGAGACAGAGACAGACAGACAGACAGACAGACAGACAGAGAGAGAGAGAGAGAGAGAGAGAGAGAGGGCCATCAGACACACCAGCCCCAAGACGTAAATATCAGACAAACTTGAACCAGCAGGTGGTCGCTACCAGCGAGTGTGTACAATAACAGTTGCTGGAGCATGCAGCAGCCTGCTCCACCCTTCACACTCCCACAGAGGTTTAGCGCACCTCAGTGCAAGGGATAGTGCAGAGTGCGGCATAAGATTGTAAAAGCAGTTAAATATCAGCGCTGAAGGTTTGAACTGAATCAGAAGAGTCATTAACAAGGTACTGCCTGCAAACCAGCATCCCTATTATGTTAATAAAAATGGAAAAAAAGGCACCAACACAGACCAAGACCTATTTCTTCTGCTAAGAATCTCCCACTTTGTTAGTTTCAAGCATATAGGAAGAGCCATTCTTTAGCTACCTCAAGAGTCTACCACATTGTTGGTTTCAAGCATATAGGAAGAGCCATTCTTTAGCTACCTCAAGAGTCTACCACATTGTTGGTTTCAAGCATATAGGAAGAGCCATTCTTTAGCTACCTCAAGAGTCTACCACATTGTTGGTTTCAATCATATAGGAAGAGCCATTCTTTAGCTACCTCAAGAGTCTACCACATTGTTGGTTTCAAGCATATAGGAAGAGCCATTCTTTAGCTACCTCAAGAGTCTACCACATTGTTGGTTTCAAGCATATAGAAAGAGCCATTCTTTAGCTACCTCAAGAGTCTACCACATTGTTGGTTTCAAGCATATAGAAAGAGCCATTCTTTAGCTGTCTCAGAACTTTCATACACTGTTAGTTTCAAGCATATAGGAAGAGCCATCCTTCAGCTATTCCGAGGAGACAACTCTCCCCAAAATACACTAGTTCTTGGACTCTAAAGCAGATCACACATTTCATTTTCAAAGGTTTGAAGCCGACCAGAAGAAACGTTCTCCAGTTATTTCGTTCAGCTAAATTAGAAGTCACACCCGCCAAAAAAGCAATGCCAAACTTCCGCTGATAAAAGAAACACAGTGCAGCAAGTTTGAAGCCGATCTGTAGACGCGTATTCCAGTTTCCTCACAGAATTTAATCAAAAATTTTGCAAAGGTTTGACCATTTTATGAGAAGTATCGGCCATTAAATTTTGAAATTGTTTAAAAAAAAGGCATAAAAACTATTTTACGGGAAGAAATATCATTTAATTTTAAAAATAAAATACGACATTTCAGTAATGACTCACAACTCTCTCCTAATACACTTGTTTTGCAAGTTTCAAGCCGATCAGATGAACCTTTCAAAAGTTACGGTATTGTGGGTTATTTGTGAATTGTTTCAGTCATGGTATTGTGGGATATTTCCAAATTGTTTCAGCCAGGATATTGTGACTTATTTCGGGGTTGTTCCAGTCATAGTATTGTGGGATATATCCAGGTTGTTTCAGCCAGGATATTGTGACTTTTTTCCGGGTTGTTCCAGTCATAGTATTGTGGGATATATCCAGGTTGTTTCAGCCAGGATATTGTGACTTATTTCCGGGTTGTTCCAATCATAGTATTGTGGGATATTTCCAGGTTGTTTCAGCCAGGATATTGTGACTTATTTCCGGGTTGTTCTAGTCATGGTATTGTGGGATATTTCCGGGTTGTTCCAGCCAGGATATTGTGACTTATTTTCGGGTTGTTCCAGTCATGGTATTGTGATTTATTTCCGGGTTGTTCCAGCCAGGATATTGTGAATTATTTCCGGGTTGTTCCAGTCATGGTATTGTGACTTATTTCCGGGTTGTTCCAGCAACGGTATAATGACTTAAAACCTAAAATAAATACTGAACTGCTTCTGGTATAGTTTAAAGTTGAGCATTTTGTTGTGTGGACGATTAAAAGCCGCTGATGGGAGGGGATGCCTCCCCCCTTCCAGACCCCCCCCCGGTCTAATCCGTGGGAATCAACGGGAATTTTGGCAATGCGAGTTTTAGGAATGCGGTGGAATTCGATCAAACACCCTTTGAGATTTTTCCAATATCCCCCCCCCTCCCCGCCAGCTGGGGAGGGGGAGGAGGTGGAGGGGATGTTGCCTTGATGCTGACGGAGGGATCTTGATCCCCTTCCTTGGATTCCACCGGATTAAATCCTATTGTCAAAGTGCTGTATGACCGTTACACATTTAGCGCTTCTCTGTGAATATAATAATAAAATAATAATAATAATAATAATAATAATAATAATAATAATAATAATAATAATAATAATAATAATAATAATAATAATAATAGTAATAATAATAATAATAATAATAATAATAATAATAATAATAATAATAATAATAATAATAATAATAATAAAAATTATTATTAATATTATTATTATTATTATTAATATATTAATGTTATTAGTAGGTAGACGTGTATGTTGAGGTATCACAGCTTGGGCAAGGTCGTAGGTCAGAAAGGTCAATTCGTGAGTAGGGTCAGGTGATGTGTAGGGCAAGGTGGTGTGTAAAGTCAGGTGGTGTGAAAGGTCAGATGGTGTGTAAAGTCAGGTGGTGTGTAAAGTCAGGTGGTGTGAAAGGTCAGATGGTGTGTAAAGTCAGGTGGTGTGTAAAGTCAGATGGTGTGTAAAGTCAGGTGGTGTGTAAGGTCAGGTGGTGTGTAAGGTCAGGTGATGTGTAAGGTCAGACGGTGTGTAAGGTCAGGGGGTGTGTAAAGTCAGGTGGTGTGTGAGGTCAGATGGTGTGTAAGGTCAGGCGGTGTGTAAAGTCAGGTGGTGTGTAAGGTCAGGTGGTGTGTAAGGTCAGGTGATGTGTAAGGTCAGATGGTGTGTAAGGTCAGGTGGTGTGTAAGGTCAGGTGGCGAGTAAGGTCAGGTGGTGTGTAAGGTCAGGCGTTGTGTAAAGTCAGGTGGTGTGTAAGGTCAGATGGTGTGTAAGGTCAGGTGGTGTGTAAGGTCAGGTGGTGTGTAAGGTCAGGTGGTGTGTAAAGTCAGGTGGTGTGTAATGTCAGGTGGTGTGTAAGGTCAGGTGGTGTGTAAGGTCAGGTGGTGTGTAAAGTCAGGTGGTGTGTAAGGTCAGGTGGTGTGTAAGGTCAGGTGGTGTGTAAGGTCAGGTGGTGTGTAAGGTCAGGTGGTGTGTAAGGTCAGGTGGTGTGTAAAGTCAGGTGGTGTGTAAGGTCAGGTGGTGTGTAAGGTCAGGTGGTGTGTAAGGTCAGGTGTTGTGTAAAGTCAGGTGGTGTGTAAGGTCAGGTGGTGTGTAAGGTCAGGTAGTGTGTAAGGTCAGATGGTGTGTAAGGTCAGGTGGTGTGTAAGGTCAGGTGGTGTGTAAGGTCAGGTGTTGTGTAAAGTCAGATGGTGTGTAAGGTCAGGTGGTGTGTAAGGTCAGGTGGTGTGTAAGGTCAGATGGTGTGTAAGGTCAGGTGGTGTGTAAAGTCAGGTGGTGTGTAAGGTCAGGTGGTGTGTAAGGTCAGGTGATGTGTAAGGTCAGATGGTGTGTAAGGTCAGGTGGTGTGTAAGGTCAGGTGGTGTGTAAGGTCAGGTGGTGTGTAAGGTCAGGTGGTGTGCAGTACTGAGGAAGTAAAATCAGAAAGGTGGCAGCAAGGTCCTCGGCATGATGGGGGCTTGGAGCCGCAAATGACTTTACATGTGAAGCGGAGAGTAGAGTGGCACTCTCCAGGGCTAGACGAGGGTCAGATCAAAGTCAGCATAGTGCCACTACTACCCTTGAAGCCCTTTCTTTCTCCTCCCCTCACTCTCTCTCTCTCTCTCTCTCTCTCTCTCTCTCTCTCTCTCTCTCTCTCTCTCTCTCTCTCTCTCTCTCTCTCTCTCTCTCTCTCTCTCTTGAAGGCAGGTAAGGTTTGTGTACGAGAAGGTGTTACGCTAAATTGCTCGATTAATATTAATTTATAGCGCAGAGAAAATTGAAATTTGAAGAAAATGAGCAAGCAGAACACCAAGGCGCATACACATACACCCACACACCCACACACATAGTTGAGCTACAAGTGGAGAGAGTAGCAAGAATAGGACGGGAAAACCAAACTACAAAAGAGAAGGAACTTCCTGTAAGACGTCCAGTGGGAGAGAGAATTGGCAGGAAAATCAGTAAAAGAAATGATGGACTATGTGACAACAAAATGCAAGGAGGCAGAGGAGAGGTTTGTTTCCAAGGGTAACAGAAATAATGGGAAGACCAGAACGAGTCCTTGGTTCACCCAAAGTGTAGGGAGGAATAAACTAAGTGCACTAGAGAATGGAAAAAGTACAGAAGACAAAGGACTCAGGAAAAGAAGAGATTAGCCGAAGAGCCAGAAACGGATATGTACAGATAAGAAAGGAGGCTCAGCAACAATATGAAAATGACATAGCATCAGAAGTCATAGGATCAGGAGGAAAACAACAGTCAAGGACCAGGTAATCAGGCTGAGGAAAGAAGGTGGGGAGTTCACAAGAAACGACCAAGAGGTATGTGAGGAGCTTAACATGAGATTTAAAGAAGTATTTACAGTGGAGACTGGAATGACTCCAGGAATTCAGAACAGGGAGGTATGCCAACAAGAGCTGGATGAAATACACACAACCGAGGAGGAGGTGAAGAAACTGCTATGTGAACGTGATACCTCAAAGGCGGTGGGACCGGACAACATCTCTCCGTGGGTACTTAGAGAGGGAGCAGAGATGCTGTGTGTGTCACTAACAAAATCTTCAACATATCCATTGAAACTGGGCAACTACCTGAGACTCCATTTCCCTGGACTATAAGAAGGCTTTCGACACAGTTCCACACAAGAGATTAGTGCACAAGCTCGAGGAGCAGGCGGGAATAACAGGAAAGACACTGCAGTGGATCAGAGAATACCTGACAAGAAGGAAACAACGAGTGTTGGTATGTGGCGAAACGTTAGAGTGGGAGACTGTGACGAGTTTTGTTCCACAAGGGCCAGTCTTAAGGCCAGTACTGTTTCTCGTATATGTGAATGACATGACGGAATATATAGATTCAGAGGTGCCCCTGTTTGTAGATGGCGTGAAGCTAATGCGGAGAATTCAAGTTGATGAGAATCAGGTAGAACTATGAAGGGATATGGACAGGCTGGAAGCCTGGTTAAACAACTGGCTCTTGGGGTTTAATCCCACCAAGTGCAAAATCATGAAGATTGGGAAAGGTCAAAGAAGATCGCAGACACAATACAGGCTAGGGAGCCAAAGACTGCAAACCTCACTCAAGGAAAAGGATCTTGGAGTGAGTATAATACCGAGCACATCTCCTGAGGCATACATCAACCAAATAACTGCTGCAGCATATGGGCGCCTGGCAAATTTAGGAATAGCGTTTCGACACCTTAGCAAGGAATCGTTCAGGACTCTGTACACCGTGTGCGTCAAGCCTATACTGGAGTATGCAGCACCAACATGGAACCCACACTTAGTCAAGCACGTCAAGAAATTAGAGAAAGTGCAAAGGTTTGCAACAAGACTAGCGCGAGAACTAAGTGGTATGTCCTACGACGAGACATTAAAGGAAATCAACCTGACGACACTAGAGGACAGGATAGATAAGGAACAACGTGATAACGACATACAAAATGCAGAGAGAAACTGACACGGTAAATAAGGGCAGAATGTTTCAGAGGCGGGACACAAACAAAGGGTCACAACTGGAAGCTGAAGATTTAGATGAGTCACAGGGCTGTTAGGAAGTATTTCTTCAGCCACAGAGTTGACAAGAAGTGGAAAACTCTGGAGAGTGATGTAGTGGAGGCAGAATCCATACATAGCTTTAAGAAGAGATACGATGAAGCTCGTGGAGAAGGGAGAGAGGGGACCTAGTAGTGACCAGTGATGAGGCGGAGCCAGGAACTGTAAACCGACCCCTGCAACCACAAATAGGTAACAAATAGGTAAGAACACACACACACACACACACACACACACACACACACACACACACACACACACACACACACACACACATACACACACACACACACACACACACACACACACACACACACACACACACACACACACACACATACACACATACACACACACATACACATACACAGTTTTAGTGTACGGGCTCCAAGAAGCCAAGGGGGACAACTTTGAAGAAATAAAACAGGAGGAGACAAAAATGATTGAAGGCATCATGAAGACAATAGGTGAGGGCGATATGAC
>NC_091298.1:22112297-22149797 GCF_038502225.1 Cherax quadricarinatus
GTGGTTCTTCAATCTTAAATAGTCAAAAGATTAATCATGAGATTTCAACAAAAAATTACGCGATAGAGACTAAAGAAGAAAAGATGGATGACCAGCGCATCAAAGTTACCTTAAAACAACCAATTTGGTCTCAGAGCTGGATTAAAAGTTAAAATTTGTTGGCCAGTGTTATTATTTACCTGGTTAGTGTTGGATATTGCCAGGCCCGTGGTGACTCCTCATCCCTCTCACTGTATCTCACTATATTGCCAGGCCTGTGGTGACTCCTCATCCCTCTCACTGTATCTCACTATATTGCCAGGCCCGTGGTGACTCCTCATCCCTCTCACTGTATCTCACTATATTGCCAGGCCCGTGGTGACTCCTCATCCCTCTCACTGTATCTCACTATATTGCCAGGCCCGTGGTGACTCCTCATCCCTCTCACTGTATCTCACTATATTGCCAGGCCCGTGGTGACTCCTCATCCCTCTCACTGTATCTCACTATATTGCCAGGCCCGTGGTGACTCCTCATCCCTCTCACTGTATCTCACTATATTGCCAGGCCCGTGGTGACTCCTCATCCCTCTCACTGTATCTCACTATATTGCCAGGCCCGTGGTGACTCCTCATCCCTCTCACTGTATCTCACTATATTGCCAAGCCTGTGGTGACTCCTCATCCCTCTCACTGTATCTCACTATATTGCCAGGCCCGTGGTGACTCCTCATCCCTCTCACTGTATCTCACTATATTGCCAGGCCCGTGGTGACTCCTCATTCCTCTCACTGTATCTCACTATATTGCCAGGCCCGTGGTGACTCCTCATCCCTCTCACTGTATCTCACTATATTGCCAGGCCCGTGGTGACTCCTCATCCCTCTCACTGTATCTCACTATATTGCCAGGCCTGTGGTGACTCCTCATCCCTCTCACTGTATCTCACTATATTGCCAGGCCCGTGGTGACTCCTCATCCCTCTCACTGTATCTCACTATATTGCCAGGCCTGTGGTGACTCCTCATCCCTCTCACTGTATCTCACTATATTGCCAGGCCCGTGGTGACTCCTCATCCCTCTCACTGTATCTCACTATATTGCCAGGCCCGTGGTGACTCCTCATTCCTCTCACTGTATCTCACTATATTGCCAGGCCCGTGGTGACTCCTCATCCCTCTCACTGTATCTCACTATATTGCCAGGCCCGTGGTGACTCCTCATTCCTCTCACTGTATCTCACTATATTGCCAGGCCCGTGGTGACTCCTCATCCCTCTCACTGTATCTCACTATATTGCCAGGCCCGTGGTGACTCCTCATCCCTCTCACTGTATCTCACTATATTGCCAGACCTGTGGTGACTCCTCATCCCTCTCACTGTATCCCTCACTCTACCCTCCACCACCCCTGCACCATCTCACCCTCCAACTTCCCTGCACCTCCTCACCCTTCACTTTCCCTGCACCACCTCACCCTTCACTTCCCTTTCACCACATCGTCCCATGCACCACCTCACCCTCCAACTTCCCTGCACCACCTCACCCTTCACTTTCCCTGTACCACCTCACCCTTCACTTTCCTTTCACCACATCGTCTCTTGCACCACCTCACCCTCCACCTTCCCTGCATCACTTCACCCTCCACTTCCCCAGCACCACCTTACCCTTCACCTTCCCTGCACCACCTCACCCTTCACCTTCCCTGCACCACCTCATCCTAGACTTCCCCAGCACCACCTCACCCACCACTTCATCAGCACTACCTCACCCTTCACCTTCCCTGCAACACCTCACCCTCCACCTCCCCAGCACCACTTCCCCAGCACCACCCATCCCAGCACCACCTCCCAAGCACCACTTCCCCAGCACCACCACTCCAGCACCACCTCCACAGCACCACTTCCCCAGCACCACCTCCCAAGCACTACCTCCCAGCACCACTTCCCAAGCACCACCTCTCCAGCACCACCTCCCCAGCACCACTTCCTCAGCATCACCTCCCCAGTACCACCTCCCCAGCATCACGTCACCAGCACCACCTCCCCAGCACCACCTCCCCAGCACCACCTCCCCAGCACCACCTCCCCATCACCACCTCCCCAGCATCACGTCACCAGCACCACCTCCCAAGCACCACCTCCCCAGCATCACGTCACCAGCACCACCTCCCCAGCACCACCTCCCCAGCACCACCTCCCCAGCACCACCTCCCCAGCACCACCTCCATAGCACCACCTCCCCAGCACCTCCTCCCCCGCACCACCTCCCCAGCACCACCTCCCAAGCACCACCTCCCCAGCACCACCTCCCCAGCACCACCTCCCCAGCACCACCTCCCCAGCACCACCTCCCCAGCACCACCTCCCCAGCACCACCTCCCCAGCACCACCTCCCCAGCACCACCTCCCCAGCACCACCTCCCAAGCACCACCTCCCCAGCACCACCTCCCCAGCACCACCTCCCCAGCACCACCTCCCCAGCACCACCTCCCCAGCACCACCTCCCCAGCACCACCTCCCCAGCACCACCTCCCCAGCACCACCTCCCCAGCACCACCTCCCCAGCACCACCTCCCAAGCACCACCTCCCCAGCACCACCTCCCCAGCACCACCTCCCCAGCACCACCTCCCCAGCACCACCTCCCCAGCACCACCTCCCCAGCACCACCTCCCCAGCACCACCTCCCCAGCACCACCTCCCCAGCACCACCTCCCCATCACCACCTCCCCAGCATCACGTCACCAGCACCACCTCCCAAGCACCACCTCCCCAGCATCACGTCACCAGCACCACCTCCCCAGCACCACCTCCCCAGCACCACCTCCCCAGCACCACCTCCCCAGCACCACCTCCCCAGCACCACCTCCCCAGCACCACCTCCATAGCACCACCTCCCCAGCACCTCCTCCCCAGCACCACCTCCCCAGCACCACCTCCCAAGCACCACCTCCCCAGCACCACCTCCCCAGCACCACCTCCCCAGCACCACCTCCCCAGCACCACCTCCCCAGCACCACCTCCCCAGCACCACCTCCCCAGCACCACCTCCCCAGCACCACCTCCCAAGCACCACCTCCCCAGCACCACCTCCCCAGCACCACCTCCCCAGCACCACCTCCCCAGCACCACCTCCCCAGCACCAGCACCACCTCCCCAGCACCACCTCCCCAGCACCACCTCCCCAGCACCTCCTCCCCAGCACCACCTCCCCAGCACCACCTACCCAGCACCACCTCCCCAGCACCCCCTCCCCAGCACCACCTCCCCAGCACCACCTCCCCAGCACCACCTCCCCAGCACCACCTCCCAAGCACCACCTCCCCAGCACCACCTAACCAGCACCACCTCCCCAGCACCACCTCCCCAGCACCACCTCCCCAGCACCGACTCTTAAACATTCTCGAGTCCACTTGTGTTCTTTTTTCTGTTTTACTTTTTCTATTATTCCTCCTTTACCTCCGCTTCTTTCTCTTCGTCTTTAATAGACGTTCATCTCTCTGTATTCTTCTTCTTCACACCACATCTCCTCTTCCTCAAGCCTCTAACATCATTATCTCTCTTCTCCACCCTCTCTATCCTCATCTATCTCCTAGTCCTCTTCCTCCTCCTTCTTCTGCTCCTCCTTCTCCTTCTTCTCCTCCTCCTCCTCCTACTACTACTACTACTTCTTCTCCTTCTACCCCTGCGCCTCCTCCTTCTCCCTCTCCTCCTTGTCCTACCCCTCTTCCTCCATCTCCCCCTCCTCCTTTTTCTTCTTCTTCTTTTCCTCCTCCTCCTCGTCCCTCTACCCCTCCTCCTCCTACCTCTCCTCCTCCTTCCCCACCTTTTCCCCACCTCACCTCTGTCTTGCCGCCACAATGTTCAGGATTTTATAGGCACTTGTATCATAGCTGCTGGTGAGTCCCTCTCAGTCTATTTATATGCTAGTAGGCGCCTCCTGCCTCCTTATCCCTACTAGCAGGGCCAGGAGGCAGGGAGAGTGAGGGAGCATGGCAGTGAAGGAAGGGAGGAAAGAGAGAGAGGGGAGGGACAGAGAGGGAGCAACGAAGAAAGGAAGAGAGGGAGAGGAAAAAAGGAGGTATAGTAGAACAGAAGAGAGGGAAGGAGTATAAGAGAGAAGGAGAAGGGGGGAGAGAGAGAGAGAGAGAGATGGAAGGGGAGAAAGACAGAGAGAAAAAATAAATTGTAGGAAACGGGAGAGGTAGCAAGGAAGGCGAACTTACGCTTTGTGTGAGCAGCGGCCCTCAATCACACTCACACACACACACACACACACACACACACACACACACACACACACACACACACACACACACACACAAACACACACACACACACACACACATAGCGCCCTGGAAGAGGGTTTTTGCTTAATGTCTTGGAAAGAAACGCGCACTGAAGGGCGGGCAGCTAGCTCAGTGCTAATGAACTATTCTGCATCAGTGAGAGAGACACCAGGATCAGATAAACGCAGCGACACACGAGAAAAATATTGCAAAAATGTAACAGATGGGAAAATTTTTTGTTTAAAGACACAAAACTGCTAAAAAGAATTTGTATAATCTGAAATAATCTATATTCAGGAAATAAATCTGTAGATATATATATATATATATATATATATATATATATATATATATATATATATATATATATATATATATATATATATATATATATATATATATATATATATATATATATATATATATATATATATATATATATATATATATATATGCAAAACAACCACTCTGAAAGAATAGAGAAATTCCAAGCGCTTTCGTGACTACTCACATTATCAAGGAACTATGAAAGTAAAGCATCCAAGGAAGCTATATAAGGGGGTCCGGCCAGCACCTCACTATCAGATCCCACAACGGTTAAACACCTAACACGCGCCGGCCCAACTGGACAGGTCCTTTGCACAACCACCAACAAACTATTCTACCCAAGAAAATTTTTAAAATTATTATTTGTCCAGTGTATTATTAAATTCTTCCCAAATTCTATTAATTATAAATGGGTCTAATTTATATAAACCAAAGGAAATATTCATATTATTGTCAAAACTGCTTTTTATGAAACAAGATTCAATTATATTCCTGTCGACCATGGACTTGCTTGATACTACTTTCTCAACTTTTTGAAAATCAATTGGATGGTTAAAATCTCTTACATGAATAAATAGAGCATTGGAATCTTGTCCAGTTCTAATGCTATATTTATGTTGTTTTAATCTTAGTTCGAGATTTTTACCAGTTTGACCGTAATAAACTTGATCGCAAATTTTACAAGGAATCTTATAGACACATCCATCAGCATTTTGGGGGGAATTCTTTATCAAAAGTTTTTTTTACTGTATCAAGATTTTTGAATACAATTGGATGCTTTACTTTCATAGTTCCTTGATAATGTGAGTAGTCACGAAAGCGCTTGGAATTTCTCTATTCTTTCAGAGTGGTTGTTTTGCATATTCTGAAATCACCTGTTTACTGTGATCTTATTGTATATATATATATATATATATATATATATATATATATATATATATATATATATATATATATATATATATATATATATATATATATATATATATATATATATACATACACGAAGAGTATGTGTATTATTCCCTACACTTGACTGGTGGTTAACAGGTGACACCCAGCCTTAATGACCCTCGTGCAGTAGACAGGCTTTAAACCCCATCAACCAACCAAAATTTAACACTGTGACTTAGTTCTATATCGTGCACACAGAGAGTTATTATTATGAGATCAATACTCACATGGGAAAAGTGAATTAGTGAGTTGTGAGGAGAATGAGAAAAGAACTAAACACAGGATTTGAGAGGCCATTAAAAGGAAAGGCGAGAGAAAGTTGTCTTGAATTAGAGGTTAGAGGCAGTGACTTGTGTGATAGATAAATATTAAGAAAAATGTTAGTAGTGTGATGAAAACGCGGGTTTAAAGTCTATCAGATACACTAGGGGTCTTAAAGTCAAGACTGTATAAAGCAGTTTATTGGTTTTGTTTACAGAGGTCAACCAAAAACCTTCGTTAAAATCCGCCATTTGAACAAAGCGATAAGAAAACAACTGTAAAATTAGTCACATCTTTTTATCAACGTCTTTAAGAAAGAAAAACGAAGAGGTAACTGATCACACATTTTCATAGCCAAAAAGTTAAACTTTTTTTCCAAGAATCGCAGAAAAAGCAGTTGCAAGGGAGACAAAAGAAGTGCACTAAATTCCTTGCAACAACTGTAATTTGACGCTGGCTGCTTAATGGAGTTTTAAAGACAACCAACAACACAAAGATCATTAAGGCTGCGTGTAACCACCAGAAAGGAATACTTTAATCCTTAATCTCTCGGCTTATATATCCTTAGACACATATACCTCGTTTTGGCCCACCTCATGGTGAAAATCACATGACGCTCTAACCCAGGATTGCATGGTCCTGTGAGTTACACCATCATATATATATATATATATATATATATATATATATATATATATATATATATATATATATATATATATATATATATATATATATATATATATATATATATATATGTGTGTGTGTGTGTGTGTGTGTGTGTGTGTGTGTGTGTGTGTGTGTGTGTGTGTGTGTGTGTGTGTGTGTGTGTGTGTGTGTGTGTGTGTGTGTGTGTGTGTGTGTGTGTGTGTGTGTGTGTGTGTGTGTGTGTGTGTGTGTGTGTATGTGTGTGTGTGTGTGTGTGTGTGTGTGTGTGTGTGTATGTGTGTGTGTGTGTGTGTGTGTGTGTGTGTGTGTGTGTGTGTGTGTGTGTGTGTGTGTGTGTGTGTGTGTGTGTGTATGTGTGTGTGTGTGTGTGTGTGTGTGTGTGTATGTGTGTGTGTGTGTGTGTGTGTGTGTGTGTGTGTGTGTGTGTGTGTGTGTGTGTGTGTGTGTGTGTGTGTGTGTGTGTGTGTGTGTGTGTGTGTGTGTGTGTGTGTGTGTCTGTGTGTGTGTGTGTGTGTGTGTGTGTGTGTGTGTGTGTATGTGTGTGTGTGTGTGTGTGTGTGTGTGTGTGTATGTGTGTGTGTGTGTGTGTCTGTGTGTGTGTGTGTGTGTGTGTATGTGTGTGTGTGTGTGTGTGTGTGTGTGTGTGTGTGTGTGTGTGTGTGTGTGTCTGTGTGTCTGTGTGTATACATGGACAAGCATCTCTTAAGGAATGTTTCCAGTCACTTGTTGAATCCATGTCACGAAGAATTCAGGATGTTCTGAGGGCAAATAGGAGTCATATCTAATACTAGAAGGATGTATCTAATAAAGTGGCCACTGAGTGTGTGTGTGTGCTCACCTAATTGTGGTTGCAGGGGTCGAAACTCATCTCCTGGCCCCGCCTCTTCACTTAACGCTACTAGGTCCTCTCCCTCCCTGCTCCGTGAGCTTCATCATACCTCGTCTTAAAGCTATGTATTGTTCCTGCCTCCACTACATCACTCGCCAGACTGTTCCAATTCCTGACTACTTTATGACTGAAGAAATACTTCCTAACATCCCTTTGACTCATCTGAGTCTTCAGCTCCCAAGCGTGACCCCTTGTTTCTGTGTCCCCTCTCTGGAACATCCTGCCTCTGTCCACCTTGTCTATTCTAGGCAGTATTTTGTATGTCGTTATCATGTATTCCCTAACCCTCCTGTCCTCCAGTGTTGTCAGACCCATTTCCTTTAACTTTTCTTCGCAGGACATTCCCCTTAGCTCTGGAACTAACCTCGTCGCAAACCTTTGCACTTTCTCTAATTTCTTGACGTGCTTGACCTTGTGTGGGTTCCAAACTGGTGCTGCATACTCCAGTATGGACCTGACGTACACGGTGTACAGTGTCTTGAAGGATTCCTTACGGAGGTATCGGAACGCTATTCTCAGGTTTGCCAGGCGCCCATATGCTGCAGCAGTTATCTGGTTGATGTGTGCTTCCGGAGACATGCTCGATGTTATACTCACCCCAAGATCTTTCTCCTTGAGGGAGGTTTGCAGTCTTTGGCCACCTAGCCTATACTCTGTGGTTTTCTTTGCCCTTCCTGGATTGTCATGACTTTGTATTTGGCGGGGTTAAATTCGAGAAACCAATGTCTGGACCAGTTGTCCAGCCTGTACAAATGTCTTTGAAGTCCTGCCTGATCCTCATATGATTTAATTCTCCTCATTAACTTCACATCGTCTGCGAACAGGGACAGTTCTGGGTCTATTCCTTCCATCATGTCATTCACATATACCAAAAATAACACTGGTCCTAGGACCGACCTCTATGGGACCCCGCTCGTCACAGGTGTTTGTGTGTGTGTGTGTGTGGAGGCAAATGTTTTTTATGACGACATGCTGCTGCTGGAGTGTGAGCAAGGTAACACGTATGAAGAGATTCAAGGAAACCGGTTAGCCTGACTTGAGTCCTGGAGGTGGGAAGCACAGTACCTGCACTCTATAAGACGGGTAGGAAGTATCTGAAGTTTTGAACTGTAGTATCCGCTCCCCTCTGGCAAGACAGTGCTGTAGTAAATGATAGTGAAAGTGTTTCTTCTTTTTTGGGGTCACCGTACCTCGGTGGGAAACGGCTGGTTTGTTAATATATATATATATATATATATATATATATATATATATATATATATATATATATATATATATATTAAACAACACTGCGCTAGCACAAGGATACGAACCCATGTTATACTGGCCCGCCATTGTGAGCGAGAACCACAAGACGCCTTAAACCACAGGACCACCCAATGGCGGGCCAGTACAACATGGGTGTGTGTGTGTGTTTGTGTGTGTCTTTGTGTGTGTGTGTGTGTGTGTGTCTGTGTGTGTGTACTCACCTAGTTGTACTCACCTAGTTGAGGTTGCGGGGGTCGAGTCCGAGCTCCTGGCCCCGCCTCTTCAATGATCGCTACTAGGTCACTCTCCCTGAGCCGTGAGCTTTATCATACCTCTGTGTGTGTGTGTGTGTGTGTGTGTGTGTGTGTGTGTGTGTGTGTGTGTGTGTGTGTGTGTGTGTGTGTGTGTGTGTGTGTGTGTGTGTGTGTGTGTGTGTGTTTGTGTGTGTGTGTGTACTCACCTAATTGTGGTTGCAGGGGTCGATACTCAGCTCCTGGCCCTGCCTCTTCACTGATCGCTACTAGGTCCTCTCTCTCTCTCTGCTTCCTGAGCTTTGTCATACCTCTTCTTAAAACTATGTATGGTTCCTGCCTCCACTACGTCACTTGCTAGGCTATTCCACTTCCTGACGACTATATGACTGAAGAAATACTTCCTAACATCCCTCTGACTCGTCTGAGTCTTCAGCTTCCAATTGTGACCCCTTGTTTCTGTGTCCCCTCTCTGGAACCACGTGTCCAGCCTGTCCAGGTCTCTTTGCAGTCCTGCCTCATCCTCATCCGATTTAATTCTTCTCATCAACTTCACATCATCTGCGAATAGGGACACTTCAGAGTCTATCCCTTCCATCATGTCATTCGCATATATCAAAAATAGCATTGGTCCTAGAAATGACCCTTGTGGGACCCCGCTCGTCACAGGCGCCCACTGTGATACCTCTTCTCGTACCATGACTGGTCGTTGCCTCCCTGTCAGGTATTCCCTGATCCATTGCAGTGCCCTCCCTGTTATATGCGCCTGATCCTCCAGCTTCTGCACTAATCTCTTATTAGGAACTGTGTCAAAGGCCTTCCTGCAGTCCAGGAAAATGCAATCGACCCCTCCCCCTCTCTCTCTCGTGTCTTACTTCTGTTACCTTGTCATAAAACTCCAGAAGGTTTGTGACACAGGATTTGCCTTCCATGGATCCATGCTGGTTTTCATTTATAATCTTGTTCCGTTCCAGGTGTTCCACCACTCTCCTCCTGATACTCTTCTACATGACTTTGCATACAATACATGTCAGAGACACAGGTCTGTAGTTTAGTGCCTCCTTTCTGTCTCCTTTCTTAAAAATGGGAACTACATTTGCCGTCTTCCATATCTCAGGTAGTTGCTCAGGTAGTGGCCCGGTGGCCTGGTGGCTAAAGCTCCCGCTTCACACACGGAGGGCCCGGGTTCGATTCCCGGCGGGTGGAAACATTTCGACACGTTTCCTTACACCTGTTGTCCTGTTCACCTAGCAGCAAATAGGTACCTGGGTGTTAGTCGACTGGTGTGGGTCGCATCCTGGGGGACAAGATTAAGGACCCCAATGGAAATAAGTTAGACAGTCCTCGATGACGCACTGACTTTCTTGGGTTATCCTGGGTGGCTAACCCTCCGGGGTTAAAAATCCGAACGAAATCTTATCTTATCTTATCTTATCAAGGGATGTGTTGAAGATTGTGGTTAGGGGAACACACAGCATCTCTGCTCCTTCTCTAAGGACCCACGGGGAGATGTTGTCCGGTGTGTGTGTGTGTGTGTGTGTGTGTGTGTGTGTGTGTGTGTGTGTGTGTGTGTGTGTGTGTGTGTGTGTGAGTGTATATGTGTGTGTGTGTGTGTGTGTGTGTGTGTGTGTGTCTGTGTGTGTATGTGTATGTCGTGCCGAATAGGTAAAACTTGCGATTTTGGCTTAAATAGCAATGCTCTTCTTGAACATCAAAATGGTATAAAATACCGACGGGTTGGTAGGTAAGACACATAGGCAACAGTTAGGCAACTTTATTCCGAAACGTTTCGCCTACACAGTAGGCTTCTTCAGTCGAATACAGAAAGTAGGCAGGAACAGTAGAGATGTGAAGACGATGTAATCAGTCCATCACCCTTGAAGGCTGAGGGACTGACAACCTCAAATTCTACGACTTCAAGGGTGATGGACTCATTACATCGTCTTCACATCTCTACTATTCCTGCCTACTTTCTGTATTCGACTGAAGAAGCCTACTGTGTAGGCGAAACGTTTCGGAATAAAGTTGCCTAACTGTTGCCTATGTATCTTACCTACCAATGCTCTTCTTGCCGAATAAGGCAAGCGAAAATTTATGTATACAATAATTTCGCAAAAATCATTCTGAACCTAACGAAAAAAAATATATTTCATTGTGTTTATTTACTATTAAATTATTGTAAACTTATCTAACATATTTAGTTGCACTAGGCTAAATTAAGTTGCGCTTGTTATAATAAGGCTAGGTAAGTTTTCTAAGGTTCTTTTGGTACAAAATTATTAATTTTTACATGAACATAAATGAAAAAGTACATCTTTAAACGTATCAGAGAAAATTTTAGAAAGCACATAATTTTCAATGAGGTCTTGCTAATTGACCAGTATTACCTATTCGGGCTGGCACCGACCGTTGGCCCACATTCTGAAAGAACCTACGGCCCGTGACAGACCCGCACTGCGCTACTCTGAGAAAACTTCCCCTGCTTCAGTTGCTACCTTGCAACATTGCATAGCTCCTGATGATGCACTGAGAAGTGTGAAAGTACTTGAGCTAAATATTTCCACTCCCCCCTGTGGCTTGTCTTGCATATATATATATATATATATGTATGTATATATATATATATATGTATGTATATATGTATATATATATGTATATATATATGTATATATAAATGTATATATGTATATATATGTATGTATGTATGTATGTATGTATGTATGTATGTATGTATGTATGTATGTATGTATATGTGTATGTATATCGCACAAGAAGTTTGCCCAAGAATATTTTTAAACGAAATTTCCCTAGTCAGTTTTATTTATTGCATATTCAAAGGAATAAACATATGCCAGGGGGAAAAAATGTGGGCCCATATTTCCGTGCATAACGCAGCAGCAGCAGCACATTAGCTGCGCCACATTACCGACTCAACATTCCCTCCTCGCAACAACTGCAATACCTCACACACAATATGTCCATAATTAAACGCAAAGTGTAACGATATACGACAATAGTTTCTGCATGATACTACAGCCACGGTACACCTCCACACAACAACAACAGCAACTACTACCACCACACACCACACACCACCATACACCACCACCACAGCACACACCACCACCACACACCATCACCACACACTACCACCCACTACCACCACACACCACCATACACCACCATTCACCGCCACCACCACCAGCACACACCACTTCACACACATCACCACCACACACCACCATACACAATCACCACACACCACGACACACACCACCACCACAAACCACAACCACACATCGCCACACACCACCACACACCACCACACACCACCACACACCACCACACAACACCGCCACACTACGACAAACACCACCACTACCACACTACGACAAACACCACCACTACCACACTACGACTCACACCACCACCACCATACACCATCACCACACACCATCACACACCAGCACACACCACCACACACCACCACACACCACCACACACCACCACACACAACTACACACACCACACACCACCACACACCACCACACACCACGACTACATGCTGTCACCACACACCACCACAACACACCACCACCACACATCACCACACACTATACACACCTGCACACCACCACCATACACTACCACCACACACTACACATACCCACACACCACCACCACCCACCACCACACACCACCACACACCACCACACACCACCACACACCACTACACACTACAAACACCCACACACCACCACCACCACCCACCACCACACACCACCAAACACTGCACACACCCACACACCACCACCACGCACCACCACACATAACACACAATCACACACCACCACCATACACTACCACCACACACCACCACACATTACACACACACCAACACACACCACCACCATACACCACCACAACACACCACCATACACCACCACCACACACCACCATACACCACCACCACACTCCACCACACACCACCACACAAAACAACACACTACACACACCCACACACCACCACACACTACACACACCCACACACCACCACCATACACCACCACCACACACCACCACCACACACCACCATACACCACCATACACCACCATACACCACCGCACACTACAAACACCCACACACCACCACCACCCACCACCACACACCACCAAACACTGCACACACCCACACACCACCACCACACACAACACACAATCACATACCACCACCATACACTACCACCACACACCACCACACATTACACACACCCACACACACCACCACCATACATCACCACCACACACCACCATATACCACCACTACACACCACCATACACCACCACTACACTCCACCACACACCACCACACAAAACCACACACTACACACCACCACACACCACCACACACTACACACACCCACACACCACCACCATACACCACCACCACACACTACACGTACCCACACACCACCACCATACACCACCACACACTACACACACCCACACACCACCACCATACACCACCACCACACACTACACGTACCCACACACCACCACCATACACCACCACACACTACACACACCCACACACCACCACCACACACCATTACACACCACAACACACCACCACACACCACCACACACTGCATGCACCCACACACCACCACACACCACCACACATCACCACACACCACCACACACCACCACGCACCACCACACATCACCACACACCACCACACACCACCACACACTATCGTAGGGGTTCTTGAAAGGAGATATCGAGGGTTGAAGGTAAACACACTTGTTGGATGGTAACGATATATTGTCAGACTGTGGTAATGGGAGATGGAGCCCCCAGCCTGCCTTGTCCTGCCTATGTCTACACGCCGACTGAGAGGGAGGCAGAGGTACGAACGTACACATGCGCATCCCGTGACGTCACACAAACAGTCACAGGCCTAAGGGGTCTTCTATATAAAGCACATGGATGATACTATAATGCTTAGCTAATCTATACAACACATGTAAGGGGATTCAGCAACTATGCTGAAAACACCACCACACACCACCCCACACCCCCACACACCACCACACGAGCCACACTACACACCACACACTACCACACACCACCACACACCACCACACACCACCACACACCACAACACACCACTACACACCACCACCACACACCACCACCACACACCACCATACACCACCACCACACACCACCATACACAACCAACACACACCACCATACACCACCCCGACACACCACCTTACACCACCACCACACACCACTATATACCACCACCACACACCACCATACACCACCACCACACACCACCACACACTACACACACCCACACACCACCACACACTACACACACCCACACACCACCACCACACACCACCATACACCACCACCACACACCACCATACACCACCACCACACACCACCACACACTACACACACCCACACATCACCACCACATACCACCATACGCCACCTCCACACACCACCATACACCACCACCACACACCACCATACACCACCACCACACGCCACCACACACTACACACACCCACACACCACCACCACACACCACCATACACCACCACCACACACCACCATACACCACCACCACACACCACCATACACCACCACCACACACCACCATACACCACCACCACACACCACCACACACTACACACACCCACACACCACCACCACACACCACCATACACCACCACCACACACCACCATACACCACCACCATACACCACCATACACCACCACCACACACCACCATACACCACCACCACACACCACCATACACCACCACCACACACCACCACACACTACACACACCCACACACCACCACCACATACCACCATACACCACCACCACACACCACCATACACCACCACCACACACCACCATACACCACCACCACACACCACCATACACCACCACCACACACCACCATACACCACCACCACACACCACCACACACTACACACACCCACACACCACCACCACATACCACCATACACCACCACCACACACCACCACACACTACACACACCCACACACCACCACCACATACCACCATACACCACCACCACACACCACCATACACCACCACCACACACCACCATACACCACCACCACACACCACCATACACCACCACCACACACCACCATACACCACCACCACACACCACCATACACCACCACCACACACCACCACACACTACACACACCCACACACCACCACCACATACCACCATACACCACCACCACACACCACCATACACCACCACCACACACCACCATACACCACCACCACACACCACCATACACCACCACCACACACCACCATACACCACCACCACACACCACCATACACCACCACCACACACCACCACACACTACACACACCCACACACCACCACCACATACCACCATACACCACCACCACACACCACCATACACCACCACCACACACCACCATACACCACCACCACACACCACCATACACCACCACCACACACCACCATACACCACCACCACACACCACCATACACCACCACCACACACCACCATACACCACCACCACACACCACCATACACCACCACCACACACCACCACACACTACACACACCCACACACCACCACCACATACCACCATACACCACCACCACATACCACCACACACCACCACCACATACCACCATACACCACCACCACACACCACCATACACCACCACCACACACCACCATACACCACCACCACACACCACCATACACCACCACCACACACCACCATACACCACCACCACACACCACCTTACACCACCACCACACACCACCATACACCACCACCACACACCACCACACACTACACACACCCACACACCACCACCACATACCACCATACACCACCACCACATACCACCACACACCACCACCACATACCACCATACACCACCACCACACACCACCATACACCACCACCACACACCACCATACACCACCACCACACACCACCATACACCACCACCACACACCACCATACACCACCACCACACACCACCATACACCACCACCACACGCCACCACACACTACACACACCCACACACCACCACCACACACCACCATACACCACCACCACACACCACCATACACCACCACCACACACCACCATACACCACCACCACACACCACCATACACCACCACCACACACCACCACACACTACACACACCCACACACCACCACCACACACCACCATACACCACCACCACACACCACCATACACCACCACCATACACCACCATACACCACCACCACACACCACCATACACCACCACCACACACCACCATACACCACCACCACACACCACCACACACTACACACACCCACACACCACCACCACATACCACCATACACCACCACCACACACCACCATACACCACCACCACACACCACCATACACCACCACCACACACCACCATACACCACCACCACACACCACCATACACCACCACCACACACCACCACACACTACACACACCCACACACCACAACCACATACCACCATACACCACCACCACACACCACCACACACTACACACACCCACACACCACCACCACATACCACCATACACCACCACCACACACCACCATACACCACCACCACACACCACCATACACCACCACCACACACCACCATACACCACCACCACACACCACCATACACCACCACCACACACCACCATACACCACCACCACACACCACCACACACTACACACACCCACACACCACCACCACATACCACCATACACCACCACCACACACCACCATACACCACCACCACACACCACCATACACCACCACCACACACCACCATACACCACCACCACACACCACCATACACCACCACCACACACCACCACACACTACACACACCCACACACCACCACCACATACCACCATACACCACCACCACACACCACCATACACCACCACCACACACCACCATACACCACCACCACACACCACCATACACCACCACCACACACCACCATACACCACCACCACACACCACCATACACCACCACCACACACCACCATACACCACCACCACACACCACCATACACCACCACCACACACCACCACACACTACACACACCCACACACCACCACCACATACCACCATACACCACCACCACATACCACCACACACCACCACCACATACCACCATACACCACCACCACACACCACCATACACCACCACCACACACCACCATACACCACCACCACACACCACCATACACCACCACCACACACCACCATACACCACCACCACACACCACCATACACCACCACCACACACCACCACACACTACACACACCCACACACCACCACCACATACCACCATACACCACCACCACACACCACCATACACCACCACCACACACCACCACACACTACACACACCCACACACCACCACCACATACCACCATACACCACCACCACACACCACCATACACCACCACCACACACCACCATACACCACCACCACACACCACCATACATCACCACCACACACCACCATACACCACCACCACACACCACCACACACTACACACACCCACACACCACCACCACATACCACCATACACCACCACCACACACCACCATACACCACCACCACACACCACCATACACCACCACCACACACCACCATACACCACCACCACACACCACCATACACCACCACCACACACCACCATACACCACCACCACACACCACCATACACCACCACCACACACCACCATACACCACCACCACAACCACCACCACCACACACTACACACACCCACACACCACCACCACATACCACCATTTGCCACCACCACATACCACCATCCACCACCACATACCACCATCCACCACCACCACATACCACCATCCACCACCACCACATACCACCATCCACCACCACCACATACCACCATCCACCACCACCACATACCACCATCCACCACCACCACATACCACCATCCACCACCACCACACACCACCATACACCACCACCACACACCACCACACACTACACACACCCACACACCACCACCACACACCACCATACACCACCACCACACACCACCATACACCACCACCACACACCACCATACACCACCACCACACACCACCATACACCACCACCACACACCACCACACACTACACACACCCACACACCACCACCACATACCACCATACACCACCACCACACACCACCATACACCACCACCACACACCACCATACACCACCACCACACACCACCATACACCACCACCACACACCACCATACACCACCACCACACACCACCATACACCACCACCACACACCACCACACACTACACACACCCACACACCACCACCACATACCACCATACGCCACCTCCACCTAGCACTACATCAGTGTTGAGTACACACACAGCGTCCTGCCTCACGGGCTGTAACTAATAACATAGTACGAGATGAATCATTTCTCAACACAGCACTACAAAACACAACACAGTACAGCACAACACAACACAACACAACACAACACAGCACAACACAACACAGCACAACACAGCACAACACAACACAGCACAACACAGCACAACACAACACAACACAGCACAACCCATCACAACACAACACACAGAGCACAGCACAACACAGCACAACACAACACAACGCAACGCAACACAAGACAACACAACACAACACAACACAACACAGCACAACACAACACAACGCAACGCAACACAAGACAACACAACACAACACAACAAAACACAGCACAACACAACACAGCACAACCCAATACAACACAACTCAACACAAGACAACACAACACAACACAACACAACACAGCACAACACAACACAGCACAACACAACACAACACAGCACAACACAACAAAACACAGCACAACACAACACAGCACAACCCAATACAACACAACTCAACACAACACAGCACAACACAACACAACACAGCGCAACACAACAGAGCACAGCACAACACAACACAACACAACGCAACGGAACACAACACAAGAGAACACAACAGAACACAACACAGCACAACACAATACAGCACAACATAACGCAGCACAACACAACACAATACAGCACAGCACAGCACAACACAACACAACACAGCACAACACCTGCTGTTAACGGTGTGAATATTTCTCATTATATAGTGAAACTAACTCTAAATAATTTATAACAATTCAAAATTTAAAATCTTATAAGTTATCCCATGATCGCTGAAGCCGACAGTAACGTCCAGTTTTATTCCAGATGCTTCTGGTGGATAACTTGAAAATACCTCTTCGGCTCGGGTTTAAACCTTCAGCACTGGTGTATCTTACTCCAGTAAACTAATAAATTGAAAATGGACTCTTTAAGAGTCAATTTAAATCAAATACATGTACTTGAAAAGAGCGCAGTTAATGGTGCTTCAGATGTTATCTGGTTATCACAGTCTTATACCTAACTCTGAGCGCGACAGATAACAAAAGAATTAAGAATAGCAGTTAATATAATTGGTGCGAGTATGAGATGTATATATGAGCGTGTTAATCTGAGAGACAGCAAGTGTAGAACATCCAGTAATTGTCACCTGCTGCACAGAGTCAATATCTGAACCATTACTGCTGCAGGAACCCTTGTATCACATCACTTGTCTATTATAGTACTAGTCTGCATGTAGCGGTGTGTGATGATGGTGGTGGTGTGTGTGTATTGTTAGTGGTGTGTGTGGTAGTGATAGTGGTGTGTGTGTGTGTATTGTTAGTGGTGTGTGTGGAAGTGATAGTTGTGTGTGTGTGTGTATTGTTAGTGGTGTGTGTGTGTATTGTTAGTGGTGTGTGTGGTAGTGATAGTGGTGTGTGTGTGTGTATTGTTAGTGGTGTGTGTGGTAGTGATAGTGGTGTGTGTGTGTGTATTGTTAGTGGTGTGTGTGGTAGTGATAGTGGTGTGTGTGTGTGTATTGTTAGTGGTGTGTGTGGTAGTGATAGTGGTGTGTGTGTGTGTGTGTATTGTTAGTAGTGTGTGGTAGTGATAGTGGTGTGTGTGTGTGTGTGTATTGTTAGTAGTGTGTGGTAGTGATAGTGGTGTGTGTGTGTGTGTGTGTATTGTTAGTAGTGTGTGGTAGTGATAGTGGTGTGTGTGTGTGTGTGTGTATTGTTAGTGGTGTGTGTGGTAGTGATAGTGGTGTGTGTGTGTGTATTGTTAGTGGTGTGTGTGGTAGTGATAGTGGTGTGTGTGTGTGTGTGTGTATTGTTAGTAGTGTGTGGTAGTGATAGTGGTGTGTGTGTGTGTGTGTATTGTTAGTAGTGTGTGGTAGTGATAGTGGTGTGTGTGTGTGTGTGTGTATTGTTAGTGGTGTGTGTGGTAGTGATAGTGGTGGTGTGTGTGTATTGTTAGTGGTGTGTGTGGTAGTGATAGTGGAGTGTGTGTGTATTGTTAGTGGTGTGTGGTAGTGATAGTGGTGTGTGTGTGTATTGTTAGTGGTGTGTGGTAGTGATAGTGGTGTGTGTGTGTATTGTTAGTAGTGTGTGGTAGTGAGAGTGGTGTGTGTGTGTGTATTGTTAGTGGTGTGTGTGTGTATTGTTAGTGGTGTGTGTGGTAGTGATAGTGGTGTGTGTGTGTGTGTATTGTTAGTAGTGTGTGGTAGTGATAGTGGTGTGTGTGTGTGTGTATTGTTAGTGGTGTGTGTGGAAGTGATAGTTGTGTGTGTGTGTATTGTTAGTAGTGTGTGGTAGTGATAGTGGTGTGTGTGTGTGTGTATTGTTAGTGGTGTGTGGTAGTGATAGTGGTGTGTGTGTGTATTGTTAGTGGTGTGTGTGGTAGTGATAGTGGTGTGTGTGTGTATTGTTAGTGGTGTGTGTGGTAGTGATAGTGGTGTGTGTGTGTGTGTGTATTGTTAGTGGTGTGTGGTAGTGATAGTGGTGTGTGTGTGTATTGTTAGTGGTGTGTGTGGTAGTGATAGTGGTGTGTGTGTGTGTGTGTATTGTTAGTGGTGTGTGGTAGTGATAGTGGTGTGTGTGTATTGTTAGTGGTGTGTGGTAGTGATAGTGGTCTGTGTGTGTGTGTATTGTTAGTGGTGTGTGGTAGTGACAGTGGTGTGTGTGTGTATTGTTAGTGGTGTGGGATAGTGATAGTGGTGTGTGTGTGTATTGTTAGTGGTGTGTGGTAGTGATAGTGGAGTGTGTGTGTATTGTTAGTGGTGTGTGATAGTGATAGTGGTGTGTGTGTATGTATTGTTAGTGGTGTGTGGTAGTGATAGTGGTGTGTGTGTGTGTGTGTGTATTGTTAGTGGTGTGTGGTAGTGATAGTGGTGTGTGTGTGTATTGTTAGTGGTGTGTGGTGGTGATGATGGTGTGTGTGTGTGTATTGTTAGTGGTGTGTGGTGGTGATGATGGTGTGTGTGTGTGTGTGTGTGTGTGTGTATTGTTAGTGGTGTGTGGTGGTGATGGTGGTGTGTGTATGTGTATGTGTATTGTTAGTGGTGTTGGGTGGTGATGGTGGTGGTGTGTGTGTGTGTGTGTGTATTGTTAGTGGTGTGTGGTGGTGATGGTGGTGTGTGTGTGCGTATTGTTAGTGGTGTGTGGTGGTGATGGTGGTGTGTGTGTGTGTATTGTTAGTGGTGTGTGGTGGTGATGGTGGTGTGTATGTGTGTATTGTTAGTGGTGTGTGGTGGTGATGGTGGTGTGTGGTGGTGATGGTGGTGTGTGGTGGTGGTGGTGGTGTGTGTGTGTATTGGTAGTGGTGTGTGGTGGTGATGGTGGTGTGTGGTGGTGGTGGTGGTGGTGGTGGTGGTGGTGTGTGTGTGTGAATTGTTAGTGGTGTGTGGTGGTGATGGTGGTGTGTGGTGGTGATGGTGGTGTGTGGTGGTGATGGTGGTGTGTGTGTGTGTATTGTTAGCGGTGTGTGGCGGTGATGGTGGTGTGTGTGTGTGTATTGTTAGTGGTGTGTGGTGGTGATGGTGGTGTGTGTGTGTATTGTTAGTGGTGTGTGGTGGTGACGGTGGTGTGTGGTGGTGTTGGTGGTGTGTGTGTGTGTGTGTGTGTATTGTTAGTGGTGTGTGATGGTGATGGTGGTGTGTGTGTGTATTGTTAGTGGTGTGTGATGGTGATGGTGGTGTGTGTGTGTATTGTTAGTGGTGTGTGATGGTGATGGTGGTGTGTGTGTGTATTGTTAGTGGTGTGTGGTGGTGATGGTGGTGTGCATATTGTTAGTGGCGTGTGATGGTGGTGTGTGGTGGTGATGGTGGTGTGTGTATTGTTAGTGGTGTGTAATGGTGGTGTGTGGTGGTGATGGTGGTGTGTGTGTGTGTGTGTATTCTTAGTGGTGTGTGGTGGTGATGGTGGTGTGTGTATTGTTAGTGGTGTGTGATGGTGATGGTGGTGTATGTATTGTTAGTGGTGTGTGGTGGTGATAGTGGTGTGCGTGTGTGTATTGTTAGTGGCGTGTGGTGGTGATGGTGGTGTGTGTATTGTTAGTGGTGTATGTCGAGGGTAGTGTGTGTGTATTGTTAGTGGTGTGTGGTGGTGATGGTGGTGTGCATATTGTTAGTGGCGTGTGATGGTGGTGTGTGGTGGTGATGGTGGTGTGTGTATTGTTAGTGGTGTGTAATGGTGGTGTGTGGTGGTGATGGTGGTGTGCGTGTGTGTATTGTTAGTGGTGTGTGGTGGTGATGGTGGTGTGTGTGTGTGTATTGTTAGTGGTGTGTGGTGGTGATAGTGGTGTGCGTGTGTGTATTGTTAGTGGTGTGTGGTGGTGATAGTGGTGTGCGTGTGTGTATTGTTAGTGGTGTGTGGTGGTGATGGTGGTGTGTGTATTGTTAGTGGTGTATGTCGAGGGTAGTGTGTGTGTATTATTAGTGGTGTGTGGTGGTGGTGGTCTGTATTTTGGTAGTGGTGTGGGTTGGTGGCGGTGGTGGTGGTATCTGTGTCTTGGAAGTGGTGTGTGGTGGTGGTGGTGTGGGTGTGTGTGTGTGTGTAAACCATACCCCCGGCCGGGATTGAACCCGCGGTCATAGAGTCTCAAAACTCCAGCCCGTCGCGTTAGCCACTAGACCAGCTAGCCACAATAAGATTCATCCAACTAGGTATATTTCTACACCATAGGAAAGTTAGCACAGGCACCTCTGTGACCACAAATGCAAGTTTTTACAGACGAATCTCCAGCTAGCGTGGCCGTGACGAACTCTAGCTCAAGTCCCTTCACTGCCGTCAACATGACTCAAGAAATCGTAATGACACGATTGCAAATAAACCATACTGGTTTATTTGCAATCGTGTCATTACGATTTCTTGAGTCATGTGTGTGTGTGTGTGTGTGTGTGTGTGTGTGTGTGTGTGTGTGTGTGTGTGTATTATTAGTGGTGTGTGTGTGTGTGTGTGTGTGTGTGTGTGTGTGTGTGTGTGTGTGTATTATTAGTGGTGTGTGTGTGTGTGTGTGTGTGTGTGTGTGTGTGTGTGTGTGTGTGTGTGTGTGTGTGTGTGTGTGTGTGTGTGTGTGTGTGTATTATTAGTGGTGTGTGGTGGTGGTGTGTGTTTTGGTAGTGGTGTGGGGTGGTGGCGGTGGTGGTGGTATGTGTGTCTTGGAAGTGGTGTGTGGTTGTGGTGGTGTGTGTGTATTATTAGTGGTGTGTCGTTGTGGTGGTGTGTGTGTATTATTAGTGGTTTGCGGTGGTGGTGGTGGTGGTGTGTGTCTTGGTAGTGGTGTGTGGTGCTGGTGCTGGTGGTGCCGGTAGTGGTGGTGCTGGTGGTTGTGTTGGTGCTGATCCTGGTGCCGTGTAGTGCTGGTGGTGGTGCCTCTCGTAGTACTGGCAGATGTGCTGGTGATGGTACGGGTGGTGCTTGTGGTGGTGCTGGTGCTGGTGCTGGTGGCGGCGGTGCTGGTGCTGGTGCTGGTGGCGGCGGTGCTGGTATTGGTGCTGGTGGTGCTGGTTTGGTGATGGTGGTGGTGCTGGTGTTGGTTGTGCTGGTTTTTTGGTGGTGACGGTGGTGGTGGCGGTACTGGTTTGGTGGTGCTGGTTCTGAGTGGTGAATTTTTCAGCTTTAGATCGTCACTCTGCCGTCATATCCATCTCTTCACAAGTCTGACACTTTAAAAGTGTTTTCCAGGACGAGTTCTCCATGTTTGTGGTCCCATGTGTGAGTCTTCATTGTTGTGGTCCCATGTGTGAGTCTTCATGGTTGTGGTCCCATGTGTGAGTCTTCATTGTTGTGGTCCCATGTGTGAGTCTTCATGGTTGTGGTCCCATGTGTGAGTCTTCATTGTTGTGGTCCCATGTGTGAGTCTTCATGGTTGTGGTCCCATGTGTGAGTCTTCATTGTTGTGGTCCCATGTGTGAGTCTTCATGGTTGTGGTCCCATGTGTGAGTCTTCATGGTTGTGGTCCCATGTGTGAGTCTTCATGGTTGTGGTCCCATGTGTGAGTCTTCATGTTTGTGGTCCCATGTGTGAGTCTTCATGGTTGTGGTCCCATGTGTGAGTACACAATTTTACTGTTTCCATTACGAATCCATTGTAAGGATACCTCATTATCAGACCAAATTACAGTGTCGCTAATATTTATCTCCTGCAACTTATTTCTTATATAATTAGCTAATTTGACACCTACATAAATGACTGTTAATTCCAACTGAGGTAAGGTACATGATTTAATTGGAGACACTTTAGCCTTAGACATAACAAGAGAAATAACACTACTACATTGAAGGTAAGCAACTGCTCCATATGCCAATTTTGAAGCATCACAAAAAATGTGGAGCACATTTTTCCCATTTGGATTGGCCATCTGGTGTGGGAACTCCAACATTGGAATTTTCTCATAATCACCAATTAATTCATCCCACCTGTTAATGAATTCCTCAGGTAGAATTTCATCCCAAGCACATTTAAGCTTCCATGCTTCCTGTATTAATAATTTCCCTCTTATAATAAGGGGTGACACTAAACCTAGTGGATCAAAACATTTGGAAACTTCAGCAAGCAAAACTCTCTTAGTTAATTTATTTGGCATACTGTAATTATTATGTTTTAACATTAACAAATCTCTCTCAGTATCCCAAGTTAATCCCAGTACATTACTACATTTTGGCACTTCATCTCCAGGGTAATCTTTACTTATTTTGTCCTTTAATTTGGACGAATTACTATTCCATTCCCTCAGAGGCATATTTGCACTTTGCATTATTTTATTAGCCTCTCCATAAGTCATTAACAGTTCCTCTTCAGTTGACATCACACCCAGGAAATTGTCCACATAAAATTGTTTGCTCATTACTTTACTCAATGGACTTTCCATATGTTTAAGGTGTGCATTTATCGTCGCTTCAAGTAGGAACGGACTGGATGTAGCACCAAATAATACGCTCCTAAAGTGGAAGGTTTTCAGAGGGCTAAGTGGGTCACTAGGATTCTCAGGCCATAAGAAGCGGGTACAATCCCGGTCAGCCTCTTGTAAACCCACTCTTAGGAAAGCTTTACTTATGTCAGCCGTAATGGCATAATTCTTTACTCTGAAATTTAATAAGATATCTCCTAATTTTTCTGTCAACGACGGACCTGTCATCAAACAGTCATTTAAACTAGGTACATTTTTGTTACTCCTGCCACTACAATTAAACACAATCCTCAGAGGAGTGGTCTTAGAATCCTTCTTCACTCCGTGATGTGGCAAATAGTGACCATAAATTTTGGCTTGCTCAGGAGGTACCTCTTCTATAAATTTATTAATTAACTGCTCAGCAATTATATCATTATAGGCAATTAACAATTCTGGTGTCTTACTCAGTTCGCGGAGCTGAGCCTTTAATTGTCCATATGCCATTCTGCAATTAGTGGGCAATTCTGGATGGTTCAGTCTCCACGGAAGTCGTACCCAGTATTGTCCAGATTCAAATTTTACATCTCTCAGGTATTGTTCTTGAGTAAAAGAATCGTCTGGACTTTCTTCATTTTCATTTATTCCAATGCTGTCTAATTCCCACAATTTATGCACTGACTCAACACCATTCTCTATGGAAGAATTATACTGGGGCACGACTTCATGAGTAAGACACAGTTATGGTATTTGTAGTTTCCTCTAGTCATGAATTATTATTACGAGGAATCCTACCATACATTACATGGCCTCCTGCAGTCTTCAAAAGGGTGACACCACATTTCTTTACCATACCCTTTACAAAGGAGGCATAATAGTCTCTACCTATCAAAATATTTATTGGGACATCAGAATCATCACTTACCCCAGAAGGTGCTAAATTTACATTATGTGAAAGTCTTTCTGTAGTTTTACTAAGCCCTACTGTAGATATTTTCTCTGTAGGTCTATCTACAATTACTGCATTAACACGTTTTTTCTCATTGCCCAACCTGACAGTTACATAAACAGTGTCATACAATTGAGCCCTTTTATCTGAAAGAAAACCAGATAATTTTAAAGTTGTGGGATCTCCCATCTGTACTTTCATACCATCAAAACATTTACGTTTTATGAAAGTACGTTGGGATCCCTGGTCTAATAATGCAGTTACATTTTTTTATTTATGCCTTTTATCATCAACTTTTACCTGTAACACAGGTAAGGCTACTTCAGCAAAACCATCATTATTAACATTAGCAGCAATTTTTACATTAGCTACTGTTGTGTCAGGATTGTCAACATTATCATTATTATCAACATTATCATATAGACCTTTACACATGACTATATGGTGTCTTCCTTTGTGACATTGATAACAGAAGTTTAATTTGGCATAACAATCCTTTACATTGTGATTACCTAAACATCTGATACATCTGTCAAGTTCCTCCAATCTTTCAACTTTATCATTCCATGAATTGTATGCATTGCAATTTTTAGATAAATGAGTACCCTTGCAGAAAAGACAATCTCTCCTTTCTTTGACTGGTTTCTTATTAACTGGGCTACTCTTAGGAGGGTACTTATTCTTCTTACCTTGTGGAGAATCATTATTTCTGATTCATGCTCCTTGATATGTCCCTATGTAACTCCTTTTAGGAAATGAATTTTGATTATTAACATTGGGATAATTTTTCCCTTTGTGAAACTTGACAGATACCTCAGAGTTATTATGTGTTGCATCTTTAAAATGAGTTAGTTGGCTGGTCTGCAACTGAACAATTAATTCTTGTAGACCTAGTTTTATTTCCTCCAGACCAAAATAACCCTTGTGATATTTATTCAAGAGCCATTCAAGTGTTTTACAGCTTAATTTATTCTGTACAATGGAACTCAATAACCAGTCTGATCCCTTCAGATTATATTTATTACTTAAAGTTTTGAGAGTGCTCTCCAGTTTAACTCTAAACTGCTGTAAACCTTTGTAAGTGTGATCTGGGGATTTAAATTAACAATGATATTCACTAGATCCAACCTACTTTGTTCTATATTACCATAAGTGAACTTCAACAAGTCAACTGCTTCCTTGTAAGAGTCATTTACATTGGGAAAGGCTTGTATGAGTATGTGAGCATCTCCTCTTATCTGTCCTTTGAGGTAAAATAATTTAGTTACACAGGCTAGGTCACTCCTGTCATGCACAGCTGCTTTAAAAATTGACCAAAATTCCTCCCAATTTTCTCCAGGGTTAAACACAGGCAAACACAATTCTGGGAGTTTTGGCAAAGACATATTATTTGTTGGAGCAGACTGACCAACTGCCTGGTTTACACATTTTAATTTATTCAAGGTCTGACTTTTACAAGAAAGAATCTTTTCCTCTAATTCATAATACTGATCTACTTCAGTCTCATCTACACAGTTTACTAACAAATCTCCTTCATATTTGTTGTAATATAATTTGTATGAATCATATCTATTACCTAAAGCATTTAAATACAATTTTAAATCATCAGTATTCACAGTTTCTTGATTCATTAATTCCAAACATTTATTATATGCTTTTGTTACATGCCTCTTCCTAGCTTGCAGAGATGCTTAATTTGCTCTATATTCCATATGTTTGTCTTCTACATCAATTTCCTCAATTTCAGCCATGATGCAATGTATTAAATTCAACTTAATAACACTGATTATGTACTAAATTATGCACTTTATAAAGGTAAATAGTACAACTTACCTTTAAATAAATTCTAGCTACTTGAGCTTAGCAATTACATGTAAAAAAATTATAATATAAATTTTAAATACACATTAATTATGTTAGCTACACTTGAGCTTAGCAATTACACATGTAAGAAATTTATATATAAATTTTAAACGTACATTAATACAAACCTTTAGCCAGCCTTAGCTTATCAAAATTATTATACAAATTAATATAAATCCTTGCCAGAATTTGGCATAGCAAAATTAATATTATACACATTAATATAATTAGCAACACTTGCCTTATCAATTACACATACACTGATATAAATCTTGGCCAGAATTGTCTTATCAAATTAATATTATACAAATTAATACAAACTTAGCCAGACTTGACTTATCAAAATTAATATTGTAATAATTATAATCAACTACACATTAAATAAATTTGTGAACTTAATATCCACCTCCTTCTGTCATTTCACATATAATTAATAAGTAATTAACCAATTAATGACTTCACTAATTACATCCGGTTCGAAGGACCAACGGGCAAATTAAATGTGGAAAAATTGCATTTAGCTGAATGTATCATTATATACATAACAGTAAATGAACAAAGATAATTATTATTTATCAGTTAGACAAGTAGGAATTTGGGACACCTAGGTCGCAAAAAATGTCCCCCTTCGATACCTACCACTGTCATATCCACAAGTTGCTCTGGACCTATTAATTACCAATGAAATATGTATAACCAGGAATACTGGTAAATATATAAATTTTGTGGACTGTATATTAAAAATAATAAATGCTTATATATATATACACAATTACATAACAGAAGGAAAATATATCTTAATATCACTCACCAATTTGACTGGATATTAAGTTGTATCATACTCAGAAAAACCTCACTCTAACTAAATTTATGAAAACACTGGCCAGAATTATACACAAATCTAGAGAGCTTATCTGAGGTTCCTGGAGCTGTCTTGTCCAGTCGTCTGATATCTCAAGTTATGCAGGAATGCATGTCCAACAATTTCGCCTCCTATTTGAGAGGTGTCAGCCAAATTTTAACCTCTACAGCAAGAAAATTCGTTCCCATTACACTAACGTTGTATCCAATTCAAAACCAAGATGGCGAGTCTCGTCTGCGCAGACGCAGGCTTTCCGTTTTCTATGACATAAATATTATTAAATACAGTATGGCCATCTATTTACATATAAGTACTGAATTTCTGGAAAATATATACAGTATTTTCCACAGTCTATGTACGAGTCTTCATGGTTGTCGTCTATGTGTGAGTCTTCATGGTTGTCGTCTATGTGTGAGTCTTCATGGTTGTGGTCCCTTGTGAGAGTCTTCATGGTTTTGGTCCCATGTGTGAGTCTTCATGGTTGTGGTCCCATGTGTGAGTCGTCATTGCTGTGGTTCCATGTGTGAGTCTTCATGATTGTGGTTCCATGTGTGAGTTTTCATGGTTGTGGTCCCATTTGTGAGTCTTCATGGTTGTGGTTCCATGTGTGAGTCTTCATGATTGTGGTTCCATGTGTGAGTTTTCATGGTTGTGGTCCCTTGTGTGAGTCTTCATGGTTGTGGTCCCATGTGTGAGTCTTCATGGTTGTGGTCCCATGTGTGAGTCGTCATTGTTGTGGTTTTATGTGTGAGTCTTCATGGTTGTGGTCCCATGTGTGAGTTTTCATGGTTGTGGTCCCATGTGTGAGTTTTCATGGTTGTGGTCCCATGTGTGAGTTTTCATGGTTGTGGTCCCATGTGTGAGTTTTCATGGTTGTGGTCCCATGTGTGAGTTTTCATGGTTGTGGTCCCATGTGTGAGTTTTCATGGTTGTGGTCCCATGCGTGAGTCTTCATGATTGTGGTTCCATGTGTGAGTTTTCATGGTTGTGGTCCCATGTGTGAGTTTTCATGGTTGTGGTCCGATGTGTGAGTTTTCATGATTGTGGTTCCATGTGTGAGTCTTCATGGTTGTCGTCTATGTGTGAGTCTTCATGGTTGTGGTCCCATGTGTGTCTTCATGGTTGTGGTCCCATGTGTGAGTCTTCATGGTAGTGATCTATGTGTGAGTCTTCATGGTAGTGATCCCATGTGTGAGTTTTCATGGTAGTGATCTATGTGTGAGTCTTCATGGTAGTGATCCCATGTGTGAGTTTTCATGGTAGTGATCTATGTGTGAGTCTTCATGGTAGTGATCCCATGTGTGAGTCTTCATGGTAGTGATCTATGTGTGAGTCTTCATGGTTGTGGTCCCATGTGTGAGTTTTCATGGTTGTGGTCCCATGTGTGAGTCTTCATGCTTGTGATCTATGTGTGAGTCTTCATGGTTGTGTTCTATGTGTGAGTCTTCATGGTAGTGATCCCATGTGTGAGTCTTCATGGTAGTGATCCCATGTGTGAGTCTTCATGGTTGTGGTCCCATGCGTGAGTTTTCATGGTTGTGGTCCCATGTGTGAGTCTTCATGGTTGTGGTCCCATGTGAGAGTCTTCATGGTTGTGGTTCCATGTGTGAGTCTTTATGGTTGTGGTCTCATGTGTGAGTCTTCGTGGTTGTGGTCCCATGTGAGAGTCTTCGTGGTTGTGGTTCCATGTGTGAGTCTTCATGGTTGTGGTCCCATGTGAGAGTCTTTATGGTTGTGGTCCCATGTGTGAGTCTTCATGTTTGTGGTTCCATGTGTGAGTCTTCATGGTTGTGGTCCCATGTGTGAGTCTTCATGGTTGTGGGCCCATGTGTGAGTCTTCATGGTTGTGGTCCCATGTGTGAGTCTTCATGTTTGTGGTTCCATGTGTGAGTCTTCATGGTTGTGGTTTTATGTGTGAGTCTTCATGGTTGTGGTCCCATGTGTGAGTCTTCATGGTTGTGGTCCCATGTGAGAGTCTTCATGGTTGTGGTCCCATGTGAGAGTCTTCATGGTTGTGGTTCCATGTGTGAGTCTTTATGGTTGTGGTCTCATGTGTGAGTCTTCGTGGTTGTGGTCCCATGTGAGAGTCTTCATGGTTGTGGTCCCATGTGTGAGTCTTCATGGTTGTGGTCCCATGTGAGAGTCTTTATGGTTGTGGTCCCATGTGTGAGTCTTCATGTTTGTGGTTCCATGTGTGAGTCTTCATGGTTGTGGTCCCATGTGTGAGTCTTCATGGTTGTGGTCCCCTGTGTGAGTCTTCATGGTTGTGGTCCCATGTGTGAGTCTTCATGTTTGTGATTCCATGTGTGAGTCTTCATGGTTGTGGTTCCATGTGTGAGTCTTCATGGTTGTGGTCCCATGTGTGAGTCTTCATGGTTGTGGTCCCATGTGTGAGTCTTCATGTTTGTGGTTCCATGTGTGAGTCTTCATGGTTGTGGTCCCATGTGTGAGTCTTCATGGTTGTGGTCCCATGTGTGAGTCTTCATGGTTGTGGTCCCATGTGTGAGTCTTCATGGTTGTGGTCCCATGTGTGAGTCTTCATGGTTGTGGTCCCATGTGTGAGTCTTCATGTTTGTGGTTCCATGTGTGAGTCTTCATGGTTGTGGTTCCATGTGTGAGTCTTCATGGTTGTGGTCCCATGTGTGAGTCTTCATGGTTGTGGTCCCATGTGAGAGTCTTTATGGTTGTGGTCCCATGTGTGAGTCTTCATGGTTGTGGTCCCATGTGAGAGTCTTCATGGTTGTGGTCCCATGTGTGAGTCTTCATGGTTGTGGTCCCATGTGAGAGTCTTCATGGTTGTGGTCCCATATGTGAGTCTTCATGGTTGTGGTCCCATGTGAGAGTCTTCATGGTTGTGGTCCCATGTGTGAGTCTTCATGTTTGTGGTTCCATGTGTGAGTCTTCATGGTTGTGGTCCCATGTGTGAGTCATCATGGTTGTGGTCCCATGTGTGAGTCTTCATGGTTGTGGTCCCATGTGTGAGTCTTCATGTTTGTGGTTCCATGTGTGAGTCTTCATGGTTGTGGTCCCATGTGTGAGTCTTCATGGTTGTGGTCCCATGTGTGAGTCTCCATGGTTGTGGTCCCATGTGAGAGTCTTCATGGTTGTGGTCCCATGTGTGAGTCTTCATGGTTGTGGTCCCATGTGAGAGTCTTCATGGTTGTGGTCCCATGTGTGAGTCTTCATGGTTGTGGTCCCATGTGAGAGTCTTCATGGTTGTGGTCCCATGTGTGAGTCTTCATGGTTGTGGTCCCATGTGAGAGTCTTCATGGTTGTGGTCCCATGTGTGAGTCTTCATGTTTGTGGTTCCATGTGTGAGTCTTCATGGTTGTGGTTCCATGTGTGAGTCTTCATGGTTGTGGTCCCATGTGTGAGTCTTCATGGTTGTGGTCCCATGTGAGAGTCTTCATGTTTGTGGTTCCATGTGTGAGTCTTCATGGTTGTGGTTCCATGTGTGAGTCTTCATGGTTGTGGTCCCATGTGTGAGTCTTCATGGTTGTGGTCCCATGTGAGAGTCTTCATGGTTGTGGTCCCATGTGTGAGTCTTCATGGTTGTGGTCCCATGTGAGAGTCTTCATGGTTGTGGTCCCATGTGTGAGTCTTCATGTTTGTGGTTCCATGTGTGTCTTCATGGTTGTGGTCCCATGTGTGAGTCTTCATGTTTGTGGTTCCATGTGTGTCTTCATGGTTGTGGTCCCATGTGTGAGTTTTCATAGTTGTGGTCCCGTGGATTTTCTGGTCTGTTATGTAATTTGAAAATATTCGATGATGAGTGAACGTGTAGTCTTCACACCTGTGTCAAATTACACCTGTATCAATTACACCTGTGTTAATTACTTCTATGTCAGTTGCACCTGTGTCAATTTCTCCAGTGTTAATTACATCTGTGTTAATTACACCTGTGTCAATTACACTTGTGTCAATTACACATGCATTAATTACACCTGTGTCAATCACACTTGTGTCAATTTCTCAGGTGTCAATTACAACAAAGTTATTTTTGTCGTCTTTTTCTGTGCATTGTTTATGGTTGTGTAGATTATCATAAAGTGTCCCTGAAGGATAACCTGTAGACACTTAAGAACATCTGACTGGTTTCAAATTTTCAACGATGGTGTATATTTCTTAAAGGAAGGTTTGGGTTGTTATTGGACTATGTTGGTTTCAATTTTTTTAATTATATTTACAAAAAAAATTGGGTATGATATTGTGGCATGCGCCGAGCATGTTACATTTAATTCGACGTTCAATACACGCTCACTGGAGTGACTTCTCGACTAGCGAACTGGCAGTTCAGAAATCGCAATTCTGGAGCCCCCAATGCTGTATTAATTGTCCAGTTCAATCCAGCTATCAGATGAGAAGTGTTTTCCTGCTCAAGATGACGTCACACCTGCCTGGCTGGGAGGCAGACACTCGCTTACTCTGGTCGAAGCCACTCCTATTTTGAGTAAATCTCTGCTCTTCCCTGTCTTACTATACTGCTAACTTAATAACTCAGCTGTGTAGCTATTGTACATAGTGGTGAAGGAATATACGGGTAAAGAAAAAGCTACCCGTTCTGTGTTTGCTTTGCTCTTATTTTGGCTGGTTGTTCGCAATATTGCTGACCTTGGTTACAACAGGTCTTGAGTTGTTACCTGTGTTCGTTTATAAATACCCAACTGGAGCAGTAGGTATTTAGAATACATAGACCTGACTCGCAATACCTGTTTTCTGAGGCCAGATTATGCTTCCGGTGGTCCTAACTTTTACCAAATGGTCAGAATATTTTAAAGGTTAGCATTTACATTGCTGTTAATGCTTTATAAACATCTTAAGACATGTTTTTACGATGTGATGTGTAAATACATTTCACAAAAGTACATAGCAAAGTGTTTCATTCCGGTGTGATCATTTGTCGTCATCTCAAACTGGGAGGAAAATAGAGGTATGTTAGTGACATATATTACAGATGGCATCGTCGATCAGGATGTTCAACTCCTGGCTTGTGGTAGTGCTCAGTACTGTCTGTAACATCGCCTCAGTAAATTACTGTCAGCTCAAGAAGCTCCTTATAATCTGCTCGTGGATGAACTTTCTCAAGGTGACATGAGTGACAATTTATTATTTCTAGGGACTATTGACTTGTATACTCCCCAGGAGTATCTGAAGCGTTTGACTGGCGGACTGTCAAGCCTGGTGGCAGTACTGCAATACTCATTGATATGGTAGCTTCATTTTAGTGCAGCTGTTTCCAGCTTGTTTTCAATGAGAGTTCAAGCTCTTTGTTTACTACCCAGTGGTACAAACACCATCGCACAAGCCCAATCAACTAAGCACACTGAGTTAACTTGTTCACTGCCAAAATCGTAGACATTATTTACCCGGAAAGAATAATACCTAGTATTACTGTAGTCCCAATAACTGTAACATGTAAAACTAATTTACATTTTCAACGAACAATATAGTACAGTAACACCATCGTGATCAGTCGCTTTCCTCCGGCTTATTGGCATAACCAGGTTAAGCAACAAAGTGTTTAGGTCTGCTGGGCAGTCTTTATTTGGGTGATGTATAAAGGATATTTAACGTACGTTGCTGTTCGTCGCTGCTGATGCAACTGCTGCTGTTTATATGAGCAACTGTTTCGACAGTATTCCTTCGGTTGTCTTCGCTTATTTTAACCTTTCATTGACTTCTAGCTCCGTTTTCGTAGCTCTTCACCAGTGAGTATCGTGTCAACCTTGATACTGCACCCCAACCTTCCTATTGTCTCGCTGAGCAATTAAGAATGATTCATCTTTGTACGAGGTGTAATCAAAAAGATCTCAATCTGCCGCGAAAAAAAATACATAGGGTTATCTAATCACACAGTTAATGTTGTCTCCCTTGAAGTACTTTCCTTGGGCGGCTATACACTGATCCCAGTGCCTCTGCCACTTCTCAAAACATTTCTGGAACTATTCTATCCATAAGGGAAAGAATAGGTCAGGCAATTCTGCCTGAATCTCCTCCACGTCGCTAAAATGCCGCCCCTTCAATGCCATTTCTATTTTGGGGAAGAGAAACAAGCCACCGGGGCTAGAACTGGGAAGTAGGAGGCTCGGGAAAGACCACCATGTTGCTTTGGTCAGAAAACGATGCTCTTTCTGGTCATTAAGTGGGGCACAAATTTCGCAGCCACTCGCCTCACGTTCAATTTTTCAGTCAAAATTATTTTGACACAGCCCATAAGAAATTCCCGCAACACTTGAAATACACTGGATACTCTGACAATCTTCGTGAATTGCCTTCATCATCCTCAACTGATGTTCATTCTGCTTTGAATCAAGAAAACTATTCAAAATATTGTTTCTTCTTCGTCAAATGTTTACTGAAGCATTTTGTTAGTTTCACTAGCCCGTTTTACCGGACCTGAAACACAATTTCGTACACACGCTGTTCACTCTTCTAAAGATTCCATTCTGTTACACACGCGCAAAAATTAGCAACAAAGTACTGACAACACTACAAAAATAAAAATGCTCGTCTACCCTTAACGGAATGACCAACAGCGCTGAATCTCGCCACGCTACTTGGAGAAAGAGGGAACTGCGCAGCGTGATGTATGCGGCACCATATTTCACCCAGGAAGCGTGCAAAAATTCGAGCAAGAGAACCCTTTGAAACTACCTCGTACATCGACTTTCTTTGCAATGCAAATACATAGCCTGTGACAAAAAGATCATCTAACCCAGTTTGATAAATAGTTTTTTTTTTTTATTCTCGTCGAGTCTGGGAATGCATTTATCTTTATTTTTGCAGTGGAAGTGCGCGGCTGTAGTTGGTATTTTGAACATATCACAAGATTTTAATATTCCATAACAAACGGTTTGGAAAGCTTCCTTCATTGTTTTCTTGTTCTTTGTGAGAGAGGAGAAATGCCATTACTGCCAAGTGTTCTCAGCACCAATAATAGATTCAACTAACTGTCCTGGTCATTACTAAGCTTGTCATTATGAAAGTAACTGAATATGATACTGGTATACACGTTGTTCCAGACTATGGCGCACAATTCTTCTCCAGGCTGAGGGACTTGAGGGACTGACCACCTCAAAACTACATCTTCAAGAGTGATGGACTGATTACATCGACTGAAGAAGCCCACTGTGTAGGTGAAACATCTCCGAATAAAGATACTTAACTGCTGCACATATCTGACTTATCAACATGAGATAAGCTATGGTCAGTGAAGAACACAGAGACACAATCAACTCACTTGTCATCTCAGATCAAAGTGAGCCTTGATCCATCACAACAACCCTCACTCGCTCACTTTCCCCACCGGAACACACACACACACACACACACACACACACACACACACACACACACACACACACACACACACACACACACACACACATTTTACCGCTGTGATATTAAACCTAAATGAACATAAATATGATTCCAGTTGTCGAGTATCACGTAGCAATGGAGTCAAGCTGCAGGCAACACTAACACTGAACATTTTTCTTCCTTGAGGCAATAATTGGACGGAGAGGCGGCACCACAACTGTTGCTTCCAGTTACTTTAGACTGTAATATAACCGCTTTATAAACATACTAACACTCTCTCTGAGACCATGTAACATATCTATCTATCAATCAGTCAGTCAATCTATCTATCTATCTATCTATCTATCTATCTATATATATATATATATATATATATATATATATATATATATATATATATATATATATATATATATATATATATATATATATATATATATATATATCAATAGTAACATTGTGACTAGCCAAGGACTCGAGCCACTGTCGTTTTGGCGCGCCTCATGGTGAGCGAAAGCCACATGATGCTCTAACCCACAGGACCACAAAATCCTACAAGGATCACGCACCCAGAAGAGCTAGATGTTTTACCGTGATCTGAGAACATATGCTGGTGAGGGTGCCTCTGAGCTAATTTCATTCTACTCCCCGTTTGGTGTACTAGCTTTCACGGGCAGTATATGTATTACTGTAACCACGAACGAGTGGTATTGAATCAGTAACAACACTGTGACTACGACATGGGTTCGAGTCTTCGGCTAGTCGCATTGTTGTTATTGATTCAATAACAATATATATATATATATATATATATATAGTTTTTCAATTAACATAAACTCCTACCACGACTGTCCATCACGCACCGTTGTTTTATTATCCACGACATGACCTTTCGAGCATTTGTCGAAGTAATAAAAATTCTCAAGAGACTTTCAAAGAAGAGCTGAATCTCTGTCTGTTTGTCTGTCTGTCTCTCTCTCTCTCTGTCTGTCTCTCTCTCTCTCTCTCTCTCTCTCTCTCTCTGTTTCTCTCTCTCAGCATAAGAGCAGTAAGCCACACCCCTGAGGCGTCTATTACCACTTCAGACACCACTCAATCACCCAGTAATGACCAGTATTACAGTGGTAGCATGCACCTTTCTTGCTTCTTACACATCACTAGCTACTAGTTATTCTGCTAGTAAGATAAAGTTAGTGCAACAATAGCTTCTAGTTATTC